>NC_051862.1:82515107-82875732 GCF_015732765.1 Culex quinquefasciatus
ATAATTTTTGGGCCGAAATCGTTTTTGAACTTTATAAAAATGACAATTTACGAAAAGGTGATACTAAAATCTTTAAAATGACTGTAAGAAAGCTTAAACTCTTCTTAAGGCGATTCATTTTTTCTCGACAGAAGGTGTGTTTTTCCTCAGTTACAAAAACTCACGTCTCTTGAAGCATCTGTTTCATCACAAACAAGGAAATGTGAAATGCGGAAATGGTCCTTCTGCTGATGAAGTCCGCGTCCTATTTATCATTGGGAAAACATGTTGCTAGCGCAGTGGGGGGAAAATTTTCCAGGTTGGTGTCTTCATTCTGCGAGAAAATTTACAGAAAGCATCTGGAGTGATGCCGGTTTGTCACCAGTCTGAGAATTCAAGAGATATTGTTTTACCACGACTTAAAGTCTCGCCTTCGGGAGTTGGAGAAGTAGAAATTAATTAATTTTAAAATATATCACTTTTTTCATCCAGCGGAGCAAATAATTGCGTCCTCTGGTTCATCTTGGGACACGGTGGTCAACAGGGGAAAGAATAGGTTGGATAAGGCTAGTGTGGGGATAAGTCTACGTCTGTGCTTTCTCATAACTTTATTACCCCGGCGTAATTAATTGTGAGGAGATTTTCTTTTCAGACGATCTCTGTGTGTGGATTTACACGATGTGACCATCGAAGACTGTAATTATCAAGTTTACTGCTTTAATAATTGAGTTTTAAATTTTACTTTTAAATCATATTTTGAATATAATAGAAAACTATCACACTAATTTATCAAAAATAACTCCAAAAAATAGTATGTTTCGTGAAATGTACAATTTGTAAATGTAGGTATTATTTATGAAAATATTAATAAAAAGGTAGGGATAAAAAAAGCTCTGCAAAAAAAAGCTATGAGAACAAATATTGTTTTGTGTTAAGTTTTTGATCTCATCTTTTTCAATATTTATTTGCAAAAAAAAAATATGTTTCTTATTTTAACTCAATAACTTAACTCAACAAAATGAAGAAATAGATTTTTTTTATTCACATTATTTTTTTCCTGCAATAAAACTGTTTCTACAAATCATCAACCAGCAAATATGTTTTTCATTGGCAGCTTTTATCCCATCAATTTGTTGCGGTTACTGCCTCGAAAATCTTCTCAAACCTCCACCAATACATCCTCTCTCGTGGTGTACAACATCTTCCAGAAATTCTTCTCCCACCTATCTCATTGCGCCCTTCCTTTTTTGGCATGATGAAAATCAAATGAAATTAAATATTTACTAGCCAACGTTTAAATTTCGTTTGCGCCCGAGTTTTATTTTTCCCAGCAGTCAGAGTTTAAGATTTTCCCGGCGAAAATAAAACCCTGCAACCCATTTCCTCCTTTTGCAACTACGGGGTCGTTTTGGGGTGTAAGTGGACACTGTTAAAATTTCAATTTAAAAAAAACATACCCTGAACATATTTATCGACAAAATATCTATTTGTTAAAAATGATCACCAACCATCAATTTTTTTTTTCACTGTGCCCTTTCCCGAAACAGCCTGCCACCGGCCAAAGTGTTTGTGCTTAGCTAACAGAATTTCATCTCAATTTGTTATGAGCACAAGAGGCGAATTTGGCCCTTTTCAACTTCAACTCCCTTTCCCGAGGTCGAAAAATTTCGGTTGTGTCGGCGCCTCATCGTGGGGGGACCGCACAGAAACAGCAACAACAACAACACTCATGAATTGCATTCGTGGAGGGCCGATACCCTTTCCCGAAGAGTTTGGTCAGGTTGGGGCAGGAACAGTCTAAGGAGTGCAGAACATTTTGGAAGAACTTGGTGAGCGCTTTTTTTTCTTACAGAGATTGTCTTTATGGAATAGTAGTGTTAAGTTTTAATTTTTGAAACGTTTTTTTTTAAATTGTAATGTTGAATTTATCTGTGTGAAATGATACAGTTTTCTTCATCAATCAATGAACAATATAAAATAAGTATTTTATAAAATCAAACAATTTGATTTTATTTTGTAGTTTTCAATGTTTGGCCATTTTGAAATGTTAGTCTTGATTTAAAAAATATTTTTTTCGAAGATATCGGAAAATTTCACGAATTTTTCATGTATTAACATTGATAATCGGACCTTTAGTTGCTGCGATATCGTCATTAGAAAATGGTGGGTTATTTCGGTGAGATTCAGAAAACTTCAATTTTCGTGTTTCTTTTTCTTAAAACGGCTCTATCTCAGCAACCCGATGTCCAATCTTCAATGTCTCTTAGACAATTTTATAGCAAATTTTTTGAGCTTTTCAAAAAAAATATTTTTAGAAACGGTCACTCATGGTGACTATTTTTAAAAATTGAAAAACAGCAAATATTTCGCTAAAATCAAACTTTCGGTGGCTATATCTTGAAAACGGAACACTTTATCAAAAAATCTGTAGAGTACTTTTCGATTGCAAATTCAATTTTGCATTAAAAAATAATGTCAAACTTGTTTTTGCATGGAACTTTGATTTTTTCCAAAATCATTGTTTTTTTCAAAAATTCTTAACTCGGCGGCAGATTATTTGACCATGTTTCTGTATGGCTCAAAAGTTGCGGATTTTTTTCCCCTAAAACATATCAAAAAATCTCGAAAATCAAAAAATACGTTTTTTTTTTGGGAAATTGAGTTGTAGTGAATAAAAAGTTGATAAAAAAATCTGCAAATTTTTTTTCCGTGTACCTATTTTTTCTCAAAAGTCCTCAAAAATACCTACAACTTTGCCCAAGACACCAAATTGATCAGAAAATTCAGTCAAAAGTTACAGCTGTTTGAATATTTACATACCATTTTTGTATGGACAGCAGCCAAAATTGTATGAAGACTTGTATGGGTGAACCAGTGACGCAAAATAGCTTATTTGATCATAGGGAAGGCCCCCACAAAGTTTAAGTCAACAACTTTGTATTTTCAAAAATACAAAAAATAAAAATGGTCGAAATCGGCCGATTTCGTAGAGATTTCGTAGAGAGGTCACTAGAACTCCTAACTATGATTTAAAGTGAAATAGGGGCAATTTGAACGAATTTAACATGGTTTTAGAACAAAATATGATATTTTTTATGAAAACAGACCACTTTTAGTTAAATCGCGAGTTCTAAAAAAGCAAAAATTGTTCCTGAGGCAAAAATCTATCGAAATTCAGATAAGCCTAAAGTTTTACGCCAACTCACCTTTTGTTGGGATGAACACACAAAATGTTACAATTATTAGGAATGGTTTATTTAAAAAAAAAACGTTACTTAATCCACCGATGGTGGTTGGAGCCTTCCTCACAATTATGTACATATTTGTTTCTGTAGTAAGAATGTCAAACCTACAAATTTTACCTAAATTTTACTTCTTACAACATATCTACATGGAGTATGGGGTCTAGAATTCCAAAAATCATTGGATGTAACATTAGAACAACACGTACGGGGCTGTTTCATAAAAATTGTTCACTTTCAATAGTTATATTACTTTAAAGTTTTTTAAACCTTAAGGCAGTAAAAAAATATATCTGTTCATTTTTCCCGGGAGTTTCAAATCAACAAAATCCCGGGAGCCAGATCTCCGGATAGATCCGGACAACTTTTTCATCAACATATTTGAGATCCGGCCTCTAAAATGTGTACAAATGACACTAAAGTGCTCATAACTTTTGATAGACAACTTTTTCATCAACATATTTGAGATCCGGCCTCTAAAATGTGTACAAATGACACTAAAGTGCTCATAACTTTTGATAGGGTAATCAGATCTTCAATGTTTTGGGCTCATTAGAAAGGTCTTTCAATTACCTTTCTTAAAATGTATGATCAGACGAGTTTTCTTACAAAAAAACACCCTTTTTAAAATCTTTCAAACTTTAGCCAGAATCGTTTTTTATCATAACTTTTGAAATACTTAACAAAACTTCATAATAGTTAATATAGGTCTTGTGGGACCCTAAGACGGATCGAATGAGACCAGAACGGCCCAAATCGGTTCAGCCAGTCCGGAGATAATCGAGTGCATTTTTTTCGGTGCACGGACTTACAGACATACACACGCACAGACATTTGCTCAGAATTTGATTCTGAGTCGATAGGTATACGTCTACGAGGTCGAATTAAGAAGTTCATTTTTCGAGTGATTTTATAGCCTTTCCTCAGTAAGGTGAGGAAGGCAAAAACGTAAAATCTCTCCAACTGTCTTTTGGTCATTTGAAAGAATAGACAAACTCAAAGAAAAAAACATTATTTAACCCACTTTTAGGTGTTTGGCGTCTTTCTCATATTTATACTTGTGTAGTAAATTTATCTTAAATCTTTCAATGTTTTGTCTAATCTAATCAACTACTCATATTTTTTTATAAAATTGCCACACAGTTAAAAAATCATGGTAATTTTACATCTGGGATGGGATGCATCATTTATACACAAAAAAGTGTAATTTTACCACTTTTCTGGTGTAATGTAACTTTTTTGTGTAAATTGAGGAAAAATAAGTAATGAAAAATGGTAGATTTTTGCAAACATATATTGTATTTTCTGGGATAAAAATATGTTTTTCGGAATTTTGAGTTACCCCTTAGAACGACGTTTAACGGAAATTAAAGACGAGTTGGGGCAACTGCTGTGTGAAGTTGCGGAGATTACCCATTGGGAAAAAACATCTATTTTGTGTTTTTACTATGGTTGTGTTTTTGTTTTAATTCAAATCAATTTCCAGAGAACCGCCCCAAAACCTCCGTGTTCAAGCTCATCCCCAGTTGTCTAGGTTTTACGATCCGACCGAACTCAGCAAAACTCATCACGTTGAGGTAATTCGGGAAGCAGAATACGAATGAGCATAAATTTTCTTTTTCCTTTCGGCCCTGGCGGACTGCGGAATTTCGTGAGCATCACAAACGAGGAACTCGGAACCCATCTACTTCCGACCGAAGGATGTTGCCACCGCCGCCGCCATCAGGAAATGTTGCACTTTATGAGTTGTAATAATTTATTTATACATCGTGTGTGTGTGTGTGTGTGTGGGTGGGAGTGTTTTGGAGAGGGAAGCACTCTTTTATGCACCTTTGTTCTGGTCCCGGGGGGAAACATATTTGCCGGGATGATTTTCCTCGCCCTGCCACACTTTTTATATGTCTTCACTTCTGGGCTGTGGTTTGACGATGTACTTTGGACTCACTCGATGCCGGTGGTCGGTGGATGGATGGCTCGGAAATATAGTGGATATTTAGTGGCTGGCCACACTGGACAGTGCAGTTTGGCAGTACACAAAGTGTACTCTCCGATGTAATGTTGGTGGGTGGATGATTGTGATGCTGGTAGAGAACACATTTCAATCCGGTGAGACTTAACGATATTACACTGCATAAAAACAAGACGGATTCATCGAGAACCGTGTGGTAAAAAAAATCAGACTATTTATTTTGTTATTCTATTTTTTGTTAATAATGATTTTTGATTCTAGAATAAGTTTTTGAAAAGAACAGCATTTTAACTTCAATAAACTTATCGTTCTGATCTAAAACATAAACTTTTAGCCATAAAGCTAGCAATATTGGTTTGTTTTGAATTAAAATAAGCCTCTTTTGGAATAATTTCATACATTATTGTTTTGAACTCAAAAATCTAATCTGCCTTCTACAATTAATGAAGGTCATCTTTAAAATTAAATCAAATGATTATTTGTCTCCAACTTCAATGGCAACGTTCCAGCAACGCTATCACAATCAACAATTTGCTCCAAAAATGATTCCAACTGATTGCCTGTGAAAACGTTCCCGAATATCCCTCCCTCCAAACTTTCGCAAGAACTTGTTCACTAATGCAATTATAAGTAGGACCGAGCAATGAAAAAGTGTAAAGCCTTCTTCTCAACTAAACTGCTGTTGTTACCACAAGGCAGCAGAAAGCAAGAAAAAAAACTTTTTAATTAAAAACCCCTTCTCAATGTGCTGCTACTGGATCCAACTTTTTGGCCACTCCAACCGGCTCGAACTCGAAGCTGCCAATTCAATCCAACCTAATGGCGAAGCAACAACTAATTGTTCTGCTCACATCGCCATTCTTCTGCGTAGCAGTAGCTCACTTTCATGAAAAGTCATTTTCTTTTCTTTTGTTCCCTTTCATGGGAGGGAAAAACTTTTGACAGAGTGTTTTGCTCGATTGTCTTTCGCGCTGAAAGAGACCGTTTTCATCTCAAAGGACTTGTTTTTGTAACGGAACTGAAGTTCAACAGGTGCCCTTTTGAAGATAGTTACTTGAGCGTTTTTTGCTAATTTTAAGCTCAAATATTTGTAAAAAAGCAAGGGTTACATGGGTTGCCATTTTCCCAAACTTTAACTTTGTTAAAATCTATTTTCAGAGCATTAATATAAATATAGACTTTTAGCTTACGGTGTATTTTTTCGAGAATATTCAGATGACAAATTCGGCAAGGTCGCGAGCTCCATCGAAATATTTCGTTAGGGAGTCTAGTTTGTTAAAAGATAATTTTGATTTTAAAGAATTTTTCATCAGAAAAGTTGTTGAAAATTTATGGATTCCTGTACATTAGGGTAGTCCAAATCCAGGCTTACTCGAGGCTACCCCCTGAAATCAAAGATTGGCCCTTCACTAGGTTAAATTCTAGAAACAATGATTTACAAACACACGTGCTTGCTAGCTTGCCTGGTAATGCATCTGTTATTTTGCTCCTTTGAGCCATCCGCGCAGAAATGGTCATTTTCGGAAGCTAATAACTTTTTTATCCAAAAAATATGGTGTTTTTGGAAAACGTTTTTCCAAATTTAATGAAGATCTTAGCTCTGAGAATTGGTAAGAATTGGATAGTTATTGCAACTGTTACAGGTAAAAAACTGAAATAACTGCTTTTCTCCATACATTTTGACGATTTTTCCCATACAAACTTCAAGGGCTTAGGAGGAGGGCTCCCGTGGTCGGAATGGGCACAAATTTGGAATTTATAAAAAAATACGCAAATATCACTTAAGTGGTCATAACCAAGGTTGCCAGATCTTTAACGCGTTGGACTCGTTGAACTCACTGGAAAGACTATGGCCGGATCGATTTTCATGCAAAAAAATGTCAGTTAAAGATTTAAGATTTTTCTAATCCAAATTTTTAAAAATTCGGCTCCCTCATTCCGGGCTTGTCTTCACACCAAATTTCGGCCATTTTTGTCCATCTAATCTTGAGATATCGTGGCAGCCCTAAATAACCTCGGTGTTTCCAGAAAAACGCTCAGAAAGTTTCCGCCAAAAATCCATGATTCAACCAGTTTTTGATTTAAAGCAGCATTGGAAAGAAGATGAGCAATTCTCTACAAAATCGGGCTTTTTTCTTAAATTTTAATTTTTGTATTTTTTAATCCGGCTGAAACTTTTTTGGTGCTTTCGGTATACCCAAAGAAGCTATTTTGCATCATAAGTTTGTCCATATAATTTTCCATACAAATTTGGCAGCTGTCCATACAAAAATGATGTATGAAAATTCAAAAATCTGTAACTTTTAAAGAAATTTTTTGATCGATTTGGTGTCTTCTGCAAAGTTGTAGGTATGGATACGGACTACACAGTGGGTCTCGTGGCGCAGGGGTAGCGGCTTCGGCTGCCGATCCCGATGATGCTATGAGACGCGGGTTCGATTCCCGCCTTATCCACTGAGCTTCTATCGGATGGTGAAGTAAAACGTCGGTCCCGGTTTCTCCTGTCTCGTCAGAGGCGCTGGAGCAGAAATCCCACGTTAGAGGAAGGCCATGCCCCGGGGGGCGTAGTGCCAATAGTTTCGTTTTTTACGGACTACACTGGAAAAAAATGATACAAGGTAAAAACAATTTTGGTGATTTTTCATTTCACTTTTTGTCACTAAAACTTGATTTGCAAAAAACACTATTTTTATATTTTTTTATTTTTTGATATGTTTTAGAGGAATTCAAATGCCAATTTTTAGAAATTTCCAGGTTGTGCAAGAAATCTTTGACGGAGTTATGATTTTTTGAATCAATACTGATTTTTTCAAAAAATCGAAATATTGGTCGCAAAAAATTTTCAACTTCATTTTTCGATGTAAAATCAAATTTGAAATCAAAAAGTACTTCAGTGAAATTTTGATAAAGTGCACCGATTTCAAATTAAAGCCATTTTTTGGTAACATTTTTGAAAATAGTCGCAATTTTTCATTTTTTTAAATTAGTGCACATGTTTGCCCACCTTTGAAAAAAATATTTTTGAAAAGCTTAGAAAATTTTCTATATTTTGAATTTTTGAACTTTGTTGATACGACCCTTAGTTGCTAAGATATTGCCATGCAAAGGTTAAAAAACAGGAAAATTGATGTTTTCTAAGTCCCACCCAAACAACACACCATTTTCTAATGTCGATATCTCAGCAACTAATGGTCCGATTTTCAATGTTAAAATGGGTAATTCTCCGCCAACTCACACAGCAGTTGCCCCGACCCCTCTTCGATTTGCGTGAAACTTTGTCCTAAGGGGTAACTTTTGTCCCTGATCACGAATCCGAGGTCCGTTTTTTGATATCTCGTGACGGAGGGGCGGTACGACCCCTTCCATTTTTGAACATGCGAAAAAAGAGGTGTTTTTCAATAATTTGCAGCCTGAAACGGTGATGAGATAGAAATTTGGTGTCAAAGGGACTTTTATGTAAAACTAGACGCCCGATTTGATGGCGTACTCAGAATTCCCGAAAAAACGTATTTTTTCTTCGAAAAAACACTAAAAAAGTTTTAAAAATTCTCCCATTTTTCGTTACTCGACTGTAAAAAATTTTGGAACATGTCATTTTATGGGAAATTTAATGTACTTTTCGAATCTGCATTGTCCCAGAAGGGTCATTTTTTCATTTAGAACAAAATTTTTCATTTTAAAATTTCGTGTTTTTTCTAACTTTGCAGGGTTATTTTTTAGAGTGTAACAATGTTCTACAAAGTTGTAGAACAGACAATTACAAAAATTTTGATATATAGACATAAGGGGTTTGCTTATAAACATCACGAGTTATCGCGATTTTACGAAAAAAAGTTATGAAAAAGTTGGTCGTCATCGATCATGGCCGTTCATGGTCACCCGCGACAGACACGGACGACGAAACAAAGAGAAACGCAAAAAAAAACATTTTCAAAATTTTTAAACCAAGACTAACATTTCAAAAGGGCCAAAAATTCAAGATTACGCCCTTTTAAAATGTTAGTCTTGGTTTAAATAAAAATAAAAATTATATATAAAATTAAAAAAAAGGAAAAGGAAAGGGAAAAGATCACCAGTTGTGTTGGTCCGAGCCGGGGTTCAAATCCCGGCTCGGACCAACACAACTGGTGATCTTTTCCCTTCTGGAATCGAATATATATATAAAATTAAATTAAAAATATTTTTTTTTTTTGGAAAGATCCGAAAATTTCACGAATGTTTCATTTTTTAACATTGAAAATCGGACCATTAGTTGCTGAGATATGGGTTGTTTGGGTAAGACTTGGAAAACATTAATTTTCCTGTTTTTAAACCTTTGAATGACAATATATCAGCAACTAAGGGTCGTATCAACAAAGTTCAAAAAAGCAAAATATAGAGAACTATCTCAGCTTTTAAAAAATTTTGTTTTCAAAAGTGGGCAAACATGTACACTAATTAAAAAAATAAAAACTGCGACTATTTTCAAAATAGTTTCCAAAAAATGGATTTAACTTGAAAACGGTGCACTTTATCAAAATTTCACTGATATACTTTTTGATTGCAAATTTGATTTTACATCAAAAAACTAACTTAATCCACCTGTGTGGTTGATGCCTTCCTCACTTTTTACCAACAATGGGTAATATGAGTGGTTTGGACACATTTTTCAGCTATTTTTTTAGGTCCAGAAAAATAAGTACACAGATATAACTTAAGTTGTCATAACTCGAGACAGGGTTGCCAGATTTTCTATTATGTGGACTCGTTTGAAAGGTCTCTTGATTACCTAACCAACGATGGGTCGGATGATGGATCTGGACATCGTTTACATACATTTAAGTGAGATACGGCTTCAAAAAAGTACATAAATATCACTTAAGTGGTCATAACTCGAGACAGGGTTGCCAGATCTTCAATGTTGTGTACTCGTTGGAAAGGTCTCTTGATAACCTAACCAACGACGGGTCGGATGATTGATCTGGACATCGTTTACATACATTTAAGTGAGATCCGGCTTTAAAAAAGTACATAAATATCACTTAAGTGGTCATAACTCGAGACAGGGTTGCCAGATCTTCGATGTTTTGGACTCGTTGGAAAGGTCTCTTGATTACCTAAGCAACGATGGGTCGGATGATGGATCCGGACATCGTTTACATGCATATTATTGAGATCCGGATATATGTGAAAACACATTTTTATACATAACTTTTGAACTACTTATCGAAACTTCAAACAATTCAATAGCGATGTATGGGACCCTAAACCAAGTCGAATGCAACTGGTTCGATCAAAATCGGTTCAGCCAGTGCTGTGAAAACTTGGCAAGATTTTTGAACACATACATACATACACACACACACACACACACATACACACACACACACATACACACACACACACACATACACACACACAGACATTTGATCAGTTTTCGATTCTGAGTCGATATGTATATATGAAGGTGGGTCTTCGAGCTTTTAATAAAAAGTTCATTTTTAGAGCAGGATTATAGCCTTACCTCAGTAAGGAAGGCAAAATGAAGTTGAAATTTTTTTGTGATCAATATTTAGATTTTTTGAAAAATCAGTATTGATTAAAAAAATCATAGCTCCGTCAAAGATTTTTTGCACCATTTGGAAATTTCTGAAAAGTTGGCATTTGATGTCCTCTAAAACTTTGCAAATCAAATTTTAGTTTCAAAAAATTAATTAAAAAATCACCAAATTTTTTTTTAACCTTGTATTTTTTTCCGTGTAGTCCGTATCCCTACCTACAACTACAAAACAAAAAAAAAATCGTATTACCGCAATCTGAGAGAACTGCTCAGAACTGATAAAATTTTTAGAAAATTTAAGAGTTGGAAGTTTGACTTGTTTTATGTGACCTGGTATTTTTTTCAAAAAATGTCTACTTTGGCTGTGTTTTTTACTAACATTTTCTTTATTTTAAGTGCAAAGAAGTTCGCAGTTGTTTTTGTATCGAATCATGGTTACCAGTGTTGTAAATAAGTGATAGAAAAATAGTAGTTTATGCAACAAGTTGCAAAAAGAGGATTTTTTCAGCACGAGTCGTACATTTATCCAACGAGGTTCACCGAGTTAGATAAATACGAAGAGTACTGAAAAAATCAAGTTTTGCAACGAGTTCCATACAACATTTTTTGCAATTCCAAAAAACACACACTGAGTGAAATTTTATGTCAAATTTTCATGTATTTTGTCAATAGATCGTTTAAATAAAAAAAAATGTTAAAAAGTGTTACTTTTCGAAACAAGTGCTGAAAAGTTAAACTTTTCAGCAACCATTTGAGTGCAGAAAAGTAGAACTTTTCAGCATTTATTTTGAAAAGTGTTGCTATTCGATTCTGTTATTTTTGGTACAGAAAAGTAGGCTATTTCGTCGTTCAAGAATGACAGGAAAAGTAAGTAGTTTCAGGACGGAATTGCAAAAAAACTATTATTTGATGATTCCTGCACCAAAATATCAGAAGGTATAGCGACCGTCACTATAGCTTGTGAGTCTCTCGTCACTCCTTTTCTTTCTCTTGTCCACGAACACTCGCCTAAGATTCTTTTGTTTTCTCAGAAAACAGCAATTATAGTACGCGTAAGGGATATTGGGAACCGACCACGCATTAAATCACATTAAACTGCGTTGGCAATTTTTGCTGTGTGGTGGATTTTGTGACTACGCTTTGTTGAAGGAAGAATGATTGTGAATGTGAGGATGAGAGAGATACAGAGCATGTGACAAGAAATTGTGAAATCAAGAGATAGACAAAAAACGACAATTATTTTTGCTGCAAATTTCGCGACGGATTTGGGAGATGAGATTTCAGGCATGATAATTGTAGTCGTGAGGGCTGAAAGTTTGATATTTTTAAAAACCTGATGGTAGCTCACGATTGGTTGGGCGCTTTAATTGTCAATTAGTGAGTGATTTGTGAACTGCCCACGTTCGCATAAATGTCCTTTAATAAAAACCAATTTGATCTAATTATTTCTCGATTAAATTTTAAATCATATCTGAATAGGAAACCCATGACTCATAGATTGAGTCAGTTAGGGAGTGATTTGGTAAATGAGTAGGTGAGTAATCCAGTGATCAAAATATTTAGTGGGTGAGTGAATGAGTGATTGAGCAATGAGAAAGTATTCTAGTAGGCAAGTGATAGAGTGAGTGAATTCGTAAATGAGTTAGAAAATCAGTTTTTGAAGCAGTTTTTTTCTTCAATTTTTCGCAATTAAACAATAATTACTTTTATGGAATTTGTCAGGAAATCAATTCCTCAACTGGTATCATTTTCCTAGCTCCTGAAAGCAAACTGACTTATTACCGGTGCATTATTGCTCATCTCAGTCAAAGTGCGCAAACTTGGCGCATTAAAACGGAAAACTCCTTCGAAATATCAATTCCATATCAGCAGCGAACTTCAGTCCATAAATCAAGTTTTTTCGACTTCTGTCAGATCGGGGAAGGGGGGGCCCACTTTTATGACTATTTTTATGAGCTTTTATTGCATTTCATAAATTACTTGTTTGCTTAATGCGGCTTATCGTTTACGCCCGCCTGGTTACGCCAAACTCGTCCGGATGTCCGCATTTATGTCCATCACCAAGCATCCGGTGGCCAAATCGTCACGATCCTGGCCGTGGGTCATAAAAACCAGGACACTCCATACCGGTCCAAATAAAAAACACCATATTAAGGTGTATGAGCAGCAAATGACACACGTGTCAAAAGGTGAGGAAAGTGCGAGCATGTTCTTTTTATTTATGTACTCCCGCAGGACTGTCCGATCCCCGGCAGTTTGGGCTGGTGGAAAATTTACGAGTAAATAATATTTGTGGAGGGTTGAAATGGTTTGGCGACCTCCCTCGTTTTTTTTTTTTGTTGGGAAGTAAGATTTTTTATGACCACCAGCCGGTTGGATTCCGTGTTCTGCCTGAAGGTGAATCGACACGTGTGGAACATCTTGTGCGGAAATGCTGTCGAGTTGTAGAAGGAAGTTGCATTAAAAAAGATAAACGTCATCATTAATGTTTGATTTGTTATTCTAGCTGCTTCTTGAAGATGATGTCGTGTCCGAGAAGATTAGGGTAACATGTGATTCCGCATATTGTGGGGACTTGAATGTAGCATTCAATGACGCAAAAAAGACTCTTTTAAAAATGAGGAAAATCAAGAAAAAAAACAGAATTAAATTCCAGTAAAATGCTGGATTACACTGATTTCTAGTATTTGAGTAAAAGTGAAAACATAATTGAAATGACAATTTGTAACTTTGAAATCACCACGAAATCAATCTCCCACACGAACATGACCCTCTATTACAGGATTCACAACCGTCGCGACCTCTCTCCCCTTATGATTAATTATTGAAACGTCCAGAAGTCAAATGCGATTCCAGTAGTTCATGCACCGTTTCCATAATGATAATCTGGTTCTCCGCCCGGGGGAAACAAACGCGCGCATTCCTGGCCCCTCCAGAGTGAGAGAGTCCGGGCAAAAGATGATTTATGAGTACGGCAAAATTAAATACGACGTCCCAGTTTTCTTCCGGAACTTACAGGTTCATTTCTTGGAGTTTTGTCTTTGCCAACAGCAGCAGCTCCTTCTTCATCGTGTAACGGTTCGTTAAGCAGCAGATTGCGGAGCTTGTTGGCTTCGAGGGTTCGGATAGTTTTCGGATAGTTAAATGGATCATTTGCCTGATGCTCCAGTAATTTTGGGGTTCGAGGTCTTGGACGCCGTCGCACGGAGTACGAAGGAGATTGGGCGTACCATTGAGCATTTATCATGATGCAGTTCTTCATCATTGGGTGGCCATTTATCAAGGACTGGGCCGGGCTGGGAGCACGTATCCACGTATCCTGCGTGCTAGCCAAGTCTTGTTTAAGCATTTTGCTGATTTTATTGAAAACATTACGAATTTTGAAAGATGTCAAATTGTTACCTTTTCTTACCGACGATAATAAGATGTAGAAATTATTCTCTAAGCAACTTCGAAGATTAAAAGTTATTTTTTCATGAATATCCCTGGTAAGTCCTTTAACACGAACAGGTTCTTTCTTTAATTGAAAATAACTTGAATTTCATAATTTTTAAACAAATGAATCACAAAATACCCCCACAGGTTCTTCAACAGCAACAGATACAACCAAAGACCGAAGTGAAAATGGAAATACCCAAAATCGTGTCAGTATTGCGAAACTACTAAAGTCAACTCTATCATTGCAGCTCAGATTGAAAGTTTCGAATCATTCTGATTTTTTGCCTTCCAAGCTTTCTATTTCGATTATAGTTTTTCTTTCAGTTCCACGTGAATGTTGGGTTCTGCCAGTATAGTCAACTCGAGTGTGGCAGCTGTGGTCCAGGGCGATACGCGGCTTGACGTCCCACATTTGGAAAAGATATTGGGAATTTGGTTACTATACTAAACTCAGGGGTTTTTTACCCTTCTCTGGTCTGCTAGTGGACCATACAACAAAAGCGATCACAAACCAGCCACATGGTGGAAAAGTGGATGGAAAACAAACAAAAGTTGCCAAAACTGGAATTTTCCTGCTGCTTTTGTCCTTCGGACCGTGACCAGATGGCACACTGGCGGGTTTGGTTTAGTTAACCCTTAACGATCAAATCAAAAATTCAAAACAATTTCTAAGATTAATTCTAATCCAAAAAACCGAAAAGAGCAATGAAGAATATTTTATATTTTTAATAACGTAAAAACCCAGACCAAGTCCAGTAGCACCGGGGTTAACTTTAGGTTGATGAGGAAAAATGAAAAAAAGCAATCCCTCGAACCAATCATTGGGAGGGTGCTTCCAGAATCCGAGCAGCATTGCATCCACGCTGAACACACACGTGGATCTCTTGGCGTATGCGTTTCAGTTCGAATTGAGTGATAAATAATTCGGTTATTGTGGACTCGTCTGACGTCTGACGGTTGCGTTTGTCCCGGGGATTCAGGCTGGCCAGGTGCTCCCTTGACTGACTGACTGGAGTCCAGTCGGATTTGTGGCGTAACAAAAGAAATCAATGCCTTGTTTTTTTTTTTGCTTTTTTTGTGAGAACAAGGTCCTTGGACAAATATTGGATGGGATTTATATTGTTTAGATACCCTTGAAACTTGCATTAATTTGAATTTTAATTTTCTTGATATCAGTTTTGTGCATTTTTATACTAGAGCAGTTCTCTAGGATTTCGGTCATTCCATTTTTTTTTGTATTTTTTAATCCGACTGAAACTTTTTTGGTGCCTTCGGTATGCCCAAAGAAGCCATTTTGCATCATTAGTTTGTCCATATAATTTTCCATACAAATTTGGCAGCAAAAATGATGTATGAAAATTCAAAAATTGGTATCTTTTGAAGGATTTTTGTGATCGATTTGGTGTCTTGAAAAAAAATGATACACTGTAAAAAATATTGATGATTTTTTTATTTAACTTTTTATCACTGGGTAATTCTCTACCAACTCACACGAAATCGGGAAAAGTTGCCCCGACCCCTCTTCGATTTGCGTGAAACTTTGTCCTAAGGGGTAACTTTTGTCCCTGATCACGAATCCGAGGTCCGTTTTTTGATATCTCGTGACGGAGGGGCGGTACGACCCCTTCCATTTTTGAACATGCGAAAAAAGAGGTGTTTTTCAAAAATTTGCAGCCTGAAACGGTGATGAGATAGAAATCTGGTGTCAAAGGGACTTTTATGTAAAATTAGACGCCCGATTTGATGGCGTACTCAGAATTCCGAAAAAACGTATTTTTCATCGAAAAAAACACTAAAAAAGTTTTAAAAATTCTCCCATTTTCCGTTACTCGACTGTAAAAATTTTGGAACATGTCATTTATGGGAAATTTAATGTACTTTTCGAATCTACATTGTCCCAGAAGGGTCATTTTCATTTAGAACAAAATTTTTCATTTTAAAATTTCGTGTTTTTCTAACTTTGCAGGGTTATTTTTAGAGTGTAACAATGTTCTACAAAGTTGTAGAGCAGACAATTACAAAAATTTTGATATATAGACATAAGGGTTTGCTTATAAACATCACAAGTTATCGCGATTTTACGAAAAAAAGTTTTGAAAAAGTTACTTTTTGCGTTTCTCTTTGTTTCGTCGTCCGTGTCTGTCGCGAGTGACCATGAACGGCCATGATCGATGACGACCAACTTTTTCAAAACTTTTTTTCGTAAAATCGCGATAACTCGTGATGTTTATAAGCAAACCCCTTATGTCTATATATCAAAATTTTTGTAATTGTCTGCTCTACAACTTTGTAGAACATTGTTACACTCTAAAAATAACCCTGCAAAGTTAGAAAAACACGAAATTTTAAAATGAAAAATTTTGTTCTAAATGAAAAATGACCCTTCTGGGACAATGTAGATTCGAAAAGTACATTAAATTTCCCATAAAATGACATGTTCCAAAATTTTACAGTCGAGTAACGGAAAATGGGAGAATTTTAAAACTTTTTAGTGTTTTTCGATGAAAATACGTTTTTCGGAATTCTGAGTACGCCATCAAATTGGGCGTCTAATTTTACATAAAAGTCCCTTTGACACCAGATTTCTATCTCATCACCGTTTCAGGCTGCAAATTTTGAAAAACACCTCTTTTTCGCATGTTCAAAATGGAAGTCGTACCGCCCTCCGTCACGAGATATCAAAAACGGACCTCGGATTCGTGATCAGGGACAAAAGTTACCCCTTAGGACAAAGTTTCACGCAAATCGAAGAGGGGTCGGGGCAACTGCTGTGTGAGTTGGCGGAGAATTACCCCACTAAAACTTGATTTGAAAAAAAAACACTATTGTTTTTTTTTTTTTTGATATGTTTTGGACATAAAATGCCAACTTTTCAGAAATTTCCAGGTTGTGCAAAAAATCTTTGACCGAGTTATGAATTTTTTAATCAATACTGATTTTTTCAAAAAATCGAAATATTGGTCGCAAAAATTTTTCAACTTCATTCTTCGATGTAAAATCAAATTTGCAATCAAAAAGTACTTTAGTGATATTTTGATAAAGTGCACCGTTTTCAAGTTAAATCCATATTTAGGTGACTTTTTGAAAATAGTCGCAATTTTTCATTTTTTTTTTAAATAGTGCACATGTTTGCACACTTTTGGAAAAAATTTTTTTTGAAGAGCTGAGAAAGTTCTCTATATTTTGCTTCTTGGGACTTTGTTAATACGACCTTTGGTTGCTGAGAAATTGCAATGCAAAGGTTTAACGAGGCACATCAGCCGGAAACCCGTCCTCGAATTTTTTTTTTTTCTAAAACTGGTATATCTCGAAAACTATAAAACATATCGATATGATTTTTGATTTAGCCCCTAGAGTTTTAATTTCTGAAAAATTTGCAACTAAGCAAAACTATTTTTACAATACCATTGTTTCAATGTTGGGTCCGAGAGTTCAATGTTGCATGCTGTTTTTGCACTCTACATATTGTTTTTGATCGTGTAACCCCAACAGGGCAAAAACCACATTGTCAGTCCAAAAAAGGAAGTTGGTACGCGCTTCTCAAGACAATTATCTATTCATTGAATATAAATTTGTTTTGATATGAGTTTTCGTTTTTTTATAGTAAATATTCTACAAAAAAATATTTTTATCCAGCCCAAATCATGCAACAGGCACGCGATAGGCAATTTTGTTGCATACAACAGAAGTGGCAACACCGCGTCATGCTAGACTGCTGCTCAGCACTCGGCCAGCACGCGGCACACAGCGAGAACAAAGGAGCCAAATAGGGCCGACTTCATATTTTTGTACGCTTTTAGGAAAATAAATATTGGACGACAAATATCTTTCAACATATTTTTTCACTGAAATAATGCCAACAGTAAATTTTGTAATAATATTTTACACTCTAATAAAATTTATTGATGTTCCACAGTGAGATGGGAGCGTATAATTCGTACTCGGCTAAGCATTTTCATTATGCAACCTGAAGATAAAAACTGAATGAAATTTTATGTAACAATAATGTAATTTGAAACTTCAAATAACACTGGTAATTTCAAAAATGAACAGTGTTTATTCTATTAAAATTTTTGATAATTTTGGTGGACTATGACCCTATTTCTTCTCTGCTAACTTGCCGGCCCGGCTGGCCTCGGTGTGTGATTGTGTGTGCGTGTGTGTAGGCTTTGTTTTATTGCAATCATTGCAATCAAAGGCATGGTTTTGGATTTATTTTGGCATTCACGTCGTTATCGACTGGTAAAGAGAATGATCAAATTAGATAATTTTCACAAAATTACAAAATTACAAAATTACAAAATTACAAAATAACAAAATTACAAAATTAAAAAAATCAAAATTACAAAATTATTACAATTTTACAAAATTACAAAATTACAAAATTACAAAATTACAAAATTACAAAATTACAAAATTACAAAATTACAAAATTACAAAATTACAAAATAACAAAATTACAAAATTACAAAATTATAAAATTACAAAATTACAAAATTACAAAATTACAAAATTACAAAATTACAAAATTACAAAATTACAAAATTACAAAATTACAAAATTACAAAATTACAAAATTACAAAATTACAAAATTACAAAATTACAAAATTACAAAATTACAAAATTACAAAATTACAAAATTACAAAATTACAAAATTACAAAATTACAAAATTACAAAATTACAAAATTACACAATTACAAAATTACAAAATTACAAAATTACAAAATTACAAAATTACAAAATTACAAAATTACACAATTACAAAATAACAAAATTACAAAATTACACAATTACAAAATTACAAAATTACAAAATTACAAAATTACAAAATTACAAAATTACAAAATTACAAAATTACAAAATTACAAAATTACAAAATTACAAAATTACAAAATTTTTTTTTTCCTTGGATGGCCCACCTCATACCCATACACAGTTTTTGTAGTATGGAAGATTTACGAGCAGATATCTTTCGATAATTCTTCGTTCATGTTTAGAGAGTGTCCTGTAATCTTACTCCACTTCCGTGTATGCCCATCCATATCTCTCTTATCTAGTCTCAAGGCGCTCTTACAAATCCTATGTAGAGTCTTTCATCACTCAGATTGCATCAAATTTAGGGTATTGGAACCATTTGCTATTCCACTCGCATATGAGCGCATAGGGTTAAACCGCGCCCAGATTCGCGTTACTTTTGATCAGGTTTATCATATGCGGCCCAAAGTGATCCCATGCGAATGCGTACCGATAATGAAGATGGCCGACCGTCATAACGTGCTCTTCCTCACAGTACCATCGTGGGTCACTTCTACTCCAACGGCCGTGTCCGTACGAACTCCTTGCAGTTTCTTTTAAACTCGTTGATGTTGCTTGTCGTCTTTGCATTCTCTGGGAGCTGGTTGTAAAGTTTAAATCCTTTGTAAAACAGCGAGTTCTGCGTGCATGCCTTTTCCAGTTCTGCAATCTGAGATCGTCAGCTCCTCTAGTGTCATGCTCATGGATATCTCTTCCGCATACCATGGCTTCCGTCAAGTATTGTGGCGCCATCCTTTTTTTCATACGATAAACAAACACAAGGGTATTGTACTCGATTCTTTGCTTTACCGACATCCATTGCAAACATTCGAGCATGCTCCGTCGAGGCGTCAGTCGATCACACTTTAGTATCAGCCGCATTATTTTGCTTTGTAGTACCTGCATCCTTTTCAGTTGTCGTTGTGTTCCCAGAAACAAGATCGATGAACAATAGTCAAAGTGAGGAGCGATGAGCGAATTGTACACCTGAACTTTCGTCTCTGCCGTCAAGTAGCGATTGATCCTACACAGAACACCAAACTTCCGTGCTGCCTTCCGAATAGTATAGTCAATATGTTCGTTGAAATTCAACTTTTCGTCCAACATGACTCCGAGGTACTTCATCGTCTCAACCCGCTCCACAACTTCTCCATCCATCTACATTACATTAAAAAATTACAAAATTACAAAATTACAAAATTACAAAATTACAAAATTACAAAATTACAAAATTACAAAATTACAAAATTACAAAATTACAAAATTACAAAATTACAAAATTACAAAATTACAAAATTACAAAATTACAAAATTACAAAATTACAAAATTACAAAATTACAAAATTACAAAATTACAAAATTACAAAATTACAAAATTACAAAATTACAAAATTACAAAATTACAAAATTACAAAATTACAAAATTACAAAATTACAAAATTACAAAATTACACAATTACAAAATTACAAAATTACAAAATTACAAAATTACAAAATTACAAAATTACAAAATTACACAATTACAAAATAACAAAATTACAAAATTACACAATTACAAAATTACAAAATTACAAAATTACAAAATTACAAAATTACAAAATTACAAAATTACAAAATTACAAAATTACAAAATTACAAAATTACAAAATTACAAAATTACAAAATTACAAAATTACAAAATTACAAAATTACAAAATTACAAAATTACAAAATTACAAAATTACAAAATTACAAAATTACAAAATTACAAAATTACAAAATTACAAAATTACAAAATTACACAATTACAAAATTACAAAATTACAAAATTACAAAATTACAAAATTACAAAATTACAAAATTACACAATTACAAAATAACAAAATTACAAAATTACACAATTACAAAATTACAAAATTACAAAATTACAAAATTACAAAATTACAAAATTACAAAATTACAAAATTACAAAATTACAAAATTACAAAATTACAAAATTACACAATTACAAAATAACAAAATTACAAAATTACACAATTACAAAATTACAAAATTACAAAATTACAAAATTACAAAATTACAAAATTACAAAATTACAAAATTACAAAATTACAAAATTACAAAATTACAAAATTACAAAATTACAAAATTACAAAATTACAAAATTACAAAATTACAAAATTACAAAATTACAAAATTACAAAATTACAAAATTACAAAATTACAAAATTACAAAATTACAAAATTACAAAATTACAAAATTACAAAATTACAAAATTACAAAATTACAAAATTACAAAATTACAAAATTACAAAATTACAAAATTACAAAATTACAAAATTACAAAATTACAAAATTACAAAATTACAAAATTACAAAATTACAAAATTACAAAATTACAAAATTACAAAATTACAAAATTACAAAATTACAAAATTACAAAATTACAAAATTACAAAATTACAAAATTACAAAATTACAAAATTACAAAATTACAAAATTAAAATTACAAAATTACAAAATTACAAAATTACAAAATTACAAAATTACAAAATTACAAAATTACAAAATTACAAAATTACAAAATTACAAAATTACAAAATTACAAAATTACAAAATTACAAAATTACAAAATTACAAAATTACAAAATTACAAAATTACAAAATTACAAAATTACAAAATTACAAAATTACAAAATTACAAAATTACAAAATTACAAAATTACAAAATTACAAAATTACAAAATTACAAAATTACAAAATTACAAAATTACAAAATTACAAAATTACAAAATTACAAAATCACAAAATTACAAAATCACAAAATTACCAAATTACAAAATTACAAAATAACAATTACATTGTATAAATAAAACAAATGAAACAAATGATACAAATAATACAAATCATACAAATAATACGAATAATACAAAAAATACAAATAATACAAATAATACAAATTAAACAAATAATACAAATAATACAAATAATACAAATAATACATATAATACAAATAATACAAATTATACAAATAATACAAATAATACAAATAATACATATAATACAAATAATACAAATTATACAAATAATACAAATAATACAAATAATACAAATAATACAAATAAAACAAATAATACAAATAAAACAATTAATACAAATAATACAAATAATACAAATAATACAAATAATACAAAAAATACAAATAATATAAATAATACAAATAATACAAATAATACAAATAATACAAATAAAACAAATAATACAAATAAAACAATTAATACAAATAATACAAATAATACAAATAATACAAATAATACAAATAATACAAATAATACAAATAATACAAATAATACAAATAAAACAAATAATACGTATTGTTTGCATTATTTGTATTTTTGTATTTTTGCTTTTTTTGTATTTTTTTGTATTTTTTGTTTTATTTGTATTATTTGTATTTTTGTAATATTTGTATTATTTTGTATTATTTGTATTATTTGTATTATTTGTATTATTTGTATTATTTGTTTATTTGTATTATTTGTATTATTTGTATTATTTGTATTATTTGTATAATATGAATTATTTGTATTATTTGTATTATTTGTTTTATTTGTATTATTTGTATTATTTGTATTATTTGTATTATTTGTATTATTTGTATTATTTGTATTATTTGTATTATTTGTATTATTTGTATTATTTGTATTATTTGTATTATTTGTATTATTTGTATTATTTGTATTATTTGTATTATTTGTATTATTTGTATTATTTGTATTATTTGTATTATTTGTATAATTTGTATAATTTGTATAATTTGTATTATTTGTATTATTTGTATTATTTGTATTATTTGTATTATTTGTATTATTTTTATTATTTGTATTATTTGTATTATTTGTATTATTTGTATTATTTGTATTATTTGTATTATTTGTATTATTTGTATTATTTGTATTATTTTTATTATTTGTATTATTTGTATTATTTGTATTATTTGTATTATTTGTATTATTTGTATTATTTGTATTATTTGTATTATTTGCAGTGTTCCCACGAGCCTAAGCCGTCGGCTAAGCTAGGTTCATTTTTCTGGTTCAGGTTCACACCACACCTCGGCAAGCATCGTCGGCTCAGGCTCACCGAGTGTCGAGAGCCATGGTTCATTTGGTTCAAACCAGGCGAGGCTAGCCAAAATGAACCTTTGGCTTGAACCAGGCTTGAACCTGGCTTGAACCTGATCAAAGAATGTTAGGCTAAACGGCAAGCTTTGTTACACCGTGACACTGTTTAACCCTAAATCTACACCGTACCATTCGTTACATCGTAGTATGATTACACCGTAACATTGTAACGCATGTCACGGTGTAATGAATGCTACGATGCAACGAATGTTGCGGTGCAACAATGTTACGGTGTAACCAAACTACGGTGTAACGAATGTTGTGGTGTAACAATGTTACGGTGTAATCACACTACGGTGTAACGAATTTTGCAGTGTAACGATGTTACGATGTAACTATACTACGGTGTTACAATGTTACGGTGTAATGAATGTTGCGGTGTAACAATGTTACGGTGTAACGAATGTTGCGGTGTAACAATGTTACGGTGTAATGAATGTTACGGTGTAATCATACTACGGTGTAACGAATGCTACGGTGTAACGAATGTTGCGGTGTAACAATGTTACGGTGTAATGAATGTTGCGGTGTAACGAATGTTGTGGTGTAACAATGTTACGGTGTAACGAATGTTGCGGTGTAACAATGTTACGGTGTAACAATGTTACGGTGTAACAATGTTACGGTGTAACGAATGTAACGGCGTAACGAATGTTGTGGTGTAGCAATGTTACGGTGTAATGAATGTTACATTATAACATTGTTACACAATAATATTTGTTACACAGTAGCATTATTGCTATGGTTTTCATTAGCCTGGTTAGCCTGGCTTAAGCCATGGTTCATGGTTCACTGAACCAGGTTTGAACCACAAAGAGAGGTTTAAGCCGAACCAAGTTTATAGGTAAACCTAGCCTAACCGGTTCATTTGGGAACTCTGATTATTTGTATTATTTGTATTATTTGTATTATTTGTATTATTTGTATTATTTGTATTATTTGTATTATTTGTATTATTTGTATTATTTGTATTATTTGTATTATTTGTATTATTTTTATTATTTGTATTATTTGTATTATTTGTATTATTTAATTTATTTGTATTATTTGTATTATTTGTATTATTTGTATTATTTGTATTATTTGTATTATTTGTATTATTTGTATTATTTGTATTATTTGTATTATTTTTATTATTTGTATTATTTGTATTATTTAATTTATTTGTATTATTTGTATTATTTGTACTATTTGTACTATTTGTATTATTTGTATTATTTATATTATTTGTATTTTTTGTATTTTTGTATTTTTGTATTTTTGATTTTTTGTATTTTTGTATGGTAGGTAAAGAATGTTTATTTGGTATCGCTTCAAATTACTAAAATTTGTCTTATTTAGGGTTGCAGAACTGAATATTAAAAATATCACTGAAACGTCATTTTTCATGATTCGATGGTTCGAAGCATTTGATAACTCTTCGATTATCTACAACACAATATTAGAGCAATCTACTAACTTCCACGACACTTCAGCTAACGTCCAAAGTCAGTCATGTGAGTAGCTAGAGACGTGGCTGAGTCGTCACGTGAGTAATCACATGAAAGACTCTTACGTAAACAACTCCGTTGCCAGTCACGTGGACAGTCACGAAGCATGCCGAAAAACCTAAAAATCATGCATTCTATTGAAACAAAATTAGAAACAATTCAACTACTAAGACAGGATGCGTATAGAGATATCCATGCGCGAGAGTATGTTAGTTTGTTTACACACGAGAACCACGTGCTTGAAATTTCAGCCAATCACAATCGATCAAATTCAAAACAATATTCCTGGCGAGCCTCTGCTGCTGGAATAGGGTCAAGTACTCGATCGATCACAGACATAAAATAGTAAACTAGAATATATAATTTTTATTATATTGAAGTGTGCTCTAACAATTGTAAATATATTTAGCATTTTTCTATTCATTTTTATCTTTTGTTTGAGAAGGAAAAATTGCTCAGCAAAAGGGATGATAATGGGCTTTGGTCTTTGTGAGACATCTCAAAATTTTATTAGCAAAACGATACATTATTGCGCATGTATTTTCAATATGTTAGAAAAAATGTTGATGAAAAATATCAACTTTCTAAAATGTATTTTCATAATAGAGAGCTAAAATGTGAAGTCTACCCTATAACGTTCCTTTGTCTTCGCTTGGTGCTGGCCGTGTGCAGCAGCAGCAGCCAAGAATGGTGCGCTGTTGCCATTTTTGCGCTGCGCAACTGAATTGCTTGTTGCACTTGTGTTGCATTATTTCCGAATATTCAAAAAAATATTGTAAAATCACGAATTATTACAAAAAAAGTGTACTAAACCAATAATGGTTGAAAGGTATTTCAATCAACTATCTTCAAATCACTCTACAGAACAATCCAACCACCTCAAAACTTTGCACGACATTTTTTCGTGATGTCGCATGCAACATTTTTTGAAGAAGAAGAGAACAACTTCCCCGGCTGATGTGGGCCCTTAACACAAAATTTTCGAATCATCATCATTTCAGGCTGCAAACCATTGAAAAACATGTCTTATTTCGCATGTTCAAAAATGAGATATCGAAAAATACACCTTGGATTCGCGTTCAGGGACCAAAATTACCCCTAGAACAAAGTTTCACACAAATGGAATAGAGGTCGGGGCAACTGCTGTATGAATTGGTGGAGAAGAACCCGTATAATAATTATTTCCAAATTGTCATCACATGAAAACCATTATTTTTTATGCTTCAAGTATTCTAGAATTGAGGATCTTATTATTATTGCAAATTGTTTGTTACCTTTAAATTACAGAGAAATCTGAAGGAATGACTTAGAGAGATCCTTCCATAGTGTGTCGAATCGGATAATAAAAGAAATTATCCCTATAAGTTTGAATAAGCTTTCTATTTAAAATGTATTCCTCTAAAACACTTGCATCATACAGTACGTCTTAAAAGCTATTGTCCCACCCGGGAACACCTCAGCAAATCTTCAGATCGAGCTCCATGTCGAACCCGCGCTTCTCGTACTCGACCACGTGCTTCTTGACCATCTGCTCGACGTTGATGCAGTCCAGCTTCTCCTGGATGCGCGTCTTAAGCGGATTCTCGATGGCGTCCATGATCTGGTAGCGCAGCAGATTCGGCAGGATGTTGACCGCGGCCTCGACGACGTAGTCCAGCGTTCCGGCGCCGTCACAGCGCACCTGGATGTTGCCCAGCTCCAGCTGCAGGTCGTTGAGCTTGGGCTTGCGGCGAAGATCCAGGGGTTGCTGCACTTCGAAGGAGACTTTGATATGTTCTACGGTGAACTGGGCCTGGCCGGCTCGGGTGACCATTCCGCGACCCATCGAAACTTCCCACTGGGTCGATCCCATGATGCGCTGCGTTCCCACTTGCATCGTGAGGGAGACGGTGTTGTTTTGCATGAGGATTCCGATGTCTCCGTAGCGGTAGAAGCTGGACACGCCTCGGATCCAGGTGTGTGTGGTTTGCATGCCGAAAATGCCGGCCGTCGTGTTGTAGTCCGGAATGAGGTACGGATCAAAGTGCTTGTTGCGGACCATCGTACGAGCTTCACCGATGGCCATGTCGAGCGGGGAGATCGAGTTCGGGAACAGGATGCTGTGCTCGGTGGTCATGTTTTCCACCCGTGTGTCGATCTCCTCCCGGATTTTGGTGTACGCCTCACTCAGCATGAACGGTTTGATTGTATCGAAGACCAAGTTGGAGGCGGAGTTGACCACACTCTGGAAGATGCTGCCCATGAAGCCAAGGTTTTGGAAGTCCATCGACATATCGTCGAACGCAATGTCCAGGCTGATGTCCTGCGTGCGAACCTTGCCGTCACGATCGACCCCTAGCGACACGTTGCCCTTCGTCAGCACGTTCTTGAGGATAACCGTGAACGGACCTTCCGCCCGGTTGAAGAACGTACTCAGCGTGTAGTTACCCTTTACCAACATCTCGTCGATTTGCACCCCCGTTTGGACCTTCATCGTGTTCAGCTCCGTCTTGAACAGCTTGATCCGGAACTTGGACAGCCCGTACGCGAGCACGTTCTTCATGTGCATCTTGGCGATCGAAAAGGACTGCTTGATCTCCGGAATGGGCATCGGATCGGGCACGGTCGCGCCCGGCAGTCCAACCGGATCTTCCTGCTTGTACAGGTCAATAATCGCGAACAGCTGCGCCGAAATGAGACTCTCTCCGGTAGCCTTGGCAGCATGGTCGTCCGCATCGTCCGAGGTGGAATCTTCCCCGGAAGAGGACTTGTCTACGGAAAGGAGAAATATCAATCGTCAATCGCCATTTTGGAACCGCGTTCGCGCAGCACACGCGTACCGTCGTCACATCGAACGTTGCTGATAAGAGCCAGCAGGGTACAATTGATCAACAATAGCGCGGTTAAGCGCTTCCAGCGTGGTTTCGTCATCTTCGATGCTGCTGCTCCGTTCGGGATGATCTCGTATACTGAATCGATCGCGTGTGAGCTTGGCTGCGCGATCGGCGCAAGGTCGCTCCTGATATTTTTTTTCGGAGATGTTCTCTCCGGTTTCTCTCTTCCTCTCTTAGCTGATAAGACACTATCAGTTTATGTGGTGGGATTTGTTGTCGTCTAAATTTTCGTACTTTTCGTACTGGGAAGCAGATCGTTGCTTGTGTGCTATCTTGTTACACGTCTGCTGTAATAAGTACAACGGGAATTTAAAGGTTCAAAAATGCAGTTTGATCGAATGGCATTCTAATTAGAATTTTGGAAGGTATAACCCACCATTGTTGACTTCTAACTTTCGTGCCATACAAATCTACTTCGAGCTACAAGACTGTCCATCCCACATAACATACGAAGCCCTCAGCGCATTCAACCACTCTTGGACACAAAGAAAGGGCCAATATCGTTCGCACATAAATCAAGCCGGAAAAGATAACCAAATTCTTCGCTCACTCCCTCCCAAAAAAATAAATTTCCTTTTCTTCTGCCAAGGGGTGAAACGACACCAGAATAGGTGAGCCAAGGCGGTGGGTGAAGGGGACTAATTTTCCGATGCTGCAGGCGTCGGTTCCGGATGCATCCGGTGGAAATGGAATGTGTGAAAATTAAGAGGGAAAAAAGTTACCGGTTGCCGAAAATAGGACTTTTGGGTTGGACGGGGATGGAGGAGGATTGTGATCGAAAAGCATGTAAACGTAGATTTATGGCATATCTTCTTCCGGCAAAAGTGAAAGAAGGTGATCTACGAGATAAGGAACATATTTGGCATGTGCTGTGCGATGTGGCTTAGTGTAGGCTTGATGGAACTGAAATTACGTAGAAAAAACATTTTTAGGAAGAGAAAATTAAAAGTTTACATTGAGTTAAATAAATAAAAGCTCAAACAAGCCCCTAATGTTTTCAGAGTCAAAGAATCAGAGTGAAAGCGTCAGAGTAAAAGAGTCAGAGTAAAAGAGTCAGAGTCAAAGAGTCAGAATCAGAGAGTCAGAATCAGAGAGTCAGAATAAAAAAATCAGAGTCAAAAAGTCAGAGTCAAAGATTAAGAGTAAAAGAGTCAGAGTAAAAGAGTCATACACAAAGAATCAGAGTCAGAGTCAAAGAGTCGGAGTCAATGAGTCAGACTTAAAGAGTCAGAGTCAAAGAGTCAGAGTGAAAGCGTCAAAGTCAAAGAGTCAGAATCAGAGAGTCAAAAAAATTCAGGGTCGAAGAGTCAGAGTCAAAGAGTCAGAGTCAAAGAGTCAGAGTCAAAGAGTCAGAGTCAGAGTTAGAGTCAGAGTCAGAGTCAGAGTCAGAGTCAGAGTCAGAGTCAGAGTCAGAGTCAGAGTCAGAGTCAGAGTCAGAGTCAGAGTCAGAGTCAGAGTCAGAGTCAGAGTCAGAGTCAGAGTCAGAGTCAGAGTCAGAGTCACAGTCAGAGTCACAGTCAGAGTCACAGTCAGAGTCACAGTCAGAGTCAGAGTCAGAGTCAGAGTCAGAGTCAGAGTCAGAGTCAGAGTCAGAGTCAGAGTCAGAGTCAGAGTCAGAGTCAGAGTCAGAGTCAGAGTCAGAGTCAGAGTCAGAGTCAGAGTCAGAGTCAGAGTCAGAGTCAGAGTCAGAGTCAGAGTCAGAGTCAGAGTCAGAGTCAGAGTCAGAGTCAGAGTCAGAGTCAGAGTCAGAGTCAGAGTCAGAGTCAGAGTCAGAGTCAGAGTCAGAGTCAGAGTCACAGTCAGAGTCACAGTCAGAGTCACAGTCAGAGTCACAGTCAGAGCCAGAGTTTTATAATTTTTCTTTCTCTTAAATAACAACACAACTTTAACACACAACTTTTTTTGAATTGTACAATTAAATTATTTTTGGTAACGCTCTGGAGAAGTCGTTCTTGCAGACTGCCTTGAAAATTCAGCAAATGTAGTCATTGTGTAGTCACTCAGCTCCAAGAGAGAAAATCTGTAGAATTTTGTTCGCAAAACTATATTGCAGCTAATCGGATTACGAATAAAATTGCAACATTCGCTTTCCAACTCCGTCCAGTGAAAAGCTAGAGCTATGAAAGTAAACCATGGCAAACAAATCTCGCTGACTAAAGGTTTTCCTAGGTTTGCATTTCAGATGAAAAAAGAAAGTAAAAATGCAATCTACAGAGCACAAATTTAGCAATAATGCATCCCAATTCTTATTAGTCTGGTGAAACGCTTTACGACCGTTGGTGCACCTCACCTCACTCTCTCTGAAGAAAGAGTAACTTAACCCTTAACCATAGACCGTTTTTCCTTAACAAGCGAACCCGCACCAACCCAGACAGATGCAATAGCACTTGGGATTCTTTCACCCTCAAACCTTAAGGGGTTTCCCCACGTTCTAGATCTAGAACCACGTCTGATGGTGATATAAAAAAATCTTGAAACGAAAGGGAGCAAAGAAAGTTTGCGCCGTCGGCGAACAACTCTTCTTTCAGCAGTAATTAAAATATTTTAGCGCAAGTTTTATGACACCTCCTTGAGCCACCACCTTGGAGCAACGCCACTTTCGGTGGAATCTTTTCCGGCACTTGTTTGAGATTGGTGAAAAACGACGGACCAGGAATAGTGATGAGCGCGTTCCTCAAGGGGCGAACGGGAAAAGTCCCGGAAAAGTTTCCCCGTTTGTAGTTGGTCATAAAGACCTTGCAGTGCAGCGACGAGTACTAAACTGCGATAAAATTGAAGCATAATTGTGTTGAATGGGTTTGAAAACGAAACGGAAGTTTTGTGGGAAAAGTTTGTTTGGGCGGTTGTATCATTTCCGGATCCGGATGTTTGAACATTATACTGTTTGCAAGGGTTTTTTTGTACTTTTCAGTCATAATTAGTATTTTCACGTTCAACGTTTGAGTAATCAATGCTTGATAATGATCCATTTTTAAACATTTCAACGTGCTCACCAACGAACTCTCCCAGCATCAAAGCAATAACTCAACGAAACTAATTTCAGCGCATAATTTCGGGTGGGAATGAACGCCCGAAACAACAATCATAAATTGTCTTCAAAACAGCTTATGCAAATTATAATTGCATTTACGCCACACCAACACTTCAGCTTCCTTCCGGAGAGGAGGTGGTGGTGGGTGTTGCATACCCTCAGGGGAAAACATAATTATGGCGCGCACAACTCGGGCGAACACGTCGCCCCATCAGCGGAGCGGAGTGCTCCTCAGCAGAAGCTCAAAGTTACGACAGTTTGCGCTCCTTGGAGACCGGATGAAGAGAAAGGTGACAAGTGGCCGCGGTGGGCGCTTTCCCTGGGGACAGTGTCACTTCCCGTGGCGGAAGTTGTCCACCATAGTTGGAAGCGAATTCTTTTGCGTATTTATCGTCTTGGAATTTGGTCTTGTAAAGCTCGAGAATGCGAAGGGTTGATTTTATGTAGTTTTACAGGTTAAAAAAAACTAAAATTGATTAGTTCAATCAGACCACAATGAGAACCATCGCACGTAAATTTTGGGACTATCTGAGTTAAAAACGCTAAAGATCCCAAAAATTCGATTACAATCCTGCGATATTCAAAAAACTCCGTGCATTATTGTCAATTTCATATTAGAAAGTTTCAATCTAGTCGTCATATTTCGACACACCCCGAAAATTGCTGTAAGTGCGACAACTGACCAAAAAGATTTCAGGTCAGAACGCGTTTGACACACGTACATGCCAGTCAAACGTAAACATTTGTAGTTATAACTTGGGACTCGGGCAATGAAATTCAACCAAACTTCGAGAAACGGTCGGAAAGGTCAACCAAACAAAACGTGTTTGTTATTGTTTACATGTTTGCTCTAGTTTTTGTTTATTCAAGGTCAAATATTAAAACACTGTTTTCTCTAAACGTAAAAAAGCGAGATGCGACAAGATAGCAAGACAACGTCGAATTGTTTCCAATGTACATTCGTCAAAAGCAAGCCTGTCCAACTTTTTTGGCTCAAGTTACACATTTATTACACTCAACCCCCGGTGGTTGTTCACTTTTTCGTTTGACACTTTTTTAGTTTGTACCCCCGTTGGTTGGTCAAAGTCAAACTAAAAAGTGACGAACTGTCACTTTTGACACGGCGTTCACGCACAAACATTTGATAGTGCGTGTGAAAAGGGGTGTCAAACTAAAAAGTGACCCCGTTCGTTTGACAACAGTTGGTGTCAAACCATGGGGGGGGTTTGAGTGTATAATAAAAATAACATTTGTTAATTTTTTCATGGTTGATTTGATGAAATCGGTTCTTAGATGATTAATGAACATAAATTTGACAGTAGTATATAAAATATTTATACACGTCGTTTTTATCTACATTTCAAAAATCGATCCAGCCCACGATCCGGACCAGTTTTCTAAAATTCTAAAACTTACATAAAACAACTTGCAAAAAAATATTTTTGCAAGTTGTTTTATTCCAAGCTTTTGTAAAAATAATGTTTACTGGTCATCTGAGAACCGATACCATCAAATAAAACAAGAACAAATAGCAATTGATATGTTGACGCTAAAAGATGTGAAAATATTGAGCCAAAAAGGTTAGGCAGGCCTGTTGATGCTTAGTTTTTTTTTTTTTTTTTAGCATTTGGAGGACGCCCCACCACCGGAAGGCTCCACAACGCTTATCCCTCTGTTTGGTCTGGTTGTGTTAGACCCTCATCCGGAACAATAATCCAACACGGGAGATACCATGTCTTCATCTTTTGGTGAGTGTGTAATACAGCCCAGGGCATAAGGGGGTCCAGGCCGGGTCCAAGCTATCCTCAGGGATATGAAGGATCGTTAGTTAGTTAGCAGGCCTGTTGATGCTTAGTTTTAGCAAAAATGACTTTTTATCAGCCCTTAACTTTTCAGCTTCGGAAAGAATCGGCATTTTTTCAATGTTAATGTTATAAAATTGTTTTTTTTTTTTGCATTTTTTATTCGAAAATATATGATAATAGCCTATTTGTAGCCTACAACATTTCCCAAGACACAAAATTGATCAGAAAATAAAAATAAATTATAGAAAACAAAATGCAAAAAAAGGTACTAATCGCTTTAAAATTTTGGGAGGTTGTTTTGGACCGCAAAAAGATTTCTTTTTAGAATCTTTTCCTTTTTGCAAAAATGTACACCCAAAACATTCACTAAATGAAAAAGTATCTATTTAATATGTTCAACTGCCATACCCAAAGCCGTTCTCAAACTCAGATGGTAGTCGAGTTGATATCTGGATGGAATACGTTTTTATTTGAGTTTAAAAATTGTACTTTTTTCACTAAAATATCAACAACTTGCTTTAGATTTAACCATATGCGATTTTCACTCCTCTTTTTAATTTTTAAGCTTTTTTTAATGCCCGGGCAGAGGATAATAACAAAAGTCATGCCATTTCAATCACAAATACTAATAAAAAACAAGGTGTTCTGGAATATTCTTGCTAAATCCATTTTTGCATAAGAGTTTAATAACAATTATTGTTGTCATAACAAAATTTGTTATTGGTCTGATATTGGTTGAAAGCCAAAACAACTTTGGAATAACATTTTTGTCTTTCTTACTAAAGAAAGGTATAGGTTTTACTTTAAGCCAGGACGTCATTTCCAGCTTCGTAAATATGTCGATTCAGCATGAATTTTAAACCGAAAAATCTCTAAAAAATCACACTGCATCGATTTTCGACGCTCTAGCGATTCACCTTGATAGAACTCGTCTATCTCGAACCCTCGAATTTTGAGAAAATAAATTCCGTGGAGGTCGAGTGATGTTCGTATGTGGTAAAATTTTGCTAAATTTTGTGTCGCGCCGTTCTCAGCTCCCATAAATCCGATTTCGATTCTCCTAAATGCAGATGAAAGCTAGTGTGCTGAACCTGGGCGAGTTGCCGCGCAAATTTCGAAATATCCATCTGTTTTCGGATGCGGCCAGACTTTTCCAGAAAATACACAGTTTTCAAATGAAAATATGGTCAAAATTTTTCATTTTCATACCTTTTATTTATCTCAAAATTGCATTTTCGAGCCCTGCAACCTCCCAAATTTTCATCCAGATTCATAATATGGTTCTAGAGTTAGAGCCGTTTGATTGACCTACCATAAGAAACAAAATCCCTAAAAAGGTAAAAGCCCACCTGGTGACCTTCGCCAACATTTTTCATTTCTGATTTTATTCGAAATTTCTTGCTACATTCATAGTACAGACCATGAGTGAGCATCTGAAACAAATTCGACATCGATCGGCAATCCCGATCAATTTTCAGATCGATTTACTTTTTGCCTTTCTTACTAAAGAAAGGTATAGGTTTTACTTTAAGCCAGGACGTCATTTCCAGCTTCGTAAATATGTCGATTCAGCATGAATTTTAAACCGAAAAATCTCTAAAAAATCACACTGCATCGATTTTTGACGCTCTAGCGATTCACCTTGATAGAACTCGTCTATCTCGAACCCTCGAATTTTGAGAAAATAAATTCCGTGGAGGTCGAGTGATGTTCGTATGTGGTAAAATTTTGCTAAATTTTGTGTCGCGCCGTTCTCAGCTCCCATAAATCCGATTTCGATTCTCCTAAATGCAGATGAAAGCTAGTGTGCTGAACCTGGGCGAGTTGCCGCGCAAATTTCGAAATATCCATCTGTTTTCGGATGCGGCCAGACTTTTCCAGAAAATACACAGTTTTCAAATGAAAATATGGTCAAAATTTTTCATTTTCATACCTTTTATTTATCTCAAAAATTGCATTTTTCGAGCCCTGCAACCTCCCAAATTTTCATCCAGATTCATAATATGGTTCTAGAGTTAGAGCCGTTTGATTGACCTACCATAAGAAACAAAATCCCTAAAAAAAGGTAAAAGCCCACCTGGTGACCTTCGCCAACATTTTTCATTTCTGATTTTATTCGAAATTTCTTGCTACATTCATAGTACAGACCATGAGTGAGCATCTGAAACAAATTCGACATCGATCGGCAATCCCGATCAATTTTCAGATCGATTTACTTTTTGCCTTTCTTACTAAAGAAAGGTATAGGTTTTACTTTAAGCCAGGACGTCATTTCCAGCTTCGTAAATATGTTGATTCAGCATGAATTTTAAACCGAAAAATCTCTAAAAAATCACACTGCATCGATTTTTGACGCTCTAGCGATTCACCTTGATAGAACTCGTCTATCTCGAACCCTCGAATTTTGAGAAAATAAATTCCGTGGAGGTCGAGTGATGTTCGTATGTGGTAAAATTTTGCTAAATTTTGTGTCGCGCCGTTCTCAGCTCCCATAAATCCGATTTCGATTCTCCTAAATGCAGATGAAAGCTAGTGTGCTGAACCTGGGCGAGTTGCCGCGCAAATTTCGAAATATCCATCTGTTTTCGGATGCGGCCAGACTTTTCCAGAAAATACACAGTTTTCAAATGAAAATATGGTCAAAATTTTTCATTTTCATACCTTTTATTTATCTCAAAAATTGCATTTTTCGAGCCCTGCAACCTCCCAAATTTTCATCCAGATTCATAATATGGTTCTAGAGTTAGAGCCGTTTGATTGACCTACCATAAGAAACAAAATCCCTAAAAAAAAGGTAAAAGCCCACCTGGTGACCTTCGCCAACATTTTTCATTTCTGATTTTATTCGAAATTTCTTGCTACATTCATAGTACAGACCATGAGTGAGCATCTGAAACAAATTCGACATCGATCGGCAATCCCGATCAATTTTCAGATCGATTTACTTTTTGCCTTTCTTACTAAAGAAAGGTATAGGTTTTACTTTAAGCCAGGACGTCATTTCCAGCTTCGTAAATATGTCGATTCAGCATGAATTTTAAACCGAAAAATCTCTAAAAAATCACACTGCATCGATTTTCGACGCTTCGTCGCCAAGTCGACAAGTTGTCAAGTTGAGCTTCGAATACTGGCGCGAGAATGCTGGCGCATATGTTTCGGCTCGACTTATACTCGTTCGTAGTAGCTTGTCTACCGATGTTTCCTTCAACATGTAAGATATCGTAGCTTTTTGGTTTCTTTTGCTCTGTCCGTTTTTGCATAACTGTCCAATGTTTATGCAAAAACTTTTTTGACATAGGACATTCATCCGGGTACAATCAATTTGTTTCCCGTGTGCTCCTAAAATCGCCTTTAAGTAGGCTTCATTTGTCGTGTCGTTTTATTTGACAGATTTCATTGGATTCCAATAGGAGCTTTCGAAGCTTCTAAGCTTTATATCGTTTTCAAAGTTTTCAATGCTCGCGACGCCAATAGAGTTATCTACGTGCGCATGTATTGCGTATACGTACACGAAAAAGATTGAGGTTAAATTTTGTACCCGCCAGCAAAACAAATGGTGTGCAAGTGTGCGTGAGATCGGCCTTAGACAGCTCTATGGCTATCTACCAAAGGTATTGCGATTGAGTGTGTAGTGGTGCGGTTGTAAAAATATCTATCTCTTACTCTCTCTCTTTCGTAGACGCTGAATGGCAAGCTTCCCACTGTGCGGTTAACTCGGGTTTGCTTTTCGCCTGCTTTGTTCGGTTTTTGGGCTCGTACCAAAACTAGAAAACCAAAACCGCGGTGTGTGTCGTCACTTGCGCATTGGAAGCTAAGAATTTGTACGATTAAAAATTTTAGATAGGTGAAAATTGCATTTTCAATTTCTTTTAGAAAACACATCGTTAATAATACCTTGCTTTCATCATAAGATTTTTTGTATCAAGTCGATGTTGTGAATTGAGATATGTTATATTCTTTAGTAAGAAAGGCTCTATCTCACCCCTGGTGGGATTAAATCGGGTTTTTATGGAGGAATATCTCAAACTGTTATTGGGATGTTCGGATTTAGTTGTTAAAATAACAAAAAGAACAACAAAGATTTATTCGAAGAATAACTCAAATTTTTTTTAGTCTGTTATTACAATAACAATCCAATAACAAAAAAATTATATCAGCGAATAACAAAACTTGTTGAAAATAACATAAAATGTTATTGGCCTAGTATTTTCAAATATAAAACATGTTATTCCCAAGTTATTGGCGTCTGCTCGGGTGTATTTTGAATTTTGAAAACAATTGAATTTGGCTAAGTTACAGCTTTTCTAAGATTTATGACGGTTTTGAACCATAAGACTTTGTGTCCCGATTAGCCCCGACCTAGCGTCCTCATATTTGGACCAGATGCTGGTTTAAATTGTAAACAACCCCTGATATTTTCAGGCAGATTAGTAAGGTAACGTAAAGACTTCCATCATTGTCATGATTTTTGCGTCGCTATCTCTATTTTGACAAAATTCCTTCTACAAGGTGTTTAGAATAGTGCCCTACACATGCTGATTCCTTTTGGTAACGATTATCCCATTTTTTGCAATGTCATTAAATCGTCATTAATCAATGATTGCAAACTAGGACGTCAATGATTGTACCACACAATTATATAAATTTTGAAACACATTTGATTTAGACCAACAATTCTTTCAGTGGTTTCAAGAAGGTAACATCCGGCACATGCTGATTCATTTTGGTGGCAAAATTCATTAAATTGAACTCAATACAGAGCATTTTAGAGTGATGACCATTTTCAAATGTTCATGCTAATTCTCATTGCGAAAACAGTAATTTTTATGCTCATGTAAAAAATCTTATTGTGAACAATCACATTCTTACTGAAAAATAGCCAATTCTTATTGTATTTTGATTCGGTCTTATTAAAACCTTTGAACGTCTAAAATCCTGCTCGGTTTTCTCATTGAATCTGTACGTCTTATAAGAAATGAATTAAAAAATAACGCAAGGCCATAAATTTCCGTAAGATCGAGGTGTTATCTATTAGCATGAATACCTAATCAAAAATAAATTTTGAAATTTCAATCATTATTTTTCTACATCAAAATATTGAATTAAATTGAAATTACACAAACGACCTGACAGTGCGTTAGCAACAACAACAACAACGGTAGCGCCTCTGGTGGAATATTGAAGAAAGTGCGCATGTGCCAACAAACACCACTACACTGATAACCCTCCCGATCTGTCAAATCCAGCTGAAATCAGTTTGTTTATGTTTACCTTTGTTCGATGGGGAGTGCGCACAAATTTTGAGTGTTGAAATTAATTTGTTTACTACTATAGTTAGTTGCCGGTAAAATTTTTGTTCGAATGATCGTTAAGCAACTTGTACTTGTACCTGTTGTTTCAAATGAAAGCGTGACAATGGAAGAACAAAGGTAAAATTCAGTTTAGTTGAGCCCTAGTTTACATACAGGTAACGATGAGTTTATCTTCAGGTATTAATGTTATGCTAGCTAAAAACCTAAAAATTACCTGGTTTTATGATAAAAACAAAAAGTTCAACATGTTATTTCTCATTCCACCATCAGCATGGATGTCAACCCGGCGACTCTGGCTAGCTATGGAATCTCTTTCTACAGTGAAGAACAGCAAGACTATAATCCTCAACTCGTGCTTCCGAGTTCGGCGCCTCAAATTGAGCCTAACTACTCAAAGTATGACCTTGGCGAGGGTTACTTCAGTTACTACGCGGACGACCCAAGTGTGCCCGAACGGTCCAGGTGCCGAGCAGCATCACCGGCTTTGTCGGACATTCTGAATGAATTTTCGGTTCCGGGAGGAATTGTGCCCTTGGAAACCAGTGATTGCAGCGACACGGAGGATGATCCTGAAGTCCCTGGAGAGGCAATCGCCATCAAAGGCAGTGACGACGGATCGAGTTCTCCTTCCCCGGGTCCGAAAACCAAAAAGTCCCGTGGTCGTAAGCGCCTCCAAAAGGAGGTTGTCATTCCCGGCAAGTGGTACTGCAAGGAGTGTGCTAGAAATTTCATGAGCCAGGCAGGACTAACGCAGCACATCAACACTCGCCATTCTCGGCTGAAGCCGCATCGCTGTGACATCTGCAGCAAGCGGTTTGATATTCTGAAAGAGATGGAAGATCATCGGGAAAGGCATACGGCAAAGAACAAACCGTTCGCATGTTCCTTCGATGGGTGCACCAAGAGGTTTGTGTATCGGTACGATATGGATCGGCACTTCCTGACCAATCACGGTGAGGCACCGCACCCCTGTAAGCTTTGCGATCGAGGATTTGGGCGGATGGATCAGCTGCAGAAACATTTGCAAAGTCATAAGAAGAATACGAACTTTAGATATATGTACTAAGGACAAGTCCACGAGCAGGCGTCAGATCGTATGTTCTGCTTGTGGACTCACTCTTTTTGTAGGATTTTGTGAAATGTAATGCTCGATCTTCATAGAATTCAAAGACTTTGCCCCAATAAATCGTTTTGTTATCATATCATATTCTTATTTATTTATCATTCACTGCCTTTTATTACCTAAACCAAAGACTGCAAGTCTTTCTGAAGCAAATTGTTCGTCTTGTTCAAATCTAGTAATCGAAGAAAGACGTCGGGATAGTCTCGTCTGTTTTTCTGTGACTGCACGTTAGACTGGTACAAATAAAATTTAAAGTTTCAAACTGTTTCTAAAATTTCAAGTTTCAATCAATTTTAAAGCAAAACTATCGCAAAATACTTGATTTTAAGATACTTTATGAAAACATAAATGAACAGCATTGAAAAATTTGCCATGTCCTGATCAAAATTTCATGAAAGTTTTTGTGCTTGCAAATTAAATTTTCCATGCCATGTAAAATGTTAAAAACTTTCCAAAAATCATAATCCCTCTTCAATTTCCGTGAAACTTTGCTCTACGGAGTAATTTTGATCATTGATCCTTGATCTCGTAACGGATACTAGCCCAAGTAACAATTTTAGTTTTGATATAGTTTCAAAGAGATTCTGAAGAGTTCTCAAGTAAATTTCAACGAAATGCCATTTAGTCCTACATGCTGAGTTAAAAACGAGTTAAATGAACATTAAAACCAAAATGAACCATTTTAGGAGGTTGTCCAGAGTATTATTGAGGAGCATCGTGAGACATAAATGTTTTATTGTGTGTTTTATAAAAACTCTATAGATCTCTTGAAAGCATGATTGGCTTGAAAAAAGGTTTTCTTGTAGTCTGTGCGCATTCTTGGATGCTAGATTAGAACATAAAGCATTTATATTTTTGTATTTGTAGGGAACCGAAAAGCCTGCGTGGCAGACAAAATAGTTTGCTAATTCTCTTGATTAAAAGCAATTCTTCCTACATGCAAGCACGGAAGGCTGATGGCAGATAATAATTATTTGATGTCAAATTATTATTGTTACTAATATAAATGTGTTGAGTTTCAATACATAATAAACTATGATAGTTATGCCAACATAATTTCATCGACCAATTTATGAAGATAGCTCGAAAAACTATTATGCGCACTTTCGATTCACTAAAAAATGCTTAGATTTTTTTCAAAAAATCAATGTTTTAGCATATTGTTGCTCCCAAATTCAATATGGCTGTGAATTTCGGCTGCTCGCACCTTTCAGCAACATGGCGAAGTTCATGAAATATAAATGTTCTTGTTCAAATCTATTTCAAATCCATTCCTTCTTGAACAAGAGTGGCTCTAAGCTTGCCAAGACTTACGAGATTTATAGAAGTTTTGTAACGGCTATAATCAGATCCAAAATGTTTTATCATGGCTGTTATCAAGATCAAACCGCACAAGGCGAGGACGCAGCGCATGCATGTTTTCTCAGCTGCAAAAAGATCGCCATCGGTGGTGGACAACTTGAATTTGGAAATAACCGAATAAAAAAACATACGCTTGCATTTCAAAGGTATTTATTTGTTCGAATAACACATCCGCCGAAGCTACATCCACCGTCGCGTTGCCGTCCAGTGGCGTCCACCTCGTCAATTTAGGTTATGCACGGAATCCGCATGCGGGTCTCTTTGAACAGATCTCAGACACGAGCCGCTCCTAGGCCGCCAATCATTTCAATACATTCCGATCAGTTCATGCTGAGGAAGGAACCTGCGCCTGAATGGCCACCGATTTCGCCAACACACTCAGGTGAACCCAGAGGTAGAGCACCTTTAAGAGCCTTTGCCCCAGCCGATCCGGTGCCTTCAATTCGACAAATTCCATCATCTCCTGCTTCGTCTCCTGAAGACAAGCGACGTCCTTGGAGAAAACACCCTGACCTTCATTCACTGGATCTACCGGCGTAAACTTGACCCGCCCCATCTGCGTGAAACTGTCCATACTGATCGGTTACCGGATTTCTTCATCCGACTCAACAGCGCAATTATCACTCCCGTTTGCTTAACTCATTCAAACAGCACCAACAAATTGCAAATGACAGCGCGTAGCAATACACAGAATAAAAGCTTGATGGATTTATACAAGAAAACTTGTAGAATTCAAAGTTATATCAATTTCTATTTGTAAACCATAAGCACTTTATAAGGTTCTGATCAAGCCTTAAAAGATTTCAATAAAAAGTCTGCGAGAAACGCCACACAAAACAAAATGTGTGAAACGCCTTGTTCAGTTGTTATAAATTGCGAAAAATAACATAACATAACATAAAAATAATATTAAGCAACAACTGCACAGGCGCCATTTCTGAAATGCACAAATAGTACCCAATAATACATTCTGGAAAAAACGGTAATCAAAAAATCTTTTCGCAAAAAAACACAACCAAAACCACCAATTTATCTTTTTTATTATTCTTTACAAACTTTTGAAAACTTTGTATTATGGAATCACTTGTAACTGCACTTAAAAGCTGGATCAAAGTAATTTATCTCCTTGCACTGTGTTTCTCGTTCTACAACTGAATAAGTTGAGGTGACAGTTCAAAACCAACAAGATTGGTCAAATTCCTTATTAAGACGCAAAAGATTTATTGCAGACTTCGGCAAGATATTCAAGCTGCGCAATATATTCTTCAGGAAATCTCGAAGTGTAACTTAAAAACTGAATTAACACTTCAAAGTAGAATTCCTAATCAAGTCTTGAAGAAACCTTGAAAATATGTTGAAGGTTATGCGAGATGAAAACCTGTTTGCTTTGATAAAAGTTTTTATAAAACATTGTTGCATTTATTAAAACTTTTTTAAAACCATATAAGAATATAAAGCATTTCAATTGTTACTTGGGTAGAGTTTTACTGTAACACGTTTTTCAGTGATTTGTAGTTCGAATGCCGCTTTTGTGTAAATTGGACGCCGGGTTTGATGGCGTACTAAAAATAAAACAAAAAACCTATTATTCATCAAAAACAAAGTTATTAATGGTTGTAAAATCGCTGCTATTTCTCATAAATCGATTGTTAGAATTCGAAAGACACATCATTTAACGGGAATTTTGTAACGATTGCAAAATTGTTTACTTGAACTTAAGAAATCGTTAGACAATGTTGCATCCAAATCAACCAATACATTGAAATGTCAGTTTGCGAGATCCAGAAAGTTTTCATTTGACATTCCATATAATCATTTCAAAAGCAGATAACGCTTCGACTCAAAATGTTTACCAAATTTAGGTATTCTAGGGTACGTTATCCATTAGTGGACTATAAACTTACCAGCAACAGCACCGCCTCGAGTAAGCACGCAAATTTATGCCATTTACTGGCCAAAAAGATCAAATTTAATGCACTTTTGATCATAATTTCTATTTTGCGAGACCATTTCTCATCATTTTGGTGGCACACACATCCACACGCAAGATCAGATGATAAATGCTTAACGAAAGTCGCCATCAGTATCTTTTCACTTGCGCTAACAATTTCAAAGCGCTTAAGATATAAAATTGCTTCCAACTACCGGCAACCTGTTCTTTTGACCATTGCTTAGTCACTCACTTGAAAAATAATCCCGAAAAATGTAAACAATTAGCAAGCACCATCAAAAAAACAAACGCGCTAAGTCTTCTGACGTTTGAATTTTGAATATCCATTCCAATCGAAGGCTGAAGAAAACCAAGCGAGGAGCGAAGGCAAATAAAGAACAAAGGGTGGCCACTAACACCACAAAAATGCTGGTGCAGCGCCTGTTGGAGTGAGCAAGTGCTGCCAGGAAACTTTCGCTATAAATGCTACTTTTCGTGAGTGTTCGCTTAAAATTTCATCAAATTTGGCAGCACTAAGCAGACCCAAAAGAGCGCTGGAAGAAAAAAGAACTAAGCTGAAAATAGAAAAATGGGCGTGGCCCAATGCACTCGACTGATTAGAATGCATTTTTGAAATATTTTTCTTAAATGCTTGTTAAAGGAATAGCATAACTTTGAATAAATGTGAAAATAAACAGAAATGTTCACAAAAAGTTGCTCTACTCGTTGGTGTACTTGGTTTTAGTGAATTTCAAGGATCAATCTAGATTATCCAGCATCATTCAAACACTACCGCTTATTAGGCTTAAAATGGGTATATTTCCCCTATAGTGGACCCTCTGAAGGGTTTTTGATGAAACATTCAATTAAATCACAATTTCAATCGTGTTGTTGCCTACAAATCTTTTATTTGACATGTTCAGCATCATTTATATCAATGTTGACTGATATTGAATTGTCCTTTTTACCAAAATAAGTGTTTTGAGTTTGACATCAGAAATCAGCCATGGCCACTAGCATTTTCACAACAAAACTACATTTATATTTTATGATTGCATTAACTATTCAATCATTTTTTGACTGATTATTTAACTTCAGCAAGTCGAAATAATGTAATTTTAAGGAACTTTAGCGAAGCGAAGAATTGCTCATTTTCGAGCAAAAATTAGGGGGTCCAATATAGGACAACGAAAATCCAAACTTTTCCAAAAGTGGACCCCTGTTAATTAAACCTCCAAAAATGAAGAAAACTGTGTATTTAAGCAAAAGTTTCTCTGAAACATTTCAATTACACAGCAAAAAATAATGTAAATTTGGAAGCTGTAATTTTGGAAGGTTGAATATAACTTCTTTTATGATGTAATTTTACCTCAATTTAGACTGAAAAAGTGACATTACACCAGAAAAATGGTAAAATTACACATTTCCAGAGGTAAAATAACACCTTTTTTCTAACATAAAAGATGTACCCCTTCCCAGATGCAATATTACCACGATTTTTTTTTCTGTGTATGAGTATGAATATAGCTGTTTTCACGTTAAAAGTATCAAAATGCTGAAGCCGTAAGAATTTATAATTAATAAAAAACTATAGTCAATTATACTTAACTGAAGCATCATAATTGCAGTTTGAAATGATATTTTTTAATAATAAATCAGGAACAAAACATTTTTTTTTAAATAAACATGCGTGGTTTTATCAGCAACTAAAATCAAATCTATTGTTTAGTTTCAGTCAACCATTTATGTAATTTATATGAAAAAATGTGCATCAATATTACTTTTTCTAATTATTTTTATGTTTACAGTGTTTTTAGAAACGTTTTCTCTGATGTTTTTCGTTTAGTTTTTTTTTTGTTGTTTAAAGCCAAATTTTTTAACAAAACATATTTGTTTATGATGAAAAGTGAACAAAATCCCTCTTTTATTCATTATATCTATCATTAGACACCATGCATCAAAACATCAAATATCGGTTAAATTTGGTATGAAAATAACCCGGGTCCACTATAGAAAAAAGGGGTCCATAACAGGCAAAAAAACTTTTTTTTTCAAATGGCTATTTTTCTGCTCAAAAACAAATAAACTGATGAAACAAATAGTGAAAATTGTTCAAAAGACTACAGTTTTCATTGTTTTGTACAAAGGGTTATGAAAAAGGGCTTAAAATATTGAAAATTTGGGAAAAATGTGCATCGGCTCTACTAGGGGGTCCACTAATGGTTAAAATACCCGATTTCAAAGTTTATTTTGTAACTTTTTTCCTTCAGTAGATTCACTCGATTCTTGAAGCACCTGCGAACTCTGTTTTTAACTATGAATTAATCAGCTGTTGAAAGGAAGTTCACATCTCAGCGTAGGATAATAACTTCACACAAGTAATGCCTAAACAACGAAATGAATGAAATGGAAAATTAGGTAATTTAAGAAATTTATTCCTGATAATACCATATTCATCGTACAATCAACAGACCAAATCAGCAAAAAAAAAAGAGTGGCATATGCGAACAGTTCAATTTTTCTGACCTCATCTCAGGTTCCGGTTTTCCTCCTATCTGATATCCGCAGGACAACACTTGCCAGGCTCAACGCCGGCTATCAATAAAATATGAGTTCCAATTCATATTGGATGAGCCGGACTGCTAAACGATTCGAGACGACATTTCTCCTCAACTTTACCCCCCCTGACTTCAGGCTGGAAGTGATAAAGTCATGTCGAGGGCAATAAAAATGGAAATAAAAAATGAAGAAAATTTCGCAGCCGAGAAAGGTCACGTTCTGAAAGTGTTGTAATTGCCGGATGATGAATATTTCATTAGCCCGGAGGTTTGTGTCCTTGGAGACGGCACGGCCCGACCCTGCGAGTTCGATCTCGATTCAACCTTCTCAATTGGTGGTCGAACTCTGTTTCGGCATCAAAATTTTCCAATTTCAGTGTTGCCAAACTGAAGCTGTTGCAGCCAGAGCCCTCACACGTCATGAGCGATAAATTAAAAGCAATTAAAATAAAGCATTTTCAAGAGTCGAGAGTTGGGACCGGCCCCGGAAGTGGGAGCAATCGTTGGCGGTGGTCGGTTTTAGAGAGAGTTATTTATTTCTATTGACTGCGGGGACAGGTCCCTGGAGAATTTCGGTGGAACGTGCAACGTGTGCTGCAGCAGCAGCAGTTCGAAGGCAACACAAATTGACAGTCACTTTATTGCACCGAAAGTGCTGCACACGTGTTGGGGACTATAGGGTGATTGGACTTAAGATTTTCAACACGGTCCACAGAGCAACTTTTGAGCCATAGAGAAACATGGTCAAAAAATCTGCCGCTGAGTTATGAATTTTTGAAAAAATAGTGATTTTTGGGAAAAATCAAAATTTAATGCAAAAACAAATTTGACGTAATTTTTTTAATGAAAAATTGAATTTCCAATCAAAAAGTACTGTACAATTTTTTTTGATAAAAGGCTCTGTTTTCAAGATATAGCAACCGAAAGTTTGATTTTAGCAAAATATTTACTGTTTTTCGATTTTTTAAAATAGTGACCATGAGTAACCATTTCCATAAACCATTTTTTTGAAAAGTTCAGAAAATTTGCTATAAAATTGTCAAAAGAAATTGAAGATTGGACCTCTGGTTGCTGAGATACAGCGGTTTAAACAAAAAGAAACACGAAAATTGAAGTTTTTTAAGTCTCACCCAAACAGCCCATCATTTTCTAATGTCGATATCTCAGCAACTAATGGTCCTTTTTTCAATGTTAAAACATGAAACATTCGTGAAACTTTCCGATCTTTTCGAAAAAAACAATTTTGAATTTTTTTAAATCAAGACTAACATTTTAAAAGGGCCAAACATTGAATATAACGCCCATTTAAAATGTTAGTCTTGATTTTTTTTTGTGACTTTGTGACACTCTCTGAATATGTAATAAATCCTATCATCCGACGTATCAAACTTCATTAAATTGCAAGTTATGACCATCTGAGGTCATGCCGATGTCTTCTGACCTAACCCGATCACTCTGGAACCGGTTACCGGTGGCAACTTGGGGACACTATCGGAATATGCCATGAACCCTATCATTGCGACGTGAAATTGAACATTCTTACCATCTGAGGTCATGCTAACGTCCTTTGAATTATCTGGTCACTTCGGAATCGGTTTCCAATGACCACTTTTGGATACTTGTGGAATATGCTAGAAACCGTATCATCCGAAATATCAAACTTTATAGAAATCAAAAATATTACTATCCAAGGTTATGCCAACTTCAACTAACCTAACCTAATCAATCTGGAACCGGTTACCTATGGCCACTGAGGGCCAATCCGGGACCGGTTACCGGTGGCTTTTGGGGAACATTGTCGTAATGTGCAATGAGGGCATATCGAACAACATGAAATTGAACAATATTAAATCTATGGTAATTACGCTAACATCCCCTAACTCTATCTGGCTTTTGGAATCGGTTACCGGCGGCCATTGGTGTACACTTGTGGAATATACGGAATAGAAACCCTATCGTCCGACAAATCATAGGGTATATGGCCCTATTTTGGACCTACTATGCAAAGCATCAACATATTTCACATTGTTCTCAGGAACGGTCTAACTAATTTGGCTCGTTTCAGGATTGTTTTGTGCCTTAATTTATGCTTAACAAAGTGTACTATTGAAATTTGGAAATAATTTAACCATTTCATTGTAATAAGCATTTCAAGTAAAAAATTTTTTGGATGCTTTTAGGACTTATTGAATGTATTTCCGAAATGTCCGAAATGAAATGTCAAAATCTCGCAGTGGTACCATGGCATGACAGTCACATTTGTTTTCTTATGTTTGGTGCTACTGCGTGATTTTGACATTTCGGATGTTCACCATTAGAACGCCATCTTCGCTTAAAAACCTGGATAATTTTGAAAATATTTATTTCAGATATTGATTAATCATGATTAAACAATGGATTTGAATTTAAAAACGTGTTTTAATTATATTGAATGGAAACTCACGCATATTTAGTAGGTCTATGTCCTATTTACAATTTGCGTATTCTTACGACCTAATTGTTCAAGCATTAGAACATAAAAAGAGGATTGAGACGTTATTAGTTGCAATAAAAACACCTTAACTTAAGAGTTAAGCGAATGACAGAGATACTTAAAAAGTTACAATGAAAAAAGGTACTTAATTTTACGCAGAGCTGAAGTTCAAATATTATTAAACAATCAAGAAATTTCAAAGGGAGATTATAGCTTGTAACTTGGTGTGAAACTTTCGCATCTGTCATGTTAAACTTTACAGTTGCTTGACAAAAAGTTTGACTACATGTTACACTTTTAAAAACAATGTAAGATTTGACGAGATTGCCTACCGATTACATTGGTAATGTTGAATAAACCATATCTATATAAAGCAATTCCATTTGAAAAGAGCCTAAACCGAAAAAATGTTCTCCGATCGGGCAAAAAAAAATTCTGTGGGTTCTTCAGCCGAAATAATTCGACCCGTATTTCTTTTTGTTTAGCCGTTAGGGTGACCTACACCGTGCTAGGGTGGTCCTAAAAACGTCCATATTAGTAAATTTTCGCAAATATCGCTTTTTTCAAAAAATCATAAATCCGTGCCGTTTTAACCGATTTTAGCTGTCTTGGCGCAAATGAAAGGTGATTAGTGATTAGGTGATTAGGAAAAATAATTTGAGTCCGAAAAAAACAAAAAAGTCGTGTAAAAACTTAAAAAGGCGTTTTAAAAGTGTCCCGCAAAAACGGAAAAATGACGAAATCGGCAACAAATCTACTTTTTTACTAAAACTGCGATAACTTTTAAATTTCAGCGTTGACCTATCCATGCTTGGGTATACAAGTTGCGTCTTTCAATTAATGCGGTTTTTGCAAAAAATTGGAAAAATTGCCGTTTTTGGGACCACTCTAGCACGGTATAGGTCACCCTAACGGTCAAACAAAAAAATACTGGTCCAATTATTTTGGCTAAGAAACCCCAGAGAAAATTTGTGCCCGATCGGAGAACTTTTTTGCTTCAAGTTTTCTTTGTTTTCCAATAAATAGCATTTAAAAGATGTGCAGATAACAATTCAAAGCATTTTTTAGTTTTATAATTCGTAAATTGATCGAGAACTGATCGTAAAATTGATTTGTTTGCAACTAGCGCTAAGGATCTTTTCAAAACTAACCCGAGATTTTCTAAATTAAATTCATACGACCATTTCAAAACCATTCGTAAGCAATGTTGACAGCGCCTAAAAATCATCCAAATCTCTATCATAAATTTGCATTTTTGACGTTTAAAAACATATTTTCATTGTTTCTGTTTATTATTTGCTTTTTAAAGCTTAGATTTCTTTCAAATAATTATAGTAAAGAAATGCAATCCAAAATATTAAATTAAAATTTATGATTTAATATCAATGAAATTTCGAAATAATTTGATAAACAAAACTGGCAACACCTTGTTATACATGTGTTGGTGATAGCCTTGAACCGACAGAAAAGTAGCTCCAAAAACTGATCCAACGCGGCTGATTTGAAAATATATTTTCAATTGTGTTTTTTAAACTATAGATCAGTAATTTCAACGGTTTAGTGATTTAAAACATTTAAGTATTAAATAAACAATACTTCCATTGCTTGGAAACCGGCAAAAATTAGCTTGATGTCAGTGAAAAACAGAAAGTTGTGCAAGATGTCACGAGCCAAAACTGGTAAGCAACGAGGCTGAAATTTTTGGACCTAATCGATGTGCCAGGAAAATGATAGGAAATGCGGATGGTATTGAAAAAAGTGGCTGAAAAGCGAAAATAATCAGAAATGTTACCATTTTTGGAAGAGGTAAGCTAGAAAATGACCATGCTTAAACTTTCTGTTCGTTGGATTCAGTTAAATCCTACTTCAAAAGCCTGAATTAACTCAATTTAAAAAAAATAGGTCCAAAATAGGTACTAGGTCCTAAATAGGGTCATATACCCTTGTTCATGAGGCCGTCGTTCTCTCAAACCGAGTGTTGCCGAGTTTTGGGTGCAGAAACTCTTTCATCTAACGTTGGATATTGATATTTAATAAATTATAGACCCGCAAAAATCGGTATTTTCTCGGATAGCCAAGCTGCACTATTGGCGTTAAAATCCTCTAAATGCGAATCCAAACTTGTTTGGAACTTGCTGCTCGGCATAACAGAGTCATGTTGTTTTGGGTACCAGGGCACTGCGGCATTGAAAGCATTGAAATGGCTGATGAAATTGGAGCCCGAGCCGTTCCTTGGAAAAGTGCCGTGAAGCAAGAAATAACCAATCCGTCGCTTGTGTGATATCTTGTGACACGTCCTATCTTTGTACAGCAGACGTTTCACAAGATAACACACAAGTGACGAATTGAGGACAATCGCAAATCGTTTTAATCTGAGGCGAGATGCGTGAGTTAAGACAAGCTAAAACATTTATCACTCCAAGTCCTTCAATTACTAAAAAACTTCTTGTCTTAAACCATAGGGGACTACGAATACTCTTAGGGCATCTAACAGGGCATTGTCCTGCTATATATCACCTGCACAAAATCGGCATGTGGCCTAAAAACCTCCGTCGTTTTTGTTTAACTGAGCTAGAAAGCTCGGCACATTTACTCTGCCGGATAAATGGATAAACCATGTCTGCAAAATAAGCCCTCGTCTTCCGATCCCATGGATACGAGTAATATGTAGTATGGACAGTAACCAGGGTACATCACAAAAGATAGCCTTCTTAGGTGGTCGCAGTAAGCTTAACCCAAATTCCCATTCTGAAAAAAAGTTTGATATTGATAGCGAGATTACAAACTGCAGTAATGAGAAAATGGTGATAGATTTTGTGGCAAAAATATGTGTAATATTACATCAGGAATTCTTACTAAAAAAAATTAAATTAAATTAAAATTACTCAAAAAAGTGGTAATATGCAACCAACCAAATTTTCAACATTCCAAAATTCACTTTTTTTTGCTTTGTATCCTATGTACCTATGTGTATCCAGTGTACCTTCATGAAAACCGTCCTCATGTATTTTACTGCGATATGGGAGGATACAGATGTTGGCATAACCTTGGATAGTAATAATTTTCAATTCTATGAAGTTTGATATTTCGGATGATACGGTTTCTAGCATATTCCACAAGTGTCCCCAAGTGGCCATCGGAAACCGGTTCCGAAGTACCAGATAAATTCAAAGGACGTTAGCATGACCTCAGATGGTCATAATTTTTAATGTCATGAAGTTTGACACGTCGGATGATAGGGTTCATGGCATATTCCGATAGTGTCCCTCAGTGGCTACCGGTAACTGGTTCCGGAGTGACCAGGATGAGTCAGAGGACATCGGCATGACCTCAGATGGTCATAACTTTCAATTTCATGAAGTTTGATACGTCAGATGATAGGGTTCATTACATATTCCGATAGTGTCCCTCAATGGCCACCGGTAACCGGTTCCGGAGTGACCAGGTTGGGTTAGGGGACATCGGCATGACCTCAGATGGTCATAACTTTCAATTTCATGAAGTTTGACACGTCAGATGATAGGGTTCAGTGCATATTCCGACAGTGTCCCTAAGTGGCCCCGGGTAACCGGTTCCGGAGTGACCAGGTTGGATCAGAGGACATTGGTATGACCTCAGATGGTCAAAACATGCAATTTGAAACATGACGAGTTTCTAGCGTGCCAATTATTGGAACCGTTTTAGTAATACCCTGGAACCGGTTCCGGATTGGCCACAGTTGGCCAGAACCGATACCAAACAGTCAGGGGTAGTATGTAGTATCCTTCTGCAATGATTTGCAAAATAATCCGTTTCAAAAGACTGGTCCGTGTGACGGTTTTATGTCAAAAATTGAAAAAATCAAGTTTTCCGGAAGTTCCGGGTTACCGGAACCGGTGGCCACTATGGACCAATTATTTTTTCTGGGGCTTAAAATTCAGGTTATTATCTGTCGAATACAACTGGAATCAACCTGCTATGTGCAATCGTTTCGGAGATACAGGTCCTCAAAGTAGGGGCCTCAAAAAGGATTTTTTTCGGTTATAGCAGGTTCCCGGTGGCCACAATGTCCAAAACCAGTTCTGCCGATCAGATTTAGAAAGTAGACATCCTAGCCTTTCATTTGCGGCCAAGACTTCCAAAATTGGTTACAATCCCGAATTTTGGCAGCCGAAAACATGTCTGGGTCCTATAGACCCGGAATACCATTCGTGTATGTAGAAAACGAAGACCATGGCCAGGATAACAAACACGTTTTGTTTGGCTGACCATTCTGTGCATTGTCCCAAAGTTTGGTTGAAGTTGGTTGCTGGAGTCCTGAGTTATAATTACAAATGTTTACGGTAGTCTAGCTTGTACGTGCGACAAACGCATCCTGACTTTCCTGGCCTGAAATCCCTTTGGCCTTTTGTCGCACTTACATCAATTTTCATGGAGTGACAAGATAGCACGACAAGATTGAAACTACTTTCATATATAACGGAGTTTTTTCGGTTTTTGTTGAATATCTCAGGATTGAAATCGAATTTTGGGGATCTGTGACGGTCAAAAGGTGAGGCATTGTGAGCTGCACAAAATGGCGTTCTTAACTCAATTTGGCCCAAAATGCACGTACGACAAGTTAGCACGATGGCGACGATATGCTTGAACACCATAAAAATAATCGCAACTGCCTAAATTTGATCACCCTAATTCCTTTTCTGCTAGTGGTGGTATGCCTCAATTGCAGTTTCCCGTTGCCATATTGCATGCATGCATGGTGGTGTCGTTCTGAAGAGAGAAAAAAAAACACGAATAAGCTTGTGTGACACAGGCCAGGGCATAAACGGCAACATGCAACAGTCACACACCTCCTAGCTAGGATGCTGTTAGAATAGGGAGGTGGGAGGGGGCGAACAAGCACTTCACACTCAACGGTGCTATGAAATCGTTAACTAACTGCCTGTCAAATGGAGTGTTTTGTTTTTTGAGTGAGTTATTATCAATTTCAAGGGATGTTTTTGGGGGATTTAAATCTTAAGCATTATTTTGGAAAAGCGAATAAATTTAAAAGGCTTTAAAGAGAATCCCCAGTTGTTCACATTTAAACCAATATTTGACGAATGCCTTGAGATTTCCTTGCTAACCCACCTCTGCAGATGTGCTGCAGGTATGTTTACCTTGTTGGAAATATTTACGAGTGCTTCCCGAGAGCATCTACTCGAGAAATTCAGGCAAAACCAACCGTCTCGAAGGAGCTCCGGGAAAGCATGTACAAAATTTAAGTAACTCAAACTTTTCGCCTCAACCGAGCAGGAACAGGAAAATCTGCAATTCCCTCATGTTGCTCACGTTCCGGAAAACTCCTTGAAAATGCACACAAAATCGTAAAACAAACAAAACTTCTCCTCAAGTGCACACTACTGCAGAGCAGTCACCGAGAACTGTGTGCTCTGATTTTATCACTGAGCTGGATCTGGAGCTGCTGATGGTTGCAGCTAGGTATTGGGATTGAGTCAGCAACATTTCTAGCTCTGATTCGTTGCGAATCGATTTAGCCACGGCGGGGACTTCTTGATGAGTTGGACCGCGGGGAACCAATTAGGGTCACGTGAAGAATAACATTAGAATCAATCTGTCAATAAAGAATTTCTTTATCTTAAACTTTAAATACAATTTCAACTTGTAACAAAATTTCCTCTTCTTCTAAGCAACTCCAGAAAGTTTCAACTGAAGCAGCTCAAGCCCGGCGCACCAATATTTCTCTAATCTTTATGGATTCCAACTTATCGATTCTCATCGAACGCGGAGGGAAAGTGACAAAGCACCCTGTCCGGGGTGATAATTTCCCACCCCCTCAACGACGTGTCCTAGCTCAAAGTTCAAGCGGGGGATGAAAATGCAACACCACGTTGTTGTTATCCTCGACGTATTTTTTTTTTTCACGCTGGTACTAAATTTATATATTTTCTTGTTATTTTGCTGGTGAGCAAGTCGGAACGAGAGGGAAATGATAAAGTCTGCTATCACTTGGGTGGGAAATGGTGGGTGGTGGAGGGAAAGTGTCATGAAGTTAAAAGAAATACTACCCACCGTAGAGGCGCGATACATAATTTAAAATCATTGCTAATTCATGCAAATCTCATCGATGGCTTAGGAGGACGCGATGTTTTCTTCCGCTGGATGGATTACGTGGAGTTGAGCCGATCGGCGATTATAGGAAGACGACTTAGGATGGATTAAAAAGTTTTAGCTTTCTTTCTTTGAGGAATCCTTGCCCTTTGGGTGTCTGAATAAAATAACTCAATAAACCCATGGAAACCAAAAATATGACGTAATCGAAGACTTCAAGAAGATTAGACACAACAAGGACATCAAGTATCGTGATCAACTGTACATGGCTCATCTCGAGAAAGGATCGACCATGCCGTCCGAGCTAAAAGCAGTTCGAGCAATCTTCAACATCATCGTAACTTGGGAACGTTCAGTGCACCGTGACGTGACGCAATCCCGAGCATGGGTAAATAACAAGGGAAATGCGTAATAATACCTTTCTCTGGTATCAATACCAAATTTTGGTATTCCTGGACCCTTTAAAATTTGTCTTAAGGATTATGCAAGAGCAAAATGTGGTATCATACCAATTTAAGGTATTGTTTTGATATTGCAAAATTGCAGAATTTGTCAATGATCGAACACCACATTTTGGTATTCTTTTGGTATTACAGTATTTTATCGAATTCCTCTGCAACTATGGGAAAATTTTGACCCATTTTGACAAAATAATTAATTTTGCGCTATAATGATGTCTCAAAGCGAATGCATTCATTCAAAACCGGAAATTTCAAACTTGATTTTAAAAAAATTTGATATACCCCCTACAGAAATGACTTGAAATTGTGGAAAATTTTCTAAGTCAGGATGGCACATTTTGGTATTATTTTGGTATTAAAGTGTTTTATCAAATTCCTCTGAAACTATGGGAAAATTTTGACCAATTTTGACAAAATAATTAATTTTGCGCTAAAATGATGTCTCAAAGCGAATGCTTTCATTCAAAACCGGAAATTTCAAACTTGATTTTAAAAATTTTTGATATACCCCCTACAGAAATGACTTGAAATTGTGGAAAATTTTCTAAGTCAGGATGGCACATTTTGGTATTATTTTGGTATTTAAGTGTTTTATCAAATTCCTCTGAAACTATGGGAAAATTTTGACCAATTTTGACAAAATAATTTATTTTGCGCTAAAATGATGTCTCAAAGCGAATGCTTTCATTAAAAACCGGAAATTTTAAACTTTATTTTAAACATTTTTGATATACCCCCTATAGAAATGACTTGAAATTGTGGAAAATTTTCTAAGTCAGGATGACACATTTTGGTATTATTTGAATATTGAAAGTTTTCATCAATTTTCTCTGAAACTATGGGAAATTTGTTAAAAAAAATTTACGAGTTAATTAATTTTGCGCTAAAATGACTTGAAACCCAAAAATGTTAAAGATGATTTTAAAAATTAGTGTGATATACCCACTTATATTTTTTTTCAAAAACGTTGAAATATCTCTAAGTCGGGATAACCAAATACTTTGAAAAATGATTCAATCGACAGATTAATGAATTTTGGTGAATTTCAATTCAGTTTCATTTTAATAATACTTATTTTTCAATCTTGTTATTTTTCAGAAGCTACAAGAACTTCAAGCACAGGCCGTTCATCAATAACAAATGCATTCGGTGTGGTGAAGAATATCACTAAGAACAACATGGAATCATCAGGTGAGTAGATTTGGCTGTTGCATATGAATAATTTCCGTTTTTTCACTATTTGCAACTGCTGCACTAAAATAGGTATGAAAATACCAAATTTTGGTATTACTTGTTCAAATACCAGCGACCATAATGTGCTCTTGGTTGCCCAGTAATAGATGGTAAAATACCATGAAATCATACCAAAATCATGTATGTGAAAGACCACAGAAATACCAAAATATGATTTTCCAAGGGCGCGGGAATACCTAAAAATAAAACCATGGCAATACCAAGTCTTGGTATTCAAGCAATGTTCAAAAATCCAGAAGACCTCAACTTGGTATTGAAATGGTTTTATTTTGAGGTATTATTTTACCCTTGGAATAACATGGTTTGGTATTGTTGTGCCCTTACACATACAAGATTTTGGTATGATTTCATGGTATTTTACCATCTATTACTGGGCAACCAAGGGCACATTTTGGTCGCTGTTATTTGCCCAAGTAATACCAAAATTTGGTATTTCCGTGTTATTTACCCCTGCTCGGGATGTTCGAACTGCTTGCAGTTTGAGCATAGTGCAAAGAACTGGTTCATGAAGAGTCGTTGTACAACATGCGGAGGTGAGCACAAAACTCAAGCTTGCAAAACTATTAAAGAGAACATAGAAGCCAAATGCTTCAATTGCGGTGGCAACCATTCAACCAAGAATCGGAGCTGCCCAAAATGACGACAAAGATCCCACAAAGTGTACAAAACAAAGTGTTCAATCCATCAGCCCATCTCGCTGTAATGGATTCCAATCAACCCGAAATTCGACGAGGGTAAAGTGTAAAAATTACTTAATTCCTCCATTTTGCGGCTTTCAATCCGTTCAGGAAAACTCACGTAAATGACATTGCGGCACCACTTTGTTATAATTATTAACGCTTCTGAACTTGGCCAGGGCCCCAATCCGCCCCAAATCTGGTGTAACGGGGTTGATGTTGACTCTTCACTGTACACTCAACCAAATAACCTGAAGCTTGAACCAGCGCGCCCGAAATAATGGAAAATTCGTGGAAAACTGAATCCCAAAAAGGGGGTTGAGAGCGAGCTGCGACCAAAATTCGATTATTGAGTGCTGAAAATTACCATCACCCTGAAGTTTGACCTTTCGCACACCTGACTTTCCCCCTTTATGTATACACACACTCTCTCTCTCGCACGGGAAAATGAAGTGCTTTTGACATTGTTTTTCCGGATCACCTATTTTCGGCTCACACTTGCACGGATGCATGCATTGGTGCCATTTTCCAACGCTTTCACCAGCTTTGCCCGATGCCAAAAATGTGGAACAGTTAATCTCCGGTAATAAAATTACCACCACCGTAAACATCCAATATATATGATGTGATTATCCTGATTATTTGCTGGCGTTGGCGTTTTCCGCCAGGATCAAGCTGGAAATTGACGAGGCTTTTTTTTTTAATTCCAAAAAGTGCTCAAATTATCACGAATCTTTTTTGTGCCTTGTGTCACGAAAGTTGTAACTTTGAATCAGCTTTAAAAAGACTCATCTGTTTAACGCCATCAGGACCTGTTTCTTCGATAAAGGTGCGCTTCAAAAACAATACAATCTCGTCCATTGAACAACCCTGAAGGCCAGGGCGCGATGCGAGGACCTTCCAGGTTGGTCCAGATGCATCGACGACGGTCGAACCAAGGACCACGGTTGGGAAGACCGGCGAGCGTGAAAGTTTATTGCTTCAGATAAATTTGAAATTAACTTTAATAATTAATTTTTATCAATGGGGATGCCATGGGTTGCTTCGGGAAGAGAGCATTCCGGAGCATATCAAGCGGGTGGCAAATTGTTTGTTTGAGGTAGCTGGAAATAAGGGCTCACCAAGTTTGCTTTGCAGATGTTTAGTCGCGATTCAACGGCATTCGCGATAGGGCAGGGATATTTGCGTTAGAAATAAATAATTGACCAGGGAAAGCATGATCTTAAGGATCCCCGGAAACACATTTTGCATTTAGATTTTTTCAAAAATATTTTGACAGGGTCGAATGGCTTATTTCTCCAAAGTTTGTTTGGGAAATCAGACAGACAGACGCAGAAATTTTGTTGGTCGGTGTTAAATATATGTAACACGTACTGGTTGTCAAAAAATCCTTTTAATTAAAAATGTTCATCTTTCTTCACATTCTGTGAGAAAGGCTTTATCTCACCAGTACTCACCAAATTACTTAAATTCAGTAAAGTTTTACTGAATTTTCGTCTACTGAAATTTCAGTAAACGATTCAGTAATTTAGATTTTACTGAATTCTCAGATAACTAATATTTGTCACTTTGACAGATGATTTACTGAAATTAAGCATAAGCATAAGCATAAGCATAGGTGCCCACCCGCAGTTGCTACTCCGTTATTGACCAGGACCTCCAGAAGTTACATACACGAGCCGTGGAAGATAAGTGGGTGCTATCTTTCCTCGCTTCGCAACTTCTCAAAGGCCCCTATCATGCTGATCAATACCGGCGCCGGCCACGACCAGTGGTAGGGTCACGGGGAAGTGGATGGGAATGTTAGTCCGATACTTGAGTGATAGAGACCGCCCAATCGACTGCATCTCCGACAAAGTATCACATGAGTTTTGAGGGGGTTAGTAGATGGGTATGAGGTCAGGATTCACGAGTGGCAGTGATGTGACCATGAGCATTTTGTTTATCGGTTGAAAATTTGAAATCTTAGGCAGCCGGCTGCGGAAAGATAGATAATTGATCATTTAAAAAGTTTTTTTTATCGAACGCGTGCCAGCCGAGCAGTAGTGCTATGGGCTGGACTTATCAGTATATTTTTACTATTTTCAATTTAGATAACGCGAGCAAATTTCAAAAATAGTAAATAAATGACGCTTTACTCTTCATAAAATCGATCGATGCCAGTTGGAATAAATTTTTACGATCATTTATGATGAAAATTATCTCGAAAAAACAGGACTGCGCGTCCCCAGAAGCACTGCACTTATGATGTCATTATTTAATTATAATAACCACTCACCCAAGCACACAAACAGCGACACAAAAGAAATGAAAATGAGCATGCAAAAACAAGACACCGCGTCCTCGTGGTCAGCGCACTAATCTTTGACAGATGATTTACTGAATTTTCAGTAAAATTGTTGTCAAAACAACAGAAATTTCAGCAAAAAATCGTCAAATTATTTTGATAAAAATTCAGTAATTTTCTTAAGGCAGTTTGACAGATCATTTGCTGAAGATTCAGCAATCGTTGCTGGTATTTCAGTTATCAAATTTGATTTTGCTTGTCATTGAAAATGTTTCCAGTACTGCTATTTATACATTTATTTCATCATTTGTCCAAACCTAAAAAACAGGTGGTTAGCATCGAGGCATTTATTAATACCATTTTCTTACCTTAGTTCACAATACAAAATAAAAAAAACACATGTATTGCAACATGTTTGAAAGAGGATTTTCTCTCGGCAGCATCCAAACAATAAGTCATAAGTAACATTTCAGTTTGACAGACATGCAGTTACTGATTTTTCAGCAATGTTTTTGTTCATTACCGAATTTCAGCAAAAGTTATGATTATTGAATCGCATTCAGTAAATTATTTTACTGAAATGGCAATCCAAAATTTGCTGTGTAGGTTTATTAAATCAGGTTTTTGGAATCTAATAGCCTAGTCTAGTAATAGGTCATCTAACCCAAACTGTTCACAAAAAAAAACAAATTCTAAATCGACACCCGCCAAAAATTTTGCGATTTTCGTCATTTTTTAATTGAAAAATCCTCTGTTTTCAAATGGCCATATCTTGTACCCAGAACTGGGCATCGGCATATCGACATCGTCGAGTTATATTGTCGTACTCGCCATTTCACCATTACCGAAGGTGTGACAAGATGTGACGAAGGGGGAGGGGGGTTTGAGAGATTGTGACGTCACGCTAGGTTTTTTTTATGATTGCATAATATTAATTTGAAATGTATACAATTAAATCAAATCCTCTTTTCTAAAATTTTTTGCTTACTATTATTCAGAAGTACCGTCATCAGGGGTGACATTGGGTCTGGGGGAGATTGGGTCATACAAATTTCTGCATTTTTGTATGACCCAAACTCACCCCCTAGACCCAATGTCACCCGTGATGACATTATAATTTAATATATAGTCACATTTTTTTTTTCAATATTTTGCAAATTCTTGCTTGATAAAAATTTTGGTCGATTTTTGCGTGACATACTTTATGGATGACGCCTCATTAGTTCACATTGTTGTCTGAATTTCATGAAAATCTGGTGATTTACCTTTTAAACGTTTAAACAGGGTTATTTCAATAAAATAAAGTGGGCGATTTCTGGGGTCATGAAAAAACATGCAGTCCAATTTTCGTCCTGGGCGAAATCTAGTAATGTGTTTTCAGATTGTATCTAGAACCAGTTTTCGTTTACCATGAAACTTATCTAATCGCAGCGACATGTGCTTGAGAATATATTTGGAACATTCTAGATTAATTCTAAAGGTGAAATAATAATTTTAATTACTATCATTCATTAGAGGGTTTTGATATAAACATCAGTTCAAAAATTAACCTAAGCTAAGATATGGGACACCTAGTTCAAATGTAGTAAAAGTTTACTGGTACAGATGAGAACAAATTAAGCAGAGGATGGAAAAGTAGTTACACATGTGCTTTAATATTTTTGTTAAGTACTCGAAGTTTTATATTCAGTCATTTCCGAGCGGGGTTAAAGCTCCCCTAACAAAATCAACAACAACATGGAGCTTATTCTAACTGTGTGCCCTTATCTTGGGTGAATTGGAACACATGAGTTCTATCACAAATTTTGATTAAGTCATATTTTTGCCTTCCTCACTGAGGTAAGGCTATAATCCTGCTCTAAAAATGAACTTTTTATTAAAAGCTCGAAGACCCACCTTCATATATACATATCGAATCAGAATCGAAAACTGAACAAATGTCTGTGTGTGTGTGTGTATGTGTGTGTGTGTATGTATGTATGTGTTCAAAAATCTTGCCAAGTTTTCTCAGCACTGGCTGAACCGATTTTGATCGGACCAATTGCATTCGACTTGGTTTAGGGTCCCATACATCGCTATTGAATTGTTTGAAGTTTCGATAAGTAGTTCAAAAGTTATGTATAAAAATGTGTTTTCACATATATCCGGATCTCAATTATATGCATGTAAACGATGTCCGGATCCATCATCCAACCCATCGTTGGTTAGATAATCAAAAGACCTTTCCAACAAGTCCACAACATCGAAGATCTGGTAACCCTGTCTCGAGTTATGACCACTTAAGTGATATTTATGTACTTTTTTGAAGCCGGATCTCACTTAAATGCATGTAAACGATGTCCAGATCCATCATCCGACCCATCGTTGGTCAGGTAATTGAGAGACCTTTCCAACGAGTCCACATAATTGAAAATCTGGCAACCCTGTCTCGAGTTATGACCACTTAAGTGATATTTATGCACTTTTTTGAAGCCGGATCTTACTTAAATGTATGTAAACGATGTCCGGATCCATCATCCGACCCATCATTGATTAGGTAATCGAGAGACCTTTCCAAAGAGTCCACAACATTGAAGATCTGGCAACCCTGCCTCGAGTTATGACCACTTAATAAAAAAACTGAAATATGTGTCCAAACCACTCATATTACCCATTGTTGGTAAAAAGTGAGGAAGGCATCAACCACATAGGTGGATTAAGTTAGTTTTTAGTGAGAGTTAGAACATGTTTTAGTTTCAGTTAAATTATACAAAGAATCTCAAAATTAGTAGGATATCTGTAAAGAAAACTCCTAGGGTTTTTTGAACTTCAATTTATTTTACGACAAAATTTGTGCACATTAATGGAACATGTTGTATATGTTGTGGAGACCATATTTGTTTAGTTTTTTGTCATAATTTCATTTGATTTCTTGATTTTTGTCGTGGGCGAAAACTGCTTCTAAGGGTGGGTGAAAATTGGATTTAGAGGGACGGAAATAGGCTCTTCAGAGCACTTTATTTAAACGCAAAATTTTATCAAAAATGAACATATAAATGATAAAAACCTTGTGGAAACTTAAAATCAAATAGCTTATCAACGTTCTACAACAAATATGTAGAACCAAATACCATAAATTGTCATAAAATTGTCATCAAATTTCCTTGATTGCCGCTATAAAGCGGGCGATTTCTGGGTCCTCTACTCTAATAACAAATGTTTACGGTACTCTAACTTGGACGTGCGTCAAACGCGCTCTGACCGGAAATCCCTTTGGCCAGTTGTCGCACTTACATCAATTTTCAGAGAGTGACAAGATAAGATTGAAACTACTTTCATATAAAGTGACAAAAATGGACGGAGTTTTTACGGATTTCGTTGAATATATCAGTATTGAAATCGTTTTTGGAGATCTGTGAAGGTCATAAGTTGAGGCATTGTGAGCTGCACATAATGGCGTTCTTAACTCAATTTGGCACAAAATACACGTACGACAAGTTAGCACGACGGCGACGATATGAGAGGATAAAGGGCACGGTTCGGTAGTAAAGAAGTACTGTGAACGTATTATCCTCATGAGGTTCATTTTTCAAAAATTAACTTAATCCACCTATGTGGTTGGTGCCTTTCTCACTCCTTACTAAAAGATTCTCATAGAGTTTTACAATTTAAGACTCGGTAGAAAAGTCTTTTAATTACCTAACCATCGATGGGTCAGATGACGGATCCGGATATAGTTTACATACAAAAAAGTGAGATCCGGCTTCAAAAACGTACATAACTATCACTTAAGTGGTCATAACTCGAGACAGGGTTGCCAGATTTTAAATGTTTTAGACTCGTTGAAAAGATTTTTCAATAACTTAATGGGTCGGGCGATGAATCCATTTACATACAAATAAGTGAGATCCGGCTGTAAAAAAGTTCATAATTATCACTTAAGTGGGCATATCTCAAGGCAGGCTTGCTTCAATGTTTGGGACTCGTTAGAAAAGTCTTTTGATAACCTATTTATGGATTTATGCAAAAACTCATTGTTACACATTACTTTTGAACTACTTACCAATACTTCATAAAAATCAATAGGTGCGTATGGGACCCTAAACAGAACCGAATTCCAAAATATGAGCAAAATCAGTTTTGCCAGAGCTGAGAAAACTGAAAAACAATTTTGGTCAATAACACATACACAGACATTTATTCAGTTTTCGATTCGATATGTCATTTTTTTTTTTCAAAAAACAGGAGTATTTTTGAAAAAAAAAATGACAGAAATCGCAAAACTTAGGAGTGGTGCCAAAAAAGATGGAATGTTCCAATTTTTCTCAAATTCGGGATTCTTGCATGTTTTATTAGGAGCAATTCTCTACGAAATCGGTCTTTTTTCTTCAATTTTAATTTTTGTATTTTTTAATCCGACTGAAACTTTTTTGGTGCTTTCGGTATGCCCAAAGAAGCCATTTTGCATCATTAGTTTGTCCATATAATTTTCCATACAAATTTGGCAGCTGTCCATACAAAAACAATGTATGAAAATTCAAAAATCTGTATCTTTTGAAGGAATTTTTTGATCGATTTGGTGTCTTCGGCAAAGTTGTAGGTATGGATACAGACTACACTGAAAAAAAATGATACACTGTAAAAAAAATTTGGTGATTTTTAATTTAACTTTTTATCACTAAAACATGATTTGCAAAAAAACACTATTTTTATTTTTTTTTATTTTTTGATATGTTTTAGAGGACATAAAATGCCAACTCTTCAGAAATTTCCAGGTTGTGCAAAAAATCTTTGACCGAGTTATGAATTTTTTAATCAATACTGATTTTTTCAAAAAATCGAAATATTGGTCGCAAAAATTTTTCAACTTCATTTTTCGATGTAAAATCAAATTTGCAATCAAAAAGTACTTTAGTGATATTTTGATAAAGTGCACCGTTTTCAAGTTAAATCCATATTTAGGTGACTTTTTTGAAAATAGTCGCAATTTTTCATTTTTTTTTTTAAATAGTGCACATGTTTGCACACTTCTGGAAAAAATATTTTTGAAAAGCTGAGATTTTTTTTATATTTTGCTTATTGAGACTTTGTTCATACGACCTTTAGTTGCTGAGATATTGCAATGCAAAGGTTTAAAAACAAGAAAATTGATGTTTTCTAAGTCTCACCCAAACAGCCCACCATTTTTTATTGTCGATATCTCAGCAAGTAATGGTCCGATTTTCAATGTTAATATATGAAACATTTGTGAAATTTTCCGATCTTTTCGAAAACAATATTTTCAAAAATTTCAAACAACATTTTAAAAGGGCGTAATATTGAATTTTTGGCCCTTTTGAAATGTTAGTCTTGATTTGAAAATTTTGAAAATATTGTTTTCGAAAAGATCGGAAAATTTCACAAATGTTTCAAAAATTTCAAAAAAATGTTAAAAAAATTTCAAACAAAACTTTAAAAGGACGTAATATTGAATTTTTGGCCCTTTTGAAATGTTAGTCTTGATTTGAAAATTTTGAAAATATTGTTTTCGAAAAGATCTGAAAATTTCACAAATGTTTCATATTTGAACAATGAAAATCGGACCATTAGTTGCTAAGATATCGACATTGAAAAATGGTGGGTTGTTTGGGTGAGACTTTGAAAACATCAATTTTCCTGTTTTTAAGGGCCCACATCAGCCGGGGAAGTTGTTCTCTTCTTCTTCAAAAAATGTTGCATGCGACATCACGAAAAAATGTCGTGCAAAGTTTTGAGGTGGTTGGATTGTTCTGTAGAGTGATTTGAAGATAGTTGATTGAAATACCTTTCAACCATTATTGGTTTAGTACACTTTTTTTGTAATAATTCGTGATTTTACAATATTTTTTTTGAATATTCGGAAATAATGCAACACAAGTGCAACAAGCAATTCAGTTGCGCAGCGCAAAAATGGCAACAGCGCACCATTCTTGGCTGCTGCTGCTGCACACGGCCAGCACCAAGCGAAGACAAAGGAACGTTATAGGGTAGACTTCACATTTTAGCTCTCTATTATGAAAATACATTTTAGAAAGTTGATATTTTTCATCAACATTTTTTCTAACATATTGAAAATACATGCGCAATAATGTATCGTTTTGCTAATAAAATTTTGAGATGTCTCACAAAGACCAAAGCCCATTATCATCCCTTTTGCTGAGCAATTTTTCCTTCTCAAACAAAAGATAAAAAATGAATAGAAAAAATGCTAAATATATTTACAATTGTTAGAGCACACTTCAATATAATAAAAATTATATATTCTAGTTTACTATTTTATGTCTGTGATCGATCGAGTACTTGACCCTATTCCAGCAGCAGAGGCTCGCCAGGAATATTGTTTTGAATTTGATCGATTGTGATTGGCTGAAATTTCAAGCACGTGGTTCTCGTGTGTAAACAAACTAACATACTCTCGCGCATGGATATCTCTATACGCATCCTGTCTTAGTAGTTGAATTGTTTCTAATTTTGTTTCAATAGAATGCATGATTTTAGGTTTTTCGGCATGCTTCGTGACTGTCCACGTGACTGGCAACGGAGTTGTTTACGTAAGAGTCTTTCATGTGATTACTCACGTGACGACTCAGCCACGTCTCTAGCTACTCACATGACTGACTTTGGACGTTAGCTGAAGTGTCGTGGAAGTTAGTAGATTGCTCTAATATTGTGTTGTAGATAATCGAAGAGTTATCAAATGCTTCGAACCATCGAATCATGAAAATGACGTTTCAGTGATATTTTTAATATTCAGTTCTGCAACCCTAAATAAGACAAATTTTAGTAATTTGAAGCGATACCAAATAAACATTCTTTACCTACCATACAAAAATACAAAAAATCAAAAATACAAAAATACAAAAATACAAAAAATACAAATAATATAAATAATACAAATAATACAAATAGTACAAATAGTACAAATAATACAAATAATACAAATAAATTAAATAATACAAATAATACAAATAATAAAAATAATACAAATAATACAAATAATACAAATAATACAAATAATACAAATAATACAAATAATACAAATAATACAAATAATACAAATAATACAAATAAATTAAATAATACAAATAATACAAATAATACAAATAATAAAAATAATACAAATAATACAAATAATACAAATAATACAAATAATACAAATAATACAAATAATACAAATAATACAAATAATACAAATAATACAAATAATACAAATAATACAAATAATACAAATAATACAAATAATACAAATAATACAAATAATACAAATAATACAAATAATACAAATAATACAAATAATACAAATAATCAGAGTTCCCAAATGAACCGGTTAGGCTAGGTTTACCTATAAACTTGGTTCGGCTTAAACCTCTCTTTGTGGTTCAAACCTGGTTCAGTGAACCATGAACCATAGGGGGATGGCGTCGCTATTTTTAGACCACATTTTCCACTTTTTCTCATCGAAACTAACTACTTTATCGACTTCATTTTGCTGGGCGAGATAGGACGCCGTCTATTTTTAGACGATGACTCAGCACTTTTCCACTCTTGCACTTCAAAACACCAGATGACAGCACGATGTAACGCCACGTCCCTATGGCTTAAGCCAGGCTAACCAGGCTAATGAAAACCATAGCAATAATGCTACTGTGTAACAAATATTATTGTGTAACAATGTTATAATGTAACATTCATTACACCGTAACATTGCTACACCACAACATTCGTTACGCCGTTACATTCGTTACACCGTAACATTGTTACACCGTAACATTGTTACACCGTAACATTGTTACACCGCAACATTCGTTACACCGTAACATTGTTACACCACAACATTCGTTACACCGCAACATTCATTACACCGTAACATTGTTACACCGCAACATTCGTTACACCGTAGCATTCGTTACACCGTAGTATGATTACACCGTAACATTCATTACACCGTAACATTGTTACACCGCAACATTCGTTACACCGTAACATTGTTACACCGCAACATTCATTACACCGTAACATTGTAACACCGTAGTATAGTTACATCGTAACATCGTTACACTGCAAAATTCGTTACACCGTAGTGTGATTACACCGTAACATTGTTACACCACAACATTCGTTACACCGTAGTTTGGTTACACCGTAACATTGTTGCACCGCAACATTCGTTGCATCGTAGCATTCATTACACCGTGACATGCGTTACAATGTTACGGTGTAATCATACTACGATGTAACGAATGGTACGGTGTAGATTTAGGGTTAAACAGTGTCACGGTGTAACAAAGCTTGCCGTTTAGCCTAACATTCTTTGATCAGGTTCAAGCCAGGTTCAAGCCTGGTTCAAGCCAAAGGTTCATTTTGGCTAGCCTCGCCTGGTTTGAACCAAATGAACCATGGCTCTCGACACTCGGTGAGCCTGAGCCGACGATGCTTGCCGAGGTGTGGTGTGAACCTGAACCAGAAAAATGAACCTAGCTTAGCCGACGGCTTAGGCTCGTGGGAACACTGCAAATAATACAAATAATACAAATAATACAAATAATACAAATAATAAAAATAAATTAAATAATACAAATAATACAAATAATACAAATAATAAAAATAATAAAAATAATACAAATAATACAAATAATACAAATAATACAAATAATACAAATAATACAAATAATACAAATAATACAAATAATACAAATAATACAAATAATAAAAATAATACAAATAATACAAATAATACAAATAATACAAATAATACAAATAATACAAATTATACAAATTATACAAATTATACAAATAATACAAATAATACAAATAATACAAATAATACAAATAATACAAATAATACAAATAATACAAAAAATACAAATAATACAAATAATACAAATAATACAAATAATACAAATAATACAAATAATACAAATAATACAAATAATACAAATAATACAAATAATACAAATAATACAAATAAAACAAATAATACAAATAATACAAATAATTCATATTATACAAATAATACAAATAATACAAATAATACAAATAATACAAATAAAACAAATAATACAAATAATACAAATAATACAAATAAAACAAATAATACAAATAATACAAATAATACAAATAATACAAATATTACAAAAAATACAAATAATACAAATAAAACAAAAAATACAAAAAAATACAAAAAAAGCAAAAATACAAAAATACAAATAATGCAAACAATACGTATTATTTGTTTTATTTGTATTATTTGTATTATTTGTATTATTTGTATTATTTGTATTATTTGTATTATTATTATTTTATATTTGTATTAATTGTTTTATTTGTATTATTTGTTTTATTTGTATTATTTGTATTATTTGTATTATTTGTATTATTTATATTGTTTTTTTGTATTATTTGTATTATTTGTATTATTTGTATTATTGTATTAATTGTTTTATTTGTATTATTTATTTTATTATTTGTATTATTTTGTATTATTTGTATTATGTATAATTTGTATTATTTGTATTATATGTATTATTTGTATTATTTGTATTATTTTATAATTTGTATTATTTGTATTATATGTATTATTTGTATTATTTGTATTATTTGTATTATTTGTTTAATTTGTATTATTTGTATTATTTGTATTTTTTGTATTATTCGTATTATTTGTATGATTTGTATTATTTGTATCATTTGTTTCATTTGTTTTATTTATACAATGTAATTGTTATTTTGTAATTTTGTAATTTGGTAATTTTGTGATTTTGTAATTTTGTAATTTTGTGATTTTGTAATTTTGTAATTTTGTAATTTTGTAATTTTGTAATTTTGTAATTTTGTAATTTTGTAATTTTGTAATTTTGTAATTTTGTAATTTTGTAATTTTGTAATTTTGTAATTTTGTAATTTTGTAATTTTGTAATTTTGTAATTTTGTAATTTTGTAATTTTGTAATTTTGTAATTTTGTAATTTTGTAATTTTGTAATTTTGTAATTTTGTAATTTTGTAATTTTGTAATTTTGTAATTTTGTAATTTTGTAATTTTGTAATTTTGTAATTTTGTAATTTTGTAATTTTGTAATTTTGTAATTTTGTAATTTTGTAATTTTGTAATTTTGTAATTTTGTAATTTTGTAATTTTGTAATTTTGTAATTTTGTAATTTTGTAATTTTGTAATTTTGTAATTTTGTAATTTTGTAATTTTGTAATTTTGTAATTTTGTAATTTTGTAATTTTGTAATTTTGTAATTTTGTAATTTTGTAATTTTGTAATTTTGTAATTTTGTAATTTTGTAATTTTGTAATTTTGTAATTTTGTAATTTTGTAATTTTGTAATTTTGTAATTTTGTAATTTTGTAATTTTGTAATTTTGTAATTTTGTAATTTTGTAATTTTGTAATTTTGTAATTTTGTAATTTTGTAATTTTGTAATTTTGTAATTTTGTAATTTTGTAATTTTGTAATTTTGTAATTTTGTAATTTTGTAATTTTGTAATTTTGTAATTTTGTAATTTTGTAATTTTGTAATTTTGTAATTTTGTAATTTTGTAATTTTGTAATTTTGTAATTTTGTAATTTTGTAATTTTGTAATTTTGTAATTTTGTAATTTTGTAATTTTGTAATTTTGTAATTTTGTAATTTTGTAATTTTGTAATTTTGTAATTTTGTAATTGTGTAATTTTGTAATTTTGTTATTTTGTAATTGTGTAATTTTGTAATTTTGTAATTTTGTAATTTTGTAATTTTGTAATTTTGTAATTTTGTAATTTTGTAATTTTGTAATTTTGTAATTTTGTAATTTTGTAATTGTGTAATTTTGTAATTTTGTTATTTTGTAATTTTGTAATTTTGTAATTTTGTAATTTTGTAATTTTGTAATTTTGTAATTTTGTAATTTTGTAATTGTGTAATTTTGTAATTTTGTTATTTTGTAATTTTGTAATTTTGTAATTTTGTAATTTTGTAATTTTGTAATTTTGTAATTTTGTAATTTTGTAATTTTGTAATTTTGTAATTTTGTAATTTTGTAATTTTGTAATTTTGTAATTTTGTAATTTTGTAATTTTGTAATTTTGTAATTTTGTAATTTTGTAATTTTGTAATTGTGTAATTTTGTAATTTTGTTATTTTGTAATTGTGTAATTTTGTAATTTTGTAATTTTGTAATTTTGTAATTTTGTAATTTTGTAATTTTGTAATTGTGTAATTTTGTAATTTTGTAATTTTGTAATTTTGTAATTTTGTAATTTTGTAATTTTGTAATTTTGTAATTTTGTAATTTTGTAATTTTGTAATTTTGTAATTTTGTAATTTTGTAATTTTGTAATTTTGTAATTTTGTAATTTTGTAATTTTGTAATTTTGTAATTTTGTAATTTTGTAATTTTGTAATTTTGTAATTTTGTAATTTTGTTATTTTGTAATTTTGTAATTTTGTAATTTTGTAATTTTGTAATTTTGTAATTTTGTAATTTTGTAATTTTGTAATTTTGTAATTTTGTAATTTTGTAATTTTGTAATTTTGTAATTTTGTAATTTTGTAATTTTGTAATTTTGTAATTTTGTAATTTTGTAATTTTGTAATTTTGTAATTTTGTAATTGTGTAATTTTGTAATTTTGTTATTTTGTAATTGTGTAATTTTGTAATTTTGTAATTTTGTAATTTTGTAATTTTGTAATTTTGTAATTTTGTAATTGTGTAATTTTGTAATTTTGTAATTTTGTAATTTTGTAATTTTGTAATTTTGTAATTTTGTAATTTTGTAATTTTGTAATTTTGTAATTTTGTAATTTTGTAATTTTGTAATTTTGTAATTTTGTAATTTTGTAATTTTGTAATTTTGTAATTTTGTAATTTTGTAATTTTGTAATTTTGTAATTTTGTAATTTTGTAATTTTGTAATTTTATAATTTTGTAATTTTGTAATTTTGTTATTTTGTAATTTTGTAATTTTGTAATTTTGTAATTTTGTAATTTTGTAATTTTGTAATTTTGTAATTTTGTAAAATTGTAATAATTTTGTAATTTTGATTTTTTTAATTTTGTAATTTTGTTATTTTGTAATTTTGTAATTTTGTAATTTTGTAATTTTGTGAAAATTATCTAATTTGATCATTCTCTTTACCAGTCGATAACGACGTGAATGCCAAAATAAATCCAAAACCATGCCTTTGATTGCAATGATTGCAATAAAACAAAGCCTACACACACGCACACACAATCACACACCGAGGCCAGCCGGGCCGGCAAGTTAGCAGAGAAGAAATAGGGTCATAGTCCACCAAAATTATCAAAATTTTAATAGAATAAACACTGTTCATTTTGAAATTACCAGTGTTATTTGAAGTTTCAAATTACATTATTGTTACATAAAATTTCATTCAGTTTTTATCTTCAGGTTGCATAATGAAAATGCTTAGCCGAGTACGAATTATACGCTCCCATCTCACTGTGGAACATCAATAAATTTTATTAGAGTGTAAAATATTATTACAAAATTTACTGTTGGCATTATTTCAGTGAAAAAATATGTTGAAAGATATTTGTCGTCCAATATTTATTTTCCTAAAAGCGTACAAAAATATGAAGTCGGCCCTATTTGGCTCCTTTGTTCTCGCTGTGTGCCGCGTGCTGGCCGAGTGCTGAGCAGCAGTCTAGCATGACGCGGTGTTGCCACTTCTGTTGTATGCAACAAAATTGCCTATCGCGTGCCTGTTGCATGATTTGGGCTGGATAAAAATATTTTTTTGTAGAATATTTACTATAAAAAAACGAAAACTCATATCAAAACAAATTTATATTCAATGAATAGATAATTGTCTTGAGAAGCGCGTACCAACTTCCTTTTTTGGACTGACAATGTGGTTTTTGCCCTGTTGGGGTTACACGATCAAAAAACAATATGTAGAGTGCAAAAACAGCATGCAACATTGAACTCTCGGACCCAACATTGAAACAATGGTATTGTAAAAATAGTTTTGCTTAGTTGCAAATTTTTCAGAAATTAAAACTCTAGGGGCTAAATCAAAAATCATATCGATATGTTTTATAGTTTTCGAGATATACCAGTTTTAGAAAAAAAAAAAATTCGAGGACGGGTTTCCGGCTGATGTGCCTCGTTAAAAGCATTTGTTGGCGTACTCAAAATTTTGTGGAACACTTGTTTATAAATACCAGTGTTGCAAAAGAGTTATAAAAAAAACTATCAATTGATTATCTCTGCACCAAAAACATCCGAGAGTATAGCGGCTGTGACTATAGCTTGTGAAATATTTCGTGTGTCTCGTGATTCCCAGCGATGGCATTCTCTCTCTATCACTCCTTCCCTTTTCCTCGACTCTGCGCTCTCACCGCCTCTCAATCTCTCCGAAAACTGCAATGAAATAAAGCGTGACGGCGATTAACGTGGAGGTCCAGAGTGGCAGAGCGTAGTCCAAATTTTTTTTTCTTGTGGGCTGGTAGAAGCGTTCAAAATTGAATTTTGGAAAATGTTAAACCATAGGGATCAAGAAGACATTCTGAATTTTCAGATGGATTAACTACTTTTAAATTTCATCAAAATGTGAATTCACAATGAGTCGATTTGTGAAAACTTCGTAGACCGTCTGCCCCCGTTTTGGTTTGTTCCCACCGCGATAACTCTGACTGGGGTCACTTTTTTGCAAATAGGAAAACATGATAGGAAAGAGCAAGTTCTTACGATTCTTATGATACCATAACATTGATATTTTTCTCGAAAAATATTGGAGCACTAAACGCATGAAAAAATATTTTGAAAAACTCGCAGCCGCCAACAGACCACGCGACAGAACGTGCAGCAGTGGACGTACGAAAAAAGGAGAAACCGACATAACGGTGATAACTGCTAGCCGCGTGGCAAAAATGGTTTTGCCTGGTTGCTTTGTCATTGTTTCTCGTTCGCTGCTGCACCATCGTTCTTCTACACACGGGGCACAGAGGGAATAATCGAAATTTTACGCAATAAATGAATATCTTCTCGGGAATATTTTTGGGAATTTTGGTGTCTTTGGCAAAGTTGCTCGTATTAGTAGTGCGCATCTTTTGGCACCAATTTTTAGTTCCGAACTTCACCGCATAGGTGGCGCTGAAAACTAACTTTTACAAGAGGGTCGTAGAGCTTTGGTCTCTTCGACAAAGTTGTGTAATTTATCTTTTGAACAACTTTTAGAACATTTAAAAATCCCAAAAATAATGGCAAAAAGTTACAGCACTTTAGACAAAATATCTCTGATAAAATCGTTTTTTGTTCTAAAACATCTTTAAACTTATTTATTTATCATTCCAATAATGATAGTTGGTGAAAAATAATTATTGAAGAAAATTCTGCTAAATCTAAAAAAATTTTGATGTCTTATTTTACAAATTATAGAAAAAACATTGAAAATATGGTAATTTTGGAAACAACTCGGAACTACTCGGAGCCGATTTGCCGAGCATTTTTCAAAAAAAAAATATTTGGTCTTTTTGCCTATAAGTTATTAGCAATCCTCTCCGAAAGTCAGAAATGAATTTCACCTATGTATTATATATTTAGCTAATAAAAATTTCGAGCCTTCTCTATGACCAAAGTTCTTTTTTTGCATGTTTGGATTGCCCCTACAAGTTTTCATTCAATTTTGGTCGTTGTCTTGAATTTCATGTAAAAATTTGAAAATCAAAAATCTTGAAAAGAAATTTTCAGATTGATTGGATGCCTTCAGCAAAGTTTTAGAAAATTGTTAGAACAATCCAGCATTCAGAGTCAGGTAGAAAATAATTATTGGACCTGGGGGGGAATTTGTTCTCTTGGCATTTTTATGATTTAGCTCTTCCATACAATTTGCAATTCTAACTACATTAAAAATATTTTGCAAAGTTTGTGATAGTAACTTGTTTGCTCTCTTCTGAATAAACTATTCATCACTTGAAATAATAGTGATGTGCCAACATCAAGTACGCGACGGAAATACATGTCAATTCAACAAAAAAATCAAGAGATTTTCAATTTTTAAGTTTTCACATGAGATTCGTATAAGGACAGCGGCCAAAATTGCATGAAGACTAGGTACTTTTATCTACAAGGACTTCGCCACCCTGGGCTCCTAAGTGTATGAAAATATGGCACGGAGTGACGGTGCCGGATACCCATATGTACACAAAGAATTTTAGAGCGCCCACCGCTTTTTTTTAGAAAAATGCTCGGCAAAACGGCTCCTAGCAGTTCCGAGTTGTTTCCAAAATTACCATATTTTCAATGTTTTTACTATAATTTGTAAAATAAGGCATCAAAACTTTTGAGATTTAGCAGAAACTTCTTCAATAATTATTTTTACCAACTATCATCATTGGAATAATAAATAAATAAGTTTGAGATGTTTTAGTACAAAAACGATTTTATCAGAGATATTTTTCAAAGTGCTTCAAAGTGTTTTACCATTATTTTTGGGAATTTTTCAATATTCTAAAAGTTGTTAAAAATGAACGCTTTACAATACCATATTGTATGACGAGCTTGATCGACATGGGAATCTCTCTCATAACATTACACCTTAGCTTCCATCCACCCCGTATTCGAACTGACGACCTTTGGATTGTGAGTCCAACTGCCTACAAGCGACTCCACCGAGACAGGACCCAGGGAGACGACTCCTACACCTGGACTGAGCTAACGACCAAACCTTTAGGTTAGGGGCCAACATTTACTTCCCGTCCGACGGAAGGTGTGATCAGACAAATCTCGTCTCGAAAAAAGCCACCGGGACCTTCTGGGATCGAACCCAGGCCGATTGGGTGAGAGGCAACCACGCATACTCCTACACCACGGTCCCGACAACATTAGGGATCTTTATTTATTTTATAAATTTCTAAAAGATTGCGTCTCATACCAAATGTATCCCATTTAGGGTAAATGAAAAATACCCAACGTTTGTTTTGTTAATTATTAGTGGAACACATAAAAACTCTTTTAGTAAAAAAAAAATCTTATGACGAGGTTGAAAGCAAAATCAAGAAGATAGTAATTGTATAACAGGAATACTAAAACAAAATACAGTAGAGTAATTTTGCGTGTGTAGGTAATAGGATGTAACAAAAATGACTTTTTGGCGGCCATTCAGGGCTTCGTTCCGTTGGGCATACTTAGCCCAAATCCCAAATATGAGCTTGATTGGACGTAACAGGAGCTGGCGCTATGTCTATTTTTGAGGCACTTTGGCCACAAATGCGTTTATCAAAAACATCACTGGCGTGTAGGTCGGATCCCTGCGCATCTTTTGGTATACCGTAAAACGGGGTAACTTTGATAGCCGGGGTGACTTTGATAGGTTTGCGATTTATGGATGGTCCCTAAGGAATGGTTCAGAAACATACTGACCGTGGTAGAGAAGTGTTCGAAGTACCTCAAGAAGAACTTTTCATAAATTTTTGAAAGGATTATAAAGTTAGTTAACTATAGTTAAGAAAATGTTGATGGAAGTCATTATTTTAAACTTCTCGAAGTGTCATGATTTTCTCAATGAACATTATTTTTAATCGGAAAACTGAATGCATTTTCGGATTCTTTGGACAATTTTCCACTAGGAGAAGGTTAAATAAGTTTGTAAATAATAAATAATATGTGTTTTTGAAACACAATTAAAAAAAATCTCCAAATTTATAGGCAATTTCAGTTGAACAAATTTCATTTAAAATGTGAAAACTTGTGATTCGTGCTTCGAATTCAGTATAAAATGCAATATAAATCGATAATTTTACTAACAAAACTAGTTTTAACAAATTTCAGGCGAAATTTCGACTTTTTAACAATTTTACCTAAAATTTATATGTATTTTGTTAAAAACCTTATAAACTTAGTTAACTTAACATAAACATTGATTTTTTTTCTTACAAACTATATCAGCTACTTTAGTGATGGTACATTTAACGTACAAATAAAGTTTGAACATCTTAAATATGATTTTAACAAGAAAAACTATGACTATCAAAGTCACGCCGGAATTTAAACTAAGAAATTTTAACGTAACTATTTTTCTAAACACTATTGAAAAAACTTTTTTCCAAAATAGTGCATGGACTTTGTGTGGCCTACCCCAGTACATGTTTTAAAAAGAATAATCTTGAGAAAAATCTTATCTGTTGGAAAATATTCTAAAAACAAATTGAAATCCTATCAAAGTCACCCCGGTTTACGGTATATAACATTGAAGTTTGGAGCACCTTGGAGCTCGGTACGGACCTTCAAAGTTTAACATTTTTCGAAAAATCGGCCCCGGCAAAATCAAATGGCGTCTCGGGCGTCGCGAGGTGCGACGCATATCTTTTGCCGGGGACTGACTGTTTTGCTTGTCTGTTTGTTTGTCCCACCTAACGAATGTTCTGGATGAGTCCTATCGTGAAAATGTTCGCAAATCAATCCCGCTTAGAAATATTTTGTTCTGAACTTGCTCACAGCTAATCTCTTTAACTTATGCAGAGCGTCGACAATCTGAATCTCTTACACCATTTTCATTCTTATTTATATGGCACAAATCACACAAAAGATGTATTTACTCTTTTAAAAATCTCATCATGTTTTTGGTAATACACAATTTAATCTACCTCTGATTATTGCAACTCCCATTTTTAGCAATATTTTCTTTCTGATTTATCAACTTTTGTTAATTATCAATCTCCTAAAGCTTTTGCATTATTTTTCACATTTCGTTACTGAAATCATAATTCACATTTTTGGGGTCATATTTGAGTTCAAAAATCCATTATAAAATAACGAAACAAAAATATTTTGTGATTTGATAATCCAAAGTGTTTTATTTTTCTGAGGACACTCCCTTATTCCAATTCTTTGGCAAAAATAAAACAGTTTTAAGATTTTTAGGGGTCGCTGTTGAGAGTTGATTTTGTAAATAAAAAATTGAGAAAATGTTTGGGAAAAAACCTCGCTTCAGGATTTTGCCTGCAGGTAGCGCAATTCTAACCCAACTTTGTCAAGTGTGATTCTTGTACACTAGGGTGGTCGAAATCCGGGCTTCCTCTTGAAATCAAAGATCGCTAGACTAGATTACAGATTTGAGCTCATCCTGACCATGGGAACCACTCCCTCTAATCGCTTGAAGTTTATATGGGAAAATTCTTCAAAATTTATAGAGAAAAGCAATTGTTTCAGTTTTTTACATGTGGAATGTGCAATAACTGTCCGATTCTTACCAATTCTTGGAACTACACAATAAAACCTTGTGTAAATTTGGAAGGTTGAATATTACTTCTATTATTATTAAATTTTACCTCAATTTTGACTGAAAAAGTGAAATTTCACCAGCCATTCGGAAACAATGCACATTTTCAGAGGTAAATTTACACATTTTTTCTGACATAAAAGATGTATCCCTTCCCATATGTAATATTACCATGATTTTGTTAATGTGTGTATGATCTTCGTTATGCCGGGACCCGCAGTGTAGGGGTAAGCGTGGTAGCCTCTCACCCAGTCAGCCTGGGTTCGATCCTAGAAGGTCCCGGTGGCATTTTTTGAGACGAGATTTGTGTGATCACGCCTTCCGTCGGACGGGAAGTAAATGTTGGCCAGCTCTAACTTAGAGGTTAGGTCGTTAGCTCAGTCCAGGTGTAGAAGTCGTCTCCCTGGGTCCTGCCTCGGTGGAGTCGCTGGTAGGCATTTGGACTCACAATACTAAGGTCGTCAGTTCGAATCCCGGGGTGGATGGAAGCTAAGGTGTAAAAAGAGGTTTGCAATTGCCTCAACAATCAAGCCTTCGGACACCTAGTTTCGAGTAGGGATCTCGCAATCGAGAACGCTAAGGCAATTTGAAGTTCTTCGTTAAACTTAAAAAAAACTTTCCATATTTTTATGATATTTTGCTTAAAAGTTATAAGGCTCATAAATGACCATTTCCGCGCAGACGGATAACTCTATAGTGAGATGGCAATACATCGAAGTGCAAAAGAGAAAAAATGCTGGAGTCATCGTCTAAAAATAGACGGTGCCATATCTCGCCCAGCAAAATGAAGACGATAAAGTAGTTGGTTTGAGGAAATATGGGAAACGTGGTCTAAAAATAAAAACGCCATTCCTCTACAAGGATAACGATCTGGTAGTACAAAGGTTCTGTGAAGGGACACAGCGAATAAATCCTAAGATTGGCGAGAGTATTATTCTTATGAGTTCATTTTCGCGCCTTTGCAACATCAGCTACAAAGGTTCGATGAATATGAGATGGTCATTTGCCAATATAACCACCAAATGGGATGAACTATTGCATTGAACGAACGGTTTATTCTACCATTAGATTTTGGTAGGGCTGTTCTCTCAGCTTTCTTTTATGGGTGATTGAAATTCAATTTCCTACAACTCTGTCGAGAGGTGCAAAATGAACCGAGTTAACCTTTCTTGATTTAAAAAAAAAAAATCGGAGTTTGACTACATAAAAATCACCAAATTAAAAAAACCATTTTCAAAATTTTGTTGAACTCGATTCGAACAAATCTGTAATTTCTGCAACGAAAGCATCGCTCCAACTGTTTTGTAGAGATTAAAAACAAGTTGGAACTCATCTAGACATACAAAGTTTTCTGGAAAAAGAATCGTATCAATTGGTTGAGCAATGGCCGAGATCCAACGAGTTGAAGTTTCCGTTCCGACTTTTTTGGAGGCTTACGTGTTGGAATGTTTAGTAATAAGTTAAAAAAAATTAAATTCAACATAACCGTGTGAAAAATTTACCAGTTCCTGATGTAACATTACACATTTTTACAAAAATCATCCGATGGTAGTTCACTAGATTTTCGAACATTTTCAAAACTTTTTTTTTCGTAAAATCACGATAACTCGTGATGATCACAAGAAAACTCCTTATGTTTATAAATATTTTTTTGTAATTGCTTGCTCTTCAGCTTTGTAACACAATGTAACACTCTAAAAAATAACACTTGAAAGTTACAAAAACACGAAATTATAAAATGAAATTTTTTGCTCTAAATGAAAAAATGACTGTTGTGGGTTAATGTAGATTCGAAAAGAACATTAAATTTTCCTTAAAATGACGTGTTCAAAAAAATTTACAGTTGAGTTACGAAGAATGGATTGGCCTTTTTTCGGAATTCTGAGTACGCCATCAAATACGCCCCAATTTTACATAAAAGTCACAATGACACCAAATTTCCATCTCATCACCTTTTCAGGCTGCAAATTATTGAAAAACATGTATTTTTTCGCATGTTCAAAAATTGAAGGGGTTGTACCGCCCTCCGTCACGAGATATCAAAAACGGACCTAGGATTCGTGATCAGGAAAAAAACCCTTAGGACAATGTTTCACGCAAATCGAAGAGAGGTCGGGGCAACTTCTGTATGAGTTGGTCCATCTCAAGATACAAATTTTCATATATTTACGTACCCACTTTATATGACTTCGCCGCAAAATTGTATTGAGGCTTATGTGAAAAAACGTATGATGCTAAATTGCTTCTTATGACAATGTTGTGGTTCTCTTTGAATTCGCAAATGAGCAATTCTCTGCGAAATCGGTCGTTTTCTAATTTTATTTTTTGTATTTTTAATCCGGCTAAAACTTTTAGGTGCCTTCGGTATGCCCAGAGAAGCCATTTTGCATTATTAGTTTGTGGTTTGGTTGAGCGTTTTAGCAGATTGCATTACTATGAATACAAAGAGACGAAAGGAACAACTTGTCTCTTTGTATTCATAATCATTAGTTTGTCCGTATAATTTTCCATACAAATTTGACAGCTGTCCATACAAAAATGATGTATGAAAATTATGTATCTTTTGAACGACCTTTTTGATCGATTTGGTGCCTTTGGCAAAGTTGTAGGTATGGATAAGGACTACAGTGAATAAAAATTATACACGGTAAAACATTTTGTGTTGATTTTTAATTTCTCTTTTTGTCACTAGCAAGTGTGACATTGCATGTTATAGGTATAGGAAAAGCGTGGCCGATTTTATCGTGACGTACTTTATGGATGAAGCCTAAGGGTCGTATCAACAAAGTTCAAAAAAGCAAAATATTTAGAATTTTCCCACCTTTTAAAAATTATTTTTTTTCAAGAGTGGGCAAACATGGGTACTTATTTTAAAGAATGAATGACTGAGACTATTTTCAAAAAAGTTACCTAAAAATTGTGCACTTTGGGGACCATCCATAAACAACGTGAACACTTAGTGGCGGGATGTATGGCGATTGTCCACACTCGATACAAAAAAGATTTTTTGAAAGGACAATCGTCCACAAAGGGGGTGGGGGGAGGTTGAGATTTACAAAAAAGTGTCAACGTGGTTTATGGACCATATCAAAATTTCACTAAAGTACTTAACAAAATCTTGTTTAGGAGACATGATTTTAAAAAATCGAGTTTTTTTTTTTTGGAATATCGAAATCTGAACAAAAAATACAAATACTAATTTTTTAAAGCAAAATCTAATTTGCAATCGAGAAAACATACAATTTGTTGAGGAAATTTCTAAGCTTTGTAAATTGAACAATTAGTTTCTATCGGTCCTATGGTCATATGATCCTATGGTCTAAACTATGGAATAAGAAATTTTATCTAAAACAAGCCTTACCCGATAAACTTCGTTCTTCCTTTTTTCGTTTGTTTACGTTTTTAACTTTTTTGTGATCTGTGATCTGTGATCAAAATTTGATTTTACGTAACTTTTCCCATACAATCTGCAGATTTCCCGGAATCGGTTCCAGAGTGGCCAAAGTTGTAATTTTTTGGCGTAAGAACCTTCCTTGGACTTATACGAACCCAACGCAATTTTTTTTATATATTTATTACCTTTTCAAAATCAATGCTTTATTTTAAAATTTTTAATTTATTTTTATTGAAAGAAAAAAAAATAGAAGAATTTTTTTAGAAGAAATAAAATTTAAACAATTTCACAAAGTTTGCAAAATCCTAAAATGAAAATTGTAAAAATAATCTCAGTCTTTCAAAACCATTTAGTTTTAGATATCCTTTTCTTTCAACAAGTATTTTTTAAATGATAAAAACGAAAGAAATCAAAAATGTATACCCATTAGGGTGAAATATGGTTGTATAGAAAACAAATAAAGTTGTCCAAATTAAGTGAGCACAGCAATTTTTCAGTTCCTTTTTGGTACTAAACAACTCCCCAAAGTTTGGTAACGATTAGTTTAGTCCTCATTCTGAGCAAAGCGGTTCAATTTTCTATGGGAATTTGTATGGGAAAACTTTTTTTTATATTTTTATTTTATATTTATTTTATCGTATTTGGTTACTCCAGAAGTGCTTTAAAACTTTCCCGAAGAGAGTATGGTGCTAGCTTGCCCCTAAAAAAAGATACAGCATATGTAGACTTTTACTATAGAACTTTTTATGAAAAATGGCTACTTTTGATAAAGGGAATGATAGACAAAGTTGAAAATTTGAAAATCGTGAAAAATTTGCGAAATCGTAGAGAACTACTCAAAGACAAAATTTTAGCCAAATAAAAAAAATACTATGAAGTCGAAATAAAAATTACATGGACAATCTTTACATCAAATTAAAATGTTCTTAAACTGGCTTGAGTATCAAAATACTTTTCAAATAAATAAATTCATAAATTTTGAGATTTTTCATCTCCAGATATTGTTTTTTGCAGACTCAAGATATAAATTGTCATTTTTAGGCTTTTTATCACTGAAAATGTCATCTTTTGAGTTATACATAAGATGGTGCAAAATAATTTAGAAGTACTGCGATTTTTCCCAATTCCTTATTATTATGGAAATATGTAAAATATAGTAACATTTTTTTTAACTTATTTTTCAGATGAAGAATGAAATTTAAAACCAACAAAAATTCAATTATTGTTTTTGTGTTGTGTCCACCTAAAAGTGATTTTTTGTATATAAAAGTGATTTTTTGCCAATAGAAGTCATGATCAATCTTGATTATATTGTCAACTTGGAAGAAGTACTTATTATTCCAGACTATCTTAAAATAAAAACAAAACTTATTTCTGATTATTTGTAAAAAAATATGCAATTTGGTTCTCATGGCTTTATTGATCATTATCTATCAGTAATTGCAAAAATGTATGGGGAAAAACATCGCTTCAAGATTTTGATGGTAGGTAGAGCTGGTCTCGCCTAAGTATGATACTTGTAGGAAATTCTTTGTCGGAGGGTGCAATAAGATCCGAGTTGATCCTGATGAGTTATCAGCAATGCGATGAAAATAATCCGGCTCTTATTCGGACCATCTATAAACCACGTGGGCAATTATTTTGGAAATTTCAAACCCCCTACCCCTCCTTCACAAAAATAATATTGTTTGCATGGAGCGTGAACGATCGCCAAAGTCACTCACGGTGTCATCAGGAAAATAGTGAACGTGAATTACACATAAATAATAACTAGAATAATTTTCTTACAGTGAAGAAAAACATATTGAGTTCATTTATAAGAAGTTTGACTAATTTTAATCTAAAAAACGAAGTTGACTTCGGCCACTCCTGCTAGTACCAATCACTAGTGTCATCCTTTTAGCTTCAATGACTTTTCAACTTACTTCAACTAATATTTTCTCCCGGTAATATCAAATTCTCGATTTCTCCTCTGGTTTCCCTGTTTTCCCGAGGAGGCTACCCTGCTGTAAAGACATTAGACTTATTTTATGAATGACCCCTGTTCAACATTGACCGTTGCACATCTTAGCCAAATATTCCCTAACACCCATCAGCACAACGACGCAGGGGCCGCAGAGCGACGCGACGCAAATCTACTTTCCTGTTTTTAGCATTCTCTTGGTAGGGCCGTCGTGCGCGCTCGCGCACGCACACACACAGAGCACTTCGAAGCATTTTCAATTTTTAGCCGCACGCCACTCTCGTGCTTCACCTTAAGAGGCGACCACGCATGACGTCCCGTTAAACTGCGTTTGCGAAATTGGTTTTGTGGCGGCTTTTGTGGTTATACGCTGTTGCGATAGGATGATCGTGGAAGCGGGAATGAGAGAGAAAAAGAAAATGTCAATCGCGAGTGTCAAAATCAAATCAAATTATTCGCTCTACAGCATTGCCTTGGCGTTCTCGATTGCGAGATTCCTACTCGAGGCTAGGTGTTCGAAGGCTTGATTGTTGAGGCAATTGCAAACCTCTTTTTACACCTTAGCTTCCATCCACCCCGGGACTCGAACTGACGACCTTTGGATTGTTAGTCCAACTGCCTACCAGCGACTCCACCGAGGCAGGACCCAGGGAGACGACTCCTACACCTGGACTGAGCTAACGACCTAACCTTTTTTTTTAGGTTAGTCCGGGACCAACATTTACTTCCCTTCCGACGGAAGGCGTGATCAGACAAATCTCGTCTCGAAAAATGCCACCGGGACCGTCTGGGATCGAACCCAGGCCGACTGGGTGAAGGGCAATCACGCTTACCCCTACACCACGGTCCCGGAAATCGCGAGTGTGTAAACACGAAAACGTGTTCGGCTATGTTCGGCGCTGATAGTTTCAATAAGAAGAGAAGAGCAGTTGAGCAACTCTCTTCGAAATCGGCCGATTTCGACCATTTTTATTTTTTGTATTTTTTTATTTGACTCAAACTTTGTGGGGGCCTTCCCTATGACCAAATAAGCTATTTTGCGTCATTGGTTCACCCATACAAATCTCCATACAATTTTGGCTGCTGTCCATACAAAAATGGTATGTAAATATTCAAACAGCTGTAACTTTTCAGTGAATTTTCTGATCAATTTAGTGTCTTCGGCAAAGTTGTAGGTATTGTTGAGGGCTAATGAGAAAAAATAGGTACACGGAGAAAAATTGCAGATTTTTAAATCAACTTTTTTTTCACTAAAACTCAATTTCCCAAAATACGTATTTTTTTATTTTCGAGATTTTTCGAAATTTCGCAACTTTTGAGCCATAGAGAAAAATGGTCAAAAAATCTGCCGCCGAGTTATGATTTTTTGAAAAATAGTGATTTTTTAAAAAATCGAAGTTTTATGCAAAAACAAGTTTGACATTATTTTGTAATGCAAAATCGAATTTTCAATCGAAAAGTACTTTACACATTTTTTGATAAAGAGCTCCGTTTTTAAGATATAGCCACGGAAAGTTTGATTTTAGCAAAATATTTGCAGTATTTCGATTTTTAAAAATAGTGAACATGAGTGACCATTTCTAAAAATATACTTTTTTGAAAAGTTCAGAAAATTTGCTATGAAATTGTCTAAGAGACATTGAAAATTGGACCTCGGGTTGCTTAGATAGAACCGCTTTAAGAAAAAGAAACACGAAAATTGAAGTTTCCTAAATCTCACCAAAACAATCCACCATTTTCTAATGACAATATCTCAGCAATTTATGTTTCGATTTTCAATGTTAAAATAAGAAACATTCGTAAAATTTTCAGATCTTTTCGAAAAAAATATTTTGAAAATTTTTAAATCAAGACTTACATTTTAAAAGGGCCAAACATTGAATAATACGCAATTGTACAATTCGTCATGAAATTACAGCAACACATTGCCCGGATACAAATTTTAGCATAAAACAATGCAAAACATAGATTATTTATTTAATAAGCTGTTTATTTCCCAATAGGTTTCAAAATATATTTTTTCAATCCTCTGCCACATTACACCATTACATTTTAAAACTTTTTAGATTCAATCACATTGAAGAAAACAGTTTTCTGAACAAGTTCCATAAAAATGTATCAGTATTGGTTCAATATAAGCAGAGATATGCCCAAAATTCTGAAATAAATTTTGGAGAAAGGCACTATTTATTTCAGGAAATTGAGCATATCTTTGCTTATATTGAACCAAAACTGAAACTTGTTATGGAACTTGTTCAGAAAACTGTTCTCTACAGTGTGATAGATTTTAAAAGTTATTAAAATGTAATAGTGTGATGTGGCAGAGGATTGAAAAAATAATTTTTGGAACCTATTGGGTAATAAACAGCTTAATTAATAAAAAAAATCTATGTTTTGCATTGTTTAATGCTGAAATTTGTATCAGGGCAGTGTGTTGCTGCTTTTATGACAAATTGTACAAAGAAAAGATTTACTTTCTGTCTTATCGGAGGTTTCAGCTTGGATTTTGGGGTGATTTCAAAGAAAGCTAGAAATCTGATATGTTTGATTCGATTTTTTTTATTGGTGGTCAAATATTGGTCAAATATAGTTGGTTAGAGTCCCCAAGACATAATCATAAGAAATTTGTGTGATATCAACATGAATGCAACGATTTTCTGTGATTTTTTTGAACAAATATCCCATAAAATCTAAAAATAATTTTCAAAAAAAAAGTTGTTCTAGACCCCCCGACGAAATATTTCGGTATACCTCGCAAAATGTCGGGAAAGAGCGTTTCTTTCGCGGTGCCAAATACCAGACATACCGAATTTTTTATCATTAGTTTGTTCTAAAAAACACACCGTGTTTTGGTGTAGAACTTTCCCATTTATTTGTTATTCTATGAAAAAACTGTAAAGATAGTAATTTGAACAATTTTGCAAGAAAGTCTTTCAAAAATCTATGAATATATACAGCAATTCCATTTGAAAAGAGCCTAAACCAAAAAAAAAGTTCTCCGATCGGGCTCAAAATTTTTCTGGGGGTTCCTTGGCCAAAATAATTAGACCCGTATTTTTTTGTTTGGCCATTAGGGTGGCCTACATCGTGCTAGGGTGGTTCAAAAAATGGCAATTTTCGTCATTTTCGCAAAAACCACTTTTTCTAAAATCATATCTCCGCGCCATTTCATCCGATTTTAGCTGTCTTAGACGCAAAGAAAGGTGATGAGTTTGGCTATTTGGGAAAAATAGTAAAGTTCCAAAAATCTAGCTTAACTATTGAAAAGTCGTATGAAAACTTAAAATGGCGTTTTGACCGTGTCTGGACCAAAGAGCCTATGTCTGAAAATATTTTATCGGATTCCTCGGAAAATTTCACATAACATAAAAAAATTGGCGATGTCGAACCGTACGTTTCCGAGATATGATTTTTGAAAAAAACTGCGTTTTCGACGCGCCACGCGCAAAAACGGAAAATGACGAAATCGGCAAAAATCAACTTTTTCCACTAAAACTGCGATAACTTTAAAATTTCAGCGATGACCTATAGATGTTATGGTACCAAAAGTTGCGTCTCTCAATTACGAAAATTTTGGTACCCAGACATGTATAGGTCATCGCTGAAATTTTAAAGTTATCGCAGTTTTAGTGAAAAAGTTGATTTTTGCCGATTTCGTCATTTTCCCGTTTTTGCGCGTGGCGCGTCGAAAACGCAGTTTTTATTTTCAAAAATCGTATCTCCAAAACGTACGGTTCGACATCGCCAATTTTGATATGTTATGTGAAATTTTCCGAGGAATCCGATAAAATATTTTCAGACATAGGCTCTTTGGTCCAGACACGGTCAAAACGCCATTTTAAGTTTTCATACGACTTTTCAATAGTTAAGCTAGATTTTTGGAACTTTACTATTTTTCCCAAATAGCCAAACTCATCACCTTTCTTTGCGTCTAAGACAGCTAAAATCGGATGAAATGGCGGAGATATGATTTTAGAAAAAGTGGTTTTTGCGAAAATGACATTGCCATTTTTGAACCACCTAGCACGATGTAGGCCACCTAATGGCCAAACAAAAATACGGGTCTAATTATTTTGGCCAAGGAACCCCCAGAAAAATTTTGAGCCCGATCGGAGAACTTTTTTTTTGGTTTAGGCTCTTTTCAAATGGAATTGCTGTATATATATATATATATATAAATATATTTATAAATTAATAATTACTTCATGCATAACAAGCTATCCATTATTCTATACTTCAATAAATTGTGGCTAACAACCGGCTCATTTTGATCACACATATTGCTGATTGCTGAACTAATCTTATGTTACCTGGATTTAAACGACTGTATTTTGGATCAAAACGTTCAACTTCAACCGGACGGGCATATTTCGTCGTTAAGTCGCAGGCATTTTTGTACGATTTTTCCGGACTTTGAAACTCTTGTTCCAAGTCCGTTCGCTACCGAGAAAAACGTCGTTCCAAGCGCAACATGTTGCCTCAAACTGCGCATTCCTTGGGTTCTATATTGGTGAGAAAATGTATCATTCTTTTCTGCATACAATGTATTTTAATTACTCCAATTAAATGAGCTATTTGGAAAATTTTCCCTCACCTCATAAATGATTTTTTTCACAGCAATTTGCCGTGTATGAAAAGTTAAATTATTCCCAGGATCTTTAAATCTTGAACCTTGGACCTTGGACCTTGGACCTTGGACCTTGGACCTTGGACCTTGGACCTTGGACCTTGGACCTTGGACCTTGGACCTTGGACCTTGGACCTTGGACCTTGGACCTTGGACCTTGGACCTTGGACCTTGGACCTTGGACCTTGGACCTTGGACCTTGGACCTTGGACCTTGGACCTTGGACCTTGGACCTTGGACCTTAGACCTTGGACCTTGGACCTTGGACCTTGGACCTTGGACCTTGGACCTTGGACCTTGGACTTGGACCTTGGACCTTGGACCTTGGACCTTGGACCTTGGACCTTGGACCTTGGACCTTGGACCTTGGACCTTGGACCTTGGACCTTGGACCTTGGACCTTGGACCTTGGACCTTGGACCTTGGACCTTGGACCTTGGACCTTGGACCTTGGACCTTGGACCTTGGACCTTGGACCTTGGACCTTGGACCTTGGACCTTGGACCTTGGACCTTGGACCTTGGACCTTGGACCTTGGACGTGAGACACTTCGGATTTGCAAAACGAAATTACACGCATCTGACAAGTAGGTGTTTTCCAACGTTAAAAACTATTGGTACAGAATAGTAAGGTGGGTTGGAAATAAGAACCGACCCCAGTAAAGAGAAATTTATCCTCTGTTCCAGCCAAGCTCAGCAATTTATCACAATTACCTTGTTACACAATTCCATCTCCGAAAATCATTACAACGCTCTCGTTCGCAAAGACAACCTCCGCGCAAACTATTCATTGCGCCAAGTCAGCGTGATTTTTCCTGATGATTTCCCAGCCATTCAGCAGTTCAAATTACAGAAATTCCCCCCAACTCCCCTCAAACCACGCATTACAATGCGATGACTTCTGCTCGGCGAAAATTGTTTGCACAAATAAGAAGTCAAAGTCGGTGGAGGGGGAGGGAGGGGGGGTGGCGGAACAACAATAAGTGAGAAATGGGCAACGAGATTGAACCAGAACCGAGGGAGGACTTTTCCAAGGTAGAGTAGCGGGGGAGGGAAAACAACAAGGTGTGAGTTTTCATCTCCGTTGATCTCTTTCTTGGATCTGGTTATAGCAGGGCGCGGAAAATCGCTCGCTTCATGTTGATAAGGAGGGTGCCGCTGCTGCTGCTGCTGGTGACGATTGGGGGTGGGTTTTGAACTGAAAGTGGCTTGCCGAGTTTCGAGAAGGGTAGTTTTACAACAACGAGAAATAATATGATGATATTCTTTGCGGGGAATGAATTATTTAACAAGGAAGGTGTGGAATGACGCCTTCACTGGTAGAATTTTTTGAACTTATTCTTTGTGAGAGTGATGGTTCGTTGCAGTCAATTAAATGTGCAGAGGTTTGCCCTTAGAACAAGTTTGTACTTAATTTTAGTCATTCATGTTTTTTTTCGTTTCAGTCCAGATTCGATTATCCGAAGGCCATGGCAAAATTTTATTTCGGATAATCGAATCACGAAAAAAAGCCTCTAAACTACTCTAAATTAATTTAGAATGTGTCAATCCAATATGGCGACCAAAATGGCGGTGATGAAATTTTGAAACAATGCATTGTTTAATTTATTATTTTTATTTATTATTTAATAATAAACCTTTCAAATTTGACTAAAATGGGGTCGCAGAACTCAAAATTGATGTCAAAAGTAAGAAAATAAAAAAAACGAAAAAAATTGATCGCGATTCGATTATCCGAAGTTCCATAAAAAAATCGGATAAGGGTAATTCTCCGCCAACTCAAACAGCAGTTTTCATTTTAAAATTTCGTGTTTTTTCTAACTTTGCAGGGTTATTTTTTAGAGTGTAACAATGTTGTACAAAGTTGTAGAGCAGACAATTACAAAAATTTTGATATCTAGACATAAGGAGTTTGCTTTAAACATCACGAGTTTTCGTGATTTTACGAAAAAAAGTTTTGAAAAAGTTGGTCGTCATCGATCACCCGCGACAGACACGGACGACGAAACAAATAGAAACGCAAAAAGTAACTTTTTCAAAACTTTTTTTTTCGTAAAATCGCGATAACTCGTGATGTTTATAAGCAAACCCCTAATATCTATATATCAAAATTTTTGTAATTGTCTGCTCTACAACTTTGTAGAACATCGTTACACTCTAAAAAATAACCCTGCAAAGTCAGAAAAAATACGACATTTTAAAATGAAAAATTTTGTTCTGAATGAAAAAATGAACTTTCCGGGTCAATGTAGATTCGAAAGTACATTAAATTTCCCATAAAATGACAGGTTCCAAATTTTTTTTACAGTCAAGTAACGGAAAATGGGAGAATTTTTAAAACTTTTTTAGTGTTTTTTTTTCGATGAAAAATACGTTTTTTTTTAATTCTGAGTACACCATCAAATTGGGCGTCTAATTTTACATAAAAGTCCCTTTGACACCAAATTTCTATCTCATCACCGTTTCAGGCTGCAAATTATTGAAAAACACCTCTTTTTCGCATGTTCAAAAATGGAAGGGGTCGTACCGGCCCTCCGTCACGAGATATCAAAAAACGGACCTCGGATTCGTGATCAGGAACAAAAGTTACCCCTTAGGACAAAGTTTCAAGCAAATCGAAAAGGGGTCAAAGCAACTTTTCCCGATTTCGTGTGAGTTGTTATAGAATTACCCATTTCGGATAATCGAATCACGAAAAAAAAGCCTCTAATCTACTCTAAAGTGATTTAGAATGTGTTAATCCAATGTGGTGATGAAATTTTGAAACAATGCATTGTTTAATTTATTATTTTCTATTTTTCATTTAGGCAATAAACCTTTCAAATTTAACTAAAATGGGGTCGCAGAACTCAAATTTGATGTCAAAAGTAAGAAAATAAAAAAACGAAAAAAATTGATCGTGATTCGTTTATCCGAAGTTGTAAGTTATGTTGTAAGTCCTCTAAATGTAAGTTAAAAAAATCGTGGCCGGCTTTCGTAAGGTGAATTTAGTTAAATACTAATTGTTGACAGAAGGGAAATATTCACGAGTTGTATTGGGTCCGAACTCCTGATCAACCGTTTATGAGGCGTAGCCGTTAAAACAAGACTAGATCGCTCGGTTCAACGACAGGTGCACTGCCAAATTCTTCTCACGCCCGCCACGTACTTTATTATTTACGGACGCTAAGCTCATTTTGGGGTGTCCCACCACAGCTCCCGCGTCAAAACGTTTCCAAATTCTTAGCCACACAAATTTTGCATATACTTCCATTAGCGCGATGGGATTCGCTCCAGAAAGTGTGCGTAGAACTTTGCCGTACTTCAAACCTGCCTTTAGGCCAGGAGCACCATATTAAGTCAAAACCAGACTCCCCAGAAACAATTAACAGGGAAAGTGCCATTTCTTCACACTGATCCCTTGGCTAATAAAATAATCATAAGATGGTCGTCACACCGGCCAAGGCGAGTCCTTAACCCTGCTCCATTAGATTAGACGGAGTTTTTGGGAAAAGTTACTCCGCCAGCAGAACAGACAAGAGGGCAAACTTTAATTACCCCTTTGGTGAGCCAAGATAAATCTCTCCTCTCAGATGGTTCATGTGACCGAAATGTGATTGGAATAAGGAAATAAATTAATTCGAAAGAAATGAGCCAGGGACTCACTTCAGGATCCAGCAAACCCTTCCAGGAGAGAGCAGAGTAAATGATGGTCAATTTTTGGATCTTAATTGAGGTGGTGCGTCTCCTGGGGGTGTAAGGAAAGGATTATTTACAAGACATAACCACCGGACAAACAAGGAACGAGATTCTTCCTGGATCCATCCTTGGAAGGTTGTTGGTTGATGGTCAGTTGCCTGGCTCTCTGTGGCTTCGATGTTTGTAATCCTTTTAGCTGAATAATTAAGCTCAGATTTGTTTCCTTCACAAGATTACGGGTAGAATGGGGTTGGTTCTGATTTGGTTTTAACGTGGAGATGGTAATTGAAATTCGGGACGCGTTTTTGCTGGGAAAGTTTTGCTACCCCTTTTCTTGTAAAGAGGGTGGTGTGATTCATTATCACTTAAGGTGGGTGTATGGATGGAGTGGAATTATAAATTTGAAACATTTTGTTGGACCTAATTCATAATCACTTCTAGGGAATATTAAGTAATTGACCGGCTCCGTGGCTAAATGGTTGCGTTTGCGGCTTTTGCCTCGAAAGTAGAAGGTTCAGGGATCAAATCCCGGTCGTTTCCCTTGAAATTGGGAATCAGGAATTGAACTTTGAATACGAACAAAAAACCTTTAAGAATCAGGTGGGATTCGAACTCGCACCTTTGAATTGATGGTTTGGGACGCTAACCAGTCGGCCATCATGGAGTTAATGCTCTAGAACTGAGCCCAAGGTCATCTCATATACTCATGAACTGGACGAGGGAGTCGTGGATTGCCTGGCCCGAGTCATCGGCATTACCGATCTATGTCCGTACAATTTCAGAAGAAATTGTTAGCCAGAGAAAGGTATTCGTTTCAAAGGTTCTTGAGGTATATGGTGGTTACTAACCGAACCGTCTCAGTTGAAATAAACTGTGGTCATGGCCAAGTCCTGCCAAGACGGGGGTTCAAATACATACATACATACATACTTCTAGGGAATATTAAGTAATTTAATCTAATCTAATCTAATCAGACCCTAGCGCAGCCAATCTTTCGAAGGGATCCTGGAGAGTGCCTTAGGTTAGATGACGCCTAGCACTCTTCTTGTCATTTATTAACATTTGTAGTGCGCCATTGCATCGGAATGCATTGAAACATCACAAGCGTTAAAGCGGCCAGGCCTACTGCGTAAAGCCGTATCGCAGAGATGACTCGTAATTGTGTTGAGTTTGAGCACAGAGTGTTCGAACAACAACACAATTCTGAATCGACAGGGGAGGAAGAAGCGTGGGGACACACCACCATACGCTCCGAGATTTTTGGTTGTATTCGTTGGGAGCACCATGCTAAGAAGGTTTGGTACTCCGGGATCCTCTGGGATGGGACATTGTATTTCCACGAATGCCCTGGACACTATTTGCCGTGGTTATAGCGCCACAACTCGCTCTCTGTAACAGTATTCCTAATTTCAGTCTACGCTCACCAAGTCGTCATGGCCTAGTGGTTAGCATTTTTGCTTACCAACCCAAAGGACGGGGGATCGAACCCCGCCTCGAGCGACTTTGATTTTTCGTTCATATTCATCATTTCAAATTCTGTGTACTTAACTTTCTCGTTGGGAGCAGATGGGAATCGAACCCAGAACCATTCGCTTACAAAGCGAACACCGTAACCAGTCAGCCACGGCCGCTCCCTAACACTAGGGAATATTAAGTAATTTATAATAAAAAATACTTTTTGCGGGCATTCAGAAGTTTGGTCTGGAGGACAATCTGAGCTCACATCCCAAAAATATTTTGATTGGATTTTAACCTCAAAAAGACAATTTAAGAAAAACGACAATTTTTTAGGCGATTTGGCCACAATACGATTACTTTCAACATCATTGACATGTAGGCCAGATCCTTGCGTAAGTTTTGATACCCATAACGATGAAGTTTCAATCACTGAAGCTCGGTACAGACCTCCAATGTTTGTTTTTTTTTTCTTGGATAATCGTCCCCAGCAAAACTAAATGGCGTTGCAGGCGTCGCGACGCCAAACTGTGAAGAGATAGATTTTTTGTCAAGATGACTACTATGTAAAATTGGAAAAAGTAAAACATATTTTTTAAAACATTGCCGTTCACCGTTGCTCAACTGTCAACAATCGAGACAATCTAATTTTATGAAAGTTTGATACAGTTTTCAAGTCTGCAATACAGCGAAATTTTTTTTCATTTAGATATTATTTAAAAACTAACTTAATCCACATATGTGGTTGGTGCCTTCCTCACTCTTTTCCAGCAATGGGTAAAATGTGATATGATGGGTTTGGACACAAATTTCGTTTGATTTCGTTAAGTTCCGGAATACAAAAAACACACATATCACTCAAGGGCTCATAAGTGGCATTTTAAGTGGTCATAGCTTGAGACAGGGTTGCCAGATTTTCAATATTTTAGACTCGTTGGAAAGGTCTTTCGATTACCTAACCAACGATGGGTTGGATGGTGGATCCGGACATTGTTTACATACATTAAAGTGAGATCCGGCTACAAAAAAGTACGTTAATGTCACTTAAGTGGTCATAGCCTGAGACAGGGTTGCCAGATCTTCAATGTTTTAGACTCGTTGGAAAGGTCTTTCGATTACCTTACCAACGATGGGTCGGATGATGGATCTGGACGTTGTTTACATACATTAAAGTGAGATCCGGCTACAAAAAAGTACGTTAATGTCACTTAAGTGGTCATAGCTTGCGACAGAGTTGCCAGATCTTCAATGCTACAAAAAAGTACATAAATATCACTTAAGTGGTCAGATCTCGAGACAGGGTTCCCAGATCTTCAATGTTCTAGACTCGTTGGAAAGGTCTTTCAATTACCTAACCAACAATGGGTTGGATGATGGATTCGGACATTGTTTACATACATTTAAGTGAGACCCGGCTACAAAAAAGTAAATAAATGTCACTTAAGTGGTCATAGCTCGAGACAGGGTTGCCAGATCTTCAATGTTTTAGACTCGTTGAAAAGGTCTTTCAATTACCTTACCAACCATGGGTCGGATGATGGATCCGGACATTGTTTACATACATTTAAGTGAGATCCGGCTACAAAAAAGTACATAATTATCACTAAAGTGGTTGTAACTCAAGACAGGGTTGCCAGAATATCAATGATTTGGACTCGTTGGAAAGGTCTTTTAATTACCTAACTAACGATGTATAACACGATGATGTTTGGTTCAGTTTACTGCCATTTATTCAACTTCCGAAAATAGGCGAAAACACGTTTTTAAACATAATTTTTGAACTACTTATCGAAACTTCAAACAATTCAATAGCACCGTACACACATACACACAGACATTTGTTCAGTTTTCGATTCTGAGTCGATATGTATACATCAAGGTGGGTTTTCGAGCTTTAAATAAAAAGTTCAATTTTAGAGCAGGATTATAGCCTTACCTCAGTGAGGAAGGCAAAACACCAAATTTTTATAGCTAGATTTTTCGAAGAAAAAACTGTGAACGGCCATGATCAATATTTTTTCTGATTTTCTGCTCTACAACTTTGTAAAACAGTTAGAAAAAACACGACATTTTAACATTAACACTGGAACGCCCAACGCATGTCCAACTTACACGGACGCCCAAGCCTCCCAAAAAAGTTGGAACGGTAACTTCAACTCGCTGGTTCTCGGGCATTACTCAACCAATCGGGACGATTCTTGTTTCCAGTGATTTGTAAGAATGTCTAGATGATCCTAAAATTTTGCAGAACTTGATTTGAACAAATCTGTAATTTCTGCGACCGAAAACATCGTTCCACCTTTTTTAAAACGACTGCCTCCGCGGAATTTTTGGCGAATTTTTTTTTACACGCGAAAAAAAAAGTTGGAACGATGTTTTTGATTGCAAAAATTACATATTTGATGAAATTAAATTCTGCAAAGTTCTAGAATCATCAAGACATCTTAACAAATCACTGGAAAGAAGAATCATCTTGATTGGTTGAGTTATGCCCGAGAACCATTGAGTTGAAGTTACCGTTCCAACTTTTTTGGAGCCTTGGGCGTTGGAATGTTAAAATAATGTTCTAAATGAAAAATAAACCTTCTGACAAATAAAACAAATTTGTTAATTTTGACAATTTTGACAATTTTGACAATTTTGACAATTTTGACAATTTTGACAATTTTGACAATTTTGACAATTTTGACAATTTTGACAATTTTGACAATTTTGACAATTTTGACAATTTTGACAATTTTGACAATTTTGTCAATTTTGACAATTTTGACAATTTTGACAATTTTGACAATTTTGACAATTTTGACAATTTTGACAATTTTGACAATTTTGACAATTTTGACAATTTTGACAATTTTGACAATTTTGACAATTTTGACAATTTTGACAATTTTAAAAATTTTAAAAATTTTGACAATTTTGACAATTTTGACAATTTTGACAATTTTGACAATTTTGACAATTTTGACAATTTTGACAATTTTGACAATTTTGACAATTTTGACAATTTTGACAATTTTGACAATTTTGACAATTTTGACAATTTTGACAATTTTGACAATTTTGACAATTTTGACAATTTTGACAATTTTGACAATTTTGACAATTTTGACAATTTTGACAATTTTGACAATTTTGACAATTTTGACAATTTTGACAGTTTTGACAATTTTGACAATTTTGACAATTTTGACAATTTTGACAATTTTGACAATTTTGACAATTTTGACAATTTTGACAATTTTGACAATTTTGACAATTTTGACAATTTTGACAATTTTGACAATTTTGACAATTTTGACAATTTTGACAATTTTGACAATTTTGACAATTTTGTCAATTTTGACAGTTTTGACAATTTTGACAATTTTGACAATTTTGACAATTTTGACAATTTTGACAATTTTGACAATTTTGACAATTTTGACAATTTTGACAATTTTGACAATTTTGACAATTTTGACAATTTTGACAATTTTGACAATTTTGACAATTTTGACAATTTTGACAATTTTGACAATTTTGACAATTTTGACAATTTTGACAATTTTGACAATTTTAAAAATTTTGACAATTTTGACAATTTTGACAATTTTGACAATTTTGACAATTTTGACAATTTTGACAATTTTGACAATTTTGACAATTTTGACAATTTTGACAATTTTGACAATTTTGACAATTTTGACAATTTTGACAATTTTGACAATTTTGACAATTTTGACAATTTTGACAATTTTGACAATTTTGACAATTTTGACAATTTTGACAATTTTGACAATTTTGACAATTTTGACAATTTTGACAATTTTGACAATTTTGACAATTTTGACAATTTTGACAATTTTGACAATTTTGACAATTTTGACAATTTTGACAATTTTGACAATTTTGACAATTTTGACAATTTTGACAATTTTGACAATTTTGACAATTTTGACAATTTTGACAATTTTGACAATTTTGACAATTTTGACAATTTTGACAATTTTGACAATTTTGACAATTTTGACAATTTTGACAATTTTGACAATTTTGACAATTTTGACAATTTTGACAATTTTGACAATTTTGACAATTTTAAAAATTTTAAAAATTTTGACAATTTTGACAATTTTGAGAATTTTGACAATTTTGACAATTTTGACAATTTTGACAATTTTGACAATTTTGACAATTTTGACAATTTTGACAATTTTGACAATTTTGACAATTTTGACAATTTTGACAATTTTGACAATTTTGACAATTTTGACAATTTTGACAATTTTGACAATTTTGACAATTTTGACAATTTTGACAATTTTGACAATTTTGACAATTTTGACAATTTTGACAATTTTGACAATTTTGACAATTTTGACAATTTTGACAATTTTGACAATTTTGTCAATTTTGACAATTTTGACAATTTTGACAATTTTGACAATTTTGACAATTTTGACAATTTTGACAATTTTGACAATTTTGACAATTTTGACAATTTTGACAATTTTGACAATTTTGACAATTTTGACAATTTTGACAATTTTGACAATTTTGACAATTTTGACAATTTTGACAATTTTGACAATTTTGACAATTTTGACAATTTTGACAATTTTGACAATTTTGACAATTTTGACAATTTTGACAATTTTGACAATTTTGACAATTTTGACAATTTTGGCAATATCTATACAAAACAAATGTGTTTTTTATGGAGCGTGAAGCTTTGACTAGCAATAATAAATTAACTGATGTTAGATTTGAAAAGGCGTAAAGATTTTTTTTTTTCAAATTAAACATTGCTCCCAATTGAATACCTCACCCATCAGTGACACCCCATTACTTTAGCGGTCCCATTGGTTCATAAATAAAGATTTTAATATTAAGATAAAACCGGAAAATAAGGCTGGGATTTCCCGTCACACTCAACGCCACCCAAGAAAAGAAGAAAACCAGCACCACTCGTCGATATCTCATTACAGGAGGTGGCGTGAGTCAAGTGGCTGATTTCCTCCCTAAAAAAAACAACCTGAATGGTACACGTGGCAAATCGGGAGAGAAAACGAGGTAATCTTCACCACACCGGATATCAGGCCTGAAAGGTTACGCAATCTGAAGCGGAATTTGTTGGAGAAAATTTTGTTAGAAAAATAAGAAATGTTAGGAGTTGGCATACCATCGGAAAATTACACTTTCATCAAATTAAATCATTGTTTCCGAAGCATTATGTCAAAACTCCAACTAAAACTGGCAACAATTGCCAGCAAACAAAAAAACAAGACAAACCGACAGCAATAATTAGCGAACAGAAAAGCAATTCTTTCTCCGTCCGAAATTTACACGTAATTCCTGGCCGGCGAACGTGAGCAAGATACTTAATGAGCGTTCCTCACACTTTCTCGAATCTCACTCTCACTCCAGCGTACGAATCACTAATTCACATTTCATCTCACCATCGTCGTCGGAGCCTGGTCAGCAGTTTTTTTCCCCTTGACTTTTTCTGTTTTTTTTTCTGAGAAAAAAAAACGTCCAGGACGACGACGAGTGGCCACATCCGCAGCATATTATCTTATCTTAATTCTCGAAACCCGAAATTGCAATAACTTTCGAGCGCACGCGGGCACGACTTTCGCAGTTAATAAAAATGAAGCTTTCTGACGTGATTTGCCAGCGAAAAGGGGGCAGGACGCGCCCAGGATGTGACGTTTTTTGGCGACTTTTCGGCCAGCACGTAGCATTCATTTGAAAAGTTTGTCCTTGCCTGGGGCGAAGGGGGGAGCTGGACGGAATGACAAACAAACTGGTGTAGTGTTGGAATTGCACCGGGGACATCCAGATGGTGTTTGATCATCATTGGAATGAATTGTCCAAAATTTCAGATTTGAAAACTCATTTTTGAATTATAAATTGAACCATTGTTCAAACAGATGATTGCATTTGTGCTTACCATTTTGCGAGGTTCATAATTTTCCCTTCGAAATCTTGGTAGAATTTGAAGTTACAAGATCAAACGAGCTTATAAAATTATACTTTTAAATTTTACATTTTATTAGTTTTTATTCCTTCAAGCGCAATATTTCTGTAACCCCCTCCTCCCCTTTGTCTCGCTTTTCCTATACTCATCACATGCAATGTCATGCTTGCTCAGTTTTTAAAGTTTCGAATATTGTAAAAAACATCAAAATGGACACCCATAAATCATAAAAATCACACAAAATAAAAAAGTATAAAAATTTAAATTATGAGCCATTGTTTCAACATTTTAATTTAAAAAAAGTGTTTTAAAATGCATTATACACCTGTCCAGTTGTTTTGCCATCATTAGTTTCCAAAATACCTAAGTATTGACAAAAATTTTATTTTATGCGAAACATAAAATTTTTCGTTCATAAAAATTTTAAACATTTTTAAACAACCCCTGACATGCTAAATATGATTATCAATGCAGAAAATGCATTTTAGATTGTTCAGTTGGTAATACTTTTATTTTCATGGACATTTAGAAGATTTTTGGAATTTTGTTTTGCCCTCTGATTTTTCAGATCAATTTCAAAGGGGGTGACATAAACTTTGAAATATATTTGCAACGGCCTTATGCACCTTATGTAATTTTTCCACAAACGTTAAGAATTCGTTTTTTTTTTGTTTGGTATCATTTTACTTAGGATCACGGATTTTACTTTAGCATAATAAAAAACGTTATTAAATTCACCTTTAGGCGGTTGATGCCTTCCTCGCATGCATTAAGTGAATACACTACACAGCCTCAAAAAAGTGTATAAATAATACAAAAAATCTGTGATCCGGCCTCAAAAAAGTGTATTGAAAACACTAAAGTACTAATAACTTATAATAGGGCTGCCAGATCTTCAATCTTTTGAACTCGTTGGAAAGGTCTTTTGATTACCTATCCAACGATGGGTAACACTAAAGTGCTCATAACTTTTGATAGGGTTGTCAGATCTTCAATGTGTTGGACACATTGGAAAGGTCCTTCAAATACCTTTCTTAAAATGTATAGCATGACGGGTATTCTTACAAAAACCAGTACCACCCTTTTTACAATCTTCCGATGTTTAGCTTAAATCGTTTTTGCCTTCCTCACTGAGGTAAGGCTATAATCCTGCTCTAAAAATGAACTTTTTATCAAAAGCTCGAAGACCCATCTTCATATATACATATCGACTCAGAATCGAAAACTGAACAAATGTCTGTGTGTGTGTATGTGTGTGTGTGTGTATGTATGTATGTGTTCAAAAATCTTGCCAAGTTTTCTCAGCACTGGCTGAACCGATTTAGATCGAACCAGTTGCATTCGACTTGGTTTAGGGTCCCATACATCGCTATTGAATTGTTTGAAGTTTCGATAAGTAGTTCAAAAGTTATGTATAAAAATGTGTTTTTACATATATCCGGATCTCAATTATATGCATGTAAACGATGTCCGGATCCATCATCCGACCCATCGTTGGTTAGGTAATCAAGAGACCTTTCTAACGAGTCCACAACATCGAAGATCTGGCAACTCTGTCTCGAGTTATGACCACTTAAGTGATATTTATGTACTTTTTTGAAGCCGGGTCTCACTTAAATGCATGTACACGATGTCCGGATCCATCATCCGACCCATCGTTGATTAGATAATCAAGAGACCTTTCCAACGAGTCCACAACATTGAAGATCTGGCAACCCTGTCTCGAGTTATGACCACTTAAGTGATATTTATGTACTTTTTTGAAGCCGGATCTCACTTAAATGTATGTAAACGATGTCCGGATCCATCATCCAACCCATCGTTGGTTAGGTAATCGAGAAACCTTTCCAACGAGTCCATATAATTGAAGATCTGGCAACCCTGTCTCGAGTTATGACCACTTAAGTGATATTTATGTACTTTTTTGAAGCCGGATCTCACTTAAATGTATGTAAACGATGTCCGGAACCATCATCCGACCCATCGTTGGTTAGGTAATCAAGAGGCCTTTCCAACGAGTCCACATAATTGAAGATCTGGCAACCCTGTCTCGAGTTATGACCACTTAAGTTATATTTATGTACTTTTTTGAAGCCGGATCTTACTTAAATGTATGTAAACGATGTCCGGATCCATCATCCGACCCATCGTTGGTTAGGTAATTAAGAGACCTTTCTAACGAGTCCGCATAATTGAAAATCTGGCAACCCTGTCTCGAGTTATGACCACTCAAGTGATATTTATGTACTTTTTTGAAGCCGGATCTTACTTAAATGTATGTAAACGATGCCCGGATCCATCATACGATCCATTGTTGGTAAGGTAATCAAGAGACCTTTCCAACGAGTCCACAACATCGAAGATCTGGCAACCCTGTCTCGAGTTATGACCACTTAAGTGATATTTATGTACTTTTTTGAAGCCGGGTCTCACTTAAATGCATGTAAAAGATGTCCGGATCCATCATCCGACCCATCGTTGATTAGATAATCAAGAGACCTTTCCAACGAGTCCACAACAATGAAGATCTGGCAACCCTGTCTCGAGTTATGACCACTTAAGTGATATTTATATACTTTTTTGAAGCCGGATCTTACTTAAATGTATGTAAACGATGTCCAGATCAATCATCCGATCCATTGTTGGTTAGGTTATCAAGAGACCTTTCCAACGAGTCCACAATATCGAAGATCTGGCTACCCTGTCTCAAGTTATGACCACTTAAGTGATATTTATGTACTTTTTTGAAGCCGGATCTCACTTAAATGTATGTAAACGATGTCCGGATCCATCATCCAACCCATCGTTGGTTAGGTAATCGAGAAACCTTTCCAACGAGTCCATATAATTGAAGATCTGGCAACCCTGTCTCGAGTTATGACCACTTAAGTGATATTTATGTACTTTTTTGAAGCCGGATCTCACTTAAATGTATGTAAACGATGTCCGGATCCATCATCCGACCCATCGTTGGTTAGGTAATTAAGAGACCTTTCTAACGAGTCCGCATAATTGAAAATCTGGCAACCCTGTCTCGAGTTATGACCACTCAAGTGATATTTATGTACTTTTTTGAAGCCGGATCTTACTTAAATGTATGTAAACGATGCCCGGATCCATCATACGATCCATTGTTGGTAAGGTAATCAAGAGACCTTTCCAACGAGTCCACAACATCGAAGATCTGGCAACCCTGTCTCGAGTTATGACCACTTAAGTGATATTTATGTACTTTTTTTAAGCCGGGTCTCACTTAAATGCATGTAAAAGATGTCCGGATCCATCATCCGACCCATCGTTGATTAGATAATCAAGAGACCTTTCCAACGAGTCCACAACAATGAAGATCTGGCAACCCTGTCTCGAGTTATGACCACTTAAGTGATATTTATATACTTTTTTGAAGCCGGATCTTACTTAAATGTATGTAAACGATGTCCAGATCAATCATCCGATCCATTGTTGGTTAGGTTATCAAGAGACCTTTCCAACGAGTCCACAATATCGAAGATCTGGCTACCCTGTCTCAAGTTATGACCACTTAAGTGATATTTATGTACTTTTTTGAAGCCGGATCTCACTTAAATGCATGTAAACGATGTCCGAATCCATCATCCGACCCATCATTGGTTAGGTAATCAAGAGACCTTCCCAACGAGTCCACATAATTGAAGATCTGGCAACCCTGTCTCGAGTTATGACCACTTAAGTGATATTTATGTACTTTTTTGAAGCCGGATCTCACTTAAATGTATGTAAACGATGTCCGAATCCATCATCCGACCCATCTTTGGTTAGGTAATCGAGAGACTTTTCCAAAGAGTCCACATAATTGAAGATCTGGCAACCCTGTCTCGAGTTATGACCACTTAAGTGATATTTATGTACTTTTTTGAAGCCGGATCTCACTTAAATGCATGTAAACGATGTCCGGATCCATCATCTTACCCATCATTGGTTAGGTAATCGAGAGACTTTTCCAACGGGTCCACATAATTGAAGATCTGGCAACCCTGTCTCGAGTTATGACCACTTGAGTGATATTTATGTACTTTTTTGAAGCCGGATCTCACTTAAATGTATGTAAACGATGTCCGAATCCATCATCCGACCCATCTTTGGTTAGGTAATCGAGAGACTTTTCCAAAGAGTCCACATAATTGAAGATCTGGCAACCCTGTCTCGAGTTATGACCACTTAAGTGATATTTATGTACTTTTTTGAAGCCGGATCTCACTTAAATGCATGTAAACGATGTCCGAATCCATCATCCGACCCATCATTGGTTAGGTAATCAAGAGACCTTCCCAACGAGTCCACATAATTGAAGATCTGGCAACCCTGTCTCGAGTTATGACCACTTAAGTGATATTTATGTACTTTTTTGAAGCCGGATCTCACTTAAATGTATGTAAACGATGTCCGAATCCATCATCCGACCCATCTTTGGTTAGGTAATCGAGAGACTTTTCCAAAGAGTCCACATAATTGAAGATCTGGCAACCCTGTCTCGAGTTATGACCACTTAAGTGATATTTATGTACTTTTTTGAAGCCGGATCTCACTTAAATGCATGTAAACGATGTCCGGATCCATCATCTTACCCATCATTGGTTAGGTAATCGAGAGACTTTTCCAACGGGTCCACATAATTGAAGATCTGGCAACCCTGTCTCGAGTTATGACCACTTGAGTGATATTTATGTACTTTTTTGAAGCCGGATCTCACTTAAATGTATGTAAACGATGTCCGAATCCATCATCCGACCCATCTTTGGTTAGGTAATCGAGAGACTTTTCCAAAGAGTCCACATAATTGAAGATCTGGCAACCCTGTCTCGAGTTATGACCACTTAAGTGATATTTATGTACTTTTTTGAAGCCGGATCTCACTTAAATGCATGTAAACGATGTCCGGATCCATCATCTTACCCATCATTGGTTAGGTAATCGAGAGACTTTTCCAACGGGTCCACATAATTGAAGATCTGGCAACCCTGTCTCGAGTTATGACCACTTGAGTGATATTTATGTACTTTTTTGAAGCCGGATCTCACTTTAATGTATGTAAACGATGTCCGGAACCATCAACCGACCCATCGTTGGTTAGGTAATCAAGAGACCTTTCCAACGAGTCCACATAATAGAAAATCTGGCAACCCTGTCTCGAGTTATGACAACTTAAGTTATATCTGTGTACTTATTTTTCTGGACCTTAAAAAAATAGCTGAAATATGTGTCCAAACCACTCATATTACCCATTGTTGGTAAAAAGTGAGGAAGGCATCAACCACACAGGTGGATTAAGTTAGTTTTTTAGCATAACTTTTGAAATACTTTTCTTAACTTCAAAATATTAACTAGGGTAAGACCCCAAGACGAATCGAATGAGACGAAAACAGTCCAAATTGGTTCAGGCAGTCCAGAGATAATCGAGTGCATATTTTGTTGGTGCACGGACTCACATCCAAACACACGCACAGACATTTGTTCAGAATTTGATTCTGAGTCGATAGGTATACGTGTAGGTGGTTCTACGAGGTCGAATAAAGAAGTTCATTTTTCGAGTGATTTTTTAGCCTTTCCTCTTAAGGTAACAAAGGAAATAAAAATATTAAAATTAAAAATGATGTCCTTTCAAACGAGTTTAAACGGTTCATTATCCTTAGCTTGACTCAACAGTGATTTAAAATTAATATTTATTTTTCAGTTGAAATTACGCAGTACAGTGAAATAAGAGTAAATCTTCTTGATTATCTGAAAAGATATGATTTTGAACAAAATTAAGCTTTTCAAAACATTCTCACTCACCTCCATGAATGTTTCCAAATCAATTGGCGTGAAGCCATCCGTAAAGACCACATGGTTTTGAGCATGAAACAATAGCAGCTGCAGCATTTTTTGCTCCGGAATCGGCAGCTTCGCCCACGACGTGTTGTAGATTTCACTGATGAGCTGGTCGTTCTTAGGAGAATGAAAGAATCTCATGTTATATCATTACATGAGATATAATAAAGTGGTTTATGAATGATCCCTTACTGATTGATCAATTCTTACCTTACTTGTTATCAATGATCCTAGAAAGCATGCTATACCCAACTGATAGATAGCACACATTATAAAGAGAAATCCTGGATACCAAATTTCATCAACCTTTAAAATTAAGCAAAAAAAATTCTTAAAGTATCACACACAAAACAAAGAATACTAACTGTTGTCAACACGTAAAGACAAGACACTGCTTCTGCGATCAAGCATCCAAAATTTAAGAAAAATCCTGCTTTCATTAAATCATCTAAATTGATCTTGTATCTAAAAAAATAATTTCTTTTATTTCTCTTTTTATTTTATTTTAGCATTCCTTACCTGGTGTGCTCGACGTGAATTTCGACCAACTCTTTCAACAATTTTTGGCGTACAACCATGTTTTCTTTGTCACACAATTCACTCAATTTGGCCAAATAAATCATAATCACTTCGATTTGACCCATGGCGTTCATAATCAGGTTGAACAGAACCAAATCCGACGATAAAATTGCTCCCACGGCAAATAACATTTGCAGCGCCTGGTAGGCAAAATTTATCAAATATCCCGTCCATGTGCCACGATTCACTTCCGGGACTAAAAATCCGTAAGGCAGTTCAAACTGACGTTTTGCCACGGAAATCGAGATGGAAAAAAGTATTGTGAAAATTCCAATCATGGAATATGCGCGTTTCAGAATTTCCACCGAGGCTTTGCAGTAGAACGCTGTTTTCGTGAGACTTTCGCGCACTTTTGCAAATTTGGCAGGATTTTCAAAACGTTTTAGATTGTACTGTTGAAGCTCGGCAACGGTTGAACTGGTGAAAACGAATACTTTAATGCCGCACTACAATTTAAGGAGAAATCTTTGATTTTACATTACTATCATAAAAAAATCACAAATTACCTGCACACCGATGCTGAAGGTCACAAAGCTGAATGTTACACTAATTAAGTCACCCCATCCGTCCGCAATGCTCCAAATTCCAAACCCGAGAAAAATCACGAAATCAATCATGGAAAAGGCAAACCTTGGATTCAAACGTGTATAATTGGGATCGAAGCGATCAATGCCGATCGCATTGGCGTATTTCGTTGTTAAAACACACGCGTTTTTGAATAGTTTAATGATTCCTCCACCTAAATATCAGAAGGTATAGCGACCGTCACTATAGCTTTTTTTTATCTCGAGCTTGCCAACAAGAGCATTCTCTTCCTATGGGTAATTCTCCGCCAACTCACACAGCAGTTGCCCCGACCCCTCTTCGATTTGCGTGAAACTTTGTCCTAAGGGGTAACTTTTGTCCCTGATCACGAATCCGAGGTCCGTTTTTTGATATATCGTGACGGAGGGGCGGTACGACTCCTTCCATTTTTGAACATGTGAAAAAAGAGGTGTTTTTCAATAATTTGCAGCCTGAAACGGTGATGAGATAGAAATTTGGTGTCAAAGGGACTTTTGTGTAAAATTAGACGCCCGATTTGATGGCGTACTCAGAATTCCGAAAAAAACGTATTTTTCATCGAAAAAAACACTAAAAACGTTTTGAAAATCCTCCCATTTTCCGTTACTCGACTGTAATTTTTTTTAGAAAATGTCATTTTATGGGAAATTTAATGTGCTTTTCGAATCTACATTGACCCAGAAGGGTAATTTTTTCATTTAGAACAAAATTTTTCATTTTAAAATTTCGTGTTTTTTCTAATTTTGCAGGGTTATTTTTTAGAGAGTAACAATGTTCTACAAAGTTGTAGAGCAGACAATTACAAAAAATTTCATATATAGACATAACGGGTTTGCTTATAAACATCACGAGTTATCGCGATTTTACGAAAAAAAAGTTTTGAAAAAGTTACTTTTTGCGTTTCTCTTTGTTTCGTCGTCCGTGTCTGTCGCGGGTGACCATGAACGGTCATGATCGATGACGACCAACTTTTTCAAAACTTTTTTTCGCAAAATCGCGATAACTCGTGATGTTTATGAGCAAACCCGTTATGTCTATATATCAAAATTTCTGTAATTGTCTGTTCTACAATTTTGTAGAACATTGTTACACTCTAAAAAATAATCCTGCAATGTTAGAAAAAACACGAAATTTTAAAATTAAAAATTTTGTTCTAAATGAAAAATGACCCTTCTGGGTCAATGTAGATTAAAAAACAACATTAAATTTCCCATAAAATTACATGTTCCAAAATTTTTTACAGTCAAGTAACGGAAAATGGGAGAATTTTTAAAACTCGATGAAAAATACGTTTTTTCGGAATTCTGAGTACGCCATCAAATCGGGCATCTAATTTTACATAAAAGACCCTTTGACACCAAATTTCTATCTCATCGCCGTTTCAGGCTGCAAATTATTGAAAAACACCTCTTTTTTCGCATGTTCAAAAATGGAAGCCTCGAATCGTGATCAGGGACAAAAGTTACCCCTTAGAACAAAGTTTCACGCAAATCGAAGAGGGGTCGGGGCAACTGCTGTGTGAGTTGGCGGAGAATTACCCTTTGACATCTTTTGATACGATGGAACGGCTTCGAGATACAGCTATATTTAATTTACGAAATGCAAAAATATTTTTAAAAAACTTACGCTTTTCTCAACTGTCATTATCGAGTGAAACAGGCTCCATGTACACAAAAATGGCCTACAAAAGCGTAGGATATCATGTCTACAAAGTTTCATTGAAATCGAAGAGGGTCCGGTACAACCGGTTCACTTTTTGGCATGGAATTGCTCTATTATCAAATGACAAATTGTCACTTTTTAAGATTTATTTTTTATAAAATAATATTTGATCCTGTTGGACAGATAAACTTTTTAAGCTGTTCAATTCTTAAAACTAAACACAAATCTCATCAATTTCCCGAAACATTAATCATGGTGGCGTGCCAAATCAACTTCTCATAATTGAATTATCTGGCCAATTTACGTCATTCCTGCATTTAACGGTGGAGGAGGCAAGGAGGTCTTGAATGGTGAGAAACTATTCGCACGTGAGCGATCGACCCGATTCGTGGCAAACTTCCGCCCCAACCGAACACCAATTTTCCCCAAGCCGCCTGGAAGGAGCAAAAGTTAATGATAGACATTTATTTATTGACAGACGGGCGCCTCTTTTGCCGCCAACTCCTGAGGGGGCTTTTCCGTAAGTTTTCCTCGCTCCCCTAGGGTCATCAAGGTGATTGGAGGAGGGGTTTTGCAAGCCAAGATAATTGCGGTAATTTATTTCAAGAAATTATAGCGCATCACTGGCAGGTGTGTGCGTGCGTGCATGCCCGGGGATTCCAGCAGTTTAACTATCAATAATCCAACCGATTAATATAGAGCAACTAATAGGCCTTGGAGAGCCTCCCCCGTAATTGCTCAATTTCCGATCGACAAAAGACCAAACGTGTGTGCAAGGAATTTTGAGCAAACAAGCCTCTTTGTAGATTGCAACACCTTTGGTTGAGCGAATAAATGGTCCTATTTTGGTGCGTTTTACGATTGCTGATGGTCGTAAAATTGGTGTTCCTGAAGGGTGATGAAAAAGTCGTCGTTTTTTTGGTAGTCAAAGAGTGAAACTTTTTTTTGTGGAGTATGCAGTAAAAACATACACAGAAAACGGGAGCGAAGTTTATGGAAGAAGTAGATCTCACATGGAATATTACTAGAATATTGAGCATAATTTAAATTAAACAAAACTTTAACCATTGAACAGTGTTTGGAATCGCAAAATTAAATTTTAACTTCTTTATTTGACTTCCTAGCCAAATGGTGTCTTCGGGAGAGTTGTTGTACTTGATAAGGGCTATCTTTTGAAGTTGTTGACATACAGGGGTCACCCTTCCACGGTGTCAAATAAATTCTAACTTTGTTGGATAATGTTTTAAGGCTTTGGTGTCTTCGGCAAAGTTGTAGAAAAGCAACTGTCATGAAAGATTGTTTAACATGACATATTTCTATATCTTGATCTACATGAGACATATGCCATTTTTGCAAAAAAAAAAGGTGATGGTGATCAATGTATGTAGATTAGTAAGGTAAGGCGGGTTTTGAAGCAGTCAAAATAGTTAGTAGGCACGAAACCAGGATTTTATATGGAGATTTTCAGAAAAGTGAAAATTTGACTATTTTCCGGGCAAATTTCACCGGATTTTTTGCTATGGGGTTGTTAAGCATGCCAAACTGACCCGGAACATGCTTTTAAAACACAAAAAAAAATTCAACTAAACGCGTTTTTCGGTTCAATGTGGCATGCTTAACAACCACACATAAAAAATCCGATGAAATTTTGCCGGAAAATGGTCAAATTTTCACTTTTCTGAAAATCTCCATATAAAATCCGAGTTTCGTGCTAACAATTTTGAAAGCTGGGAATTCCCGCCTTACCTTATCTAATCTGCAAAACTTGGATGGTGATAACTCTAAAGGTTAGCATTTTAGCAGCCTTCTATGCTCTGAAGAGTTTGTTTATGGTATAAAATCACACGTTTTTGCCGAAGACACCAAACTGCATCACTAACTTGAAATTGATGAAAATGCATATGGGACATTTATGCGATCAGCGGCAGTAAATGTGTTGAGCTTTTGTTGAGGAGTTATAACTATTTGTGATTTTGAGTCTTTTTTAAGTTGCTATGTTTTCAAAATTTCGCAAAAACCGAACAAAGCATCTGAAAGTAGGTACAGTATGGCCCATAAAAAGTGCGACATATGCATTTTTTCACAGAAAAAGTGGTGCCATTCTTAAATTTATTTAACAATCAGATTTTTTATGTATTATGGTGTTAGTTTAGTATGTTTTGAAGATATCGTCGTGATAGTGTTTTGCAGTTCACCAAAACTGGGTACAGGCGGTCTACAATTATGAATGTATTTTTGGAACGATATTTACCCTAATTAAATAATTTTTATTTCAAAAACGAAACAGTTTAAAATATCCAACTATGTGCCGAGAGCATCATTAGAAGTCCTTCTAAAATACGCCCAATCAAGAAGTTTTTTTAATTTTGTTAAAATTGGTAATTTGTGTGAAAAATGCCATTTTGGTTATTATTTTGTGTGATTCTGTCGAAATAAATCAATAACTTAAAACCGTTGTCGATGGCTCAAAAGCGTACCCAGCGGCTTTATATTGTTAAAAGTCACATCAGAGCATCTGTTAGTATCAATTACAATCATTAGTAGCATTTATTTTTTGCGTTGAAACATTGCAGGCTCCAAAAAATCCCAAAAAATGATGCATTTTTAGAATCGGGATATTTTTGAAAAGTTCACTATTTTACTATAAATGGTAAATAGAATGCGTAAAATTCGGTGGAACTAACTCTTACAACTCTCAAAAACAGTAACCTTGAAGGCTGTATACTTTTTAGTCCATAAAAATACCATAATAGGCTATCCAGATCGACCAACATGAAAAAAAGTATGTTTTTCTTTATATGGCCTGGGCGTAGAGCAAATTGGCAAATTTATAATTTTCAATGAGCTATAACTTATTGTATGCTAAGGGAATAGTTTTAAATGCATTGATTGTTTGTTTTGAACCTATTCAACATGTACACGTGCTACATACATCATAAATAGTAAAAATAGTCCCGATTCACACCTAATAACAATGTCGCATTTTTTATGGGCCATACTGTACACACTTTCATCAACATTTCTTGGAAATATCTTCGTGTCTATCGGTATTTGTGGTATTTGTAGATATCTCGATTTGAATTGGACAGTTTTTTTTATCAATTTATTTATAATTTTTACACGGAATCTTATTATAAACGAAGTGATAATCGGTAAACTTACGGGTAATTTGATTCATGCTTATGGAAAATACATTATTTATGTACATGTCCATTTCTTTAAATATTTTTTTCGAACGTTTCAGAAATTTCATATAATTTTGTCTAAACAACGATAAAGATTGAACTTTGGTTGCTGAGATACAGCGTGTAAAAGAAAATGATACAGAAAAATTGGAGTTTTCTGAGTCTAACCTCCAACCCAAACTAATGCACAGTGGGCGAAATGGAACCCAAAATCGGACTTAATTGAACGCGGCTGGTTCCCTGGTATGAATAATACTGTTTCTAATGTAAAAAAACCGGGGAATCGATTGGTGATGGTTTCATCCACCGCACGAAACGGCAAAGGGTCCATTTTGCCCCAATTCCCCATTTTTTAACATTTTTTCTTGAAAATCGGTCTGTATTTAGAGCGGAGGCTTTATGCGGCCTTCCAAAATGCACTTAACTTATGTGAAAATGTCCCAGGAATCCAGTAAAAATAACCACTTGCACCGCAAAAATCATCTAGGGTCCATTTAACCCCGATTCTGCTATAAAAGCACTTTTGGCTGTTTTCAAATCTTAGGTCAGATTTTAAAAATCTGAAAATATTTTTATCGTAAAGATCAGACAATTTTACATAAGAATGACGATTTGCACTTGAATGTTTGACACATTTATGTTGATATAGAAATTAAACTAAATAAAAAGATTGAAGAATCACTGTTGGGCCAATTTTCCCAAAAGCAGAATAAACTGCCTTTCACATACATTTAATTTTTATCAACATAAATGTGTCAAACTATCAAGTGCAAATCGTCATTCTTATGTAAAATTGTCTGATCTTTACGATAAAAATATTTTCAGATTTTTAAAATCTGACCTAAGATTTGAAAACAGCCAAAAATGCTTTTATAGCGGAATTGGGGTTAAATGGACCCTAGATGATTTTTGCGGTGCAAGTGGTTATTTTTACTGGATTCCTGGGACATTTTCACATAAGTTAAGTGCATTTTGGAAGGCCGCATAAAGCCTCCGCTCTAAATACAGACCGATTTTCAAGAAAAAATGTTAAAAAATGGGGAATTGGGGCAAAATGGACCCTTTGCCGTTTCGTGCGGTGGATGAAACCATCACCAATCGATTCCCCGGTTTTTTTACATAAGAAACAGTATTATTCATACCAGGGAACCACCCGCGTTCAATTAAGTCCGATTTTGGATTCCATTTCGCCCACTGTGTAATGGTTCAAATTTTAATGTTAAAATGTGAAACGTTCGTGAAATTTTTTGATCTTTTCGGAAACAAGATATTTTTTAAAATTGGGATTCAGGACTATCATTTCAAATGAGTCAAATGTCCTTTTGAAATGTTTTTCTTGGTTCTCAAACATTCAAAATATATTTTTTTCGAAGAGATCAGATTACTTTTTTCTGTTAAAACACATTAAAGAATAAATCAACCTGTTGTAGTAGATAGTAAAGTAAAAAATCCTGAATTTTTTTGCACGGGTTGTTTTTCTAAGTAGTCCAAACTATGACTTTTCTGAAAAGACTAATTCGATCAGAAAATCCCTTCACAAGATAAGGACTTTCGAATATTTTCATAGCGCTCAGGCTGGTACAAATTTTGTTTAAAGTTTTTGTCAAAATTCCGGGAATCCCCGGAATCCCGGGATATTTTTTAAAATGGACCTTGAAACAATTTTTCAATACATTCGCTTTGTATTTCTAGCTTGAAATCATAGATTTATATGATTACCATCAACTGGTTTTAATCTAAAATACAATATGAACAGGGACACTAATATACAGATAGTTAATATTTTTATTTTTGTATTAACGAGCTGTGGTTTTTAAGTCAACCATATTTTTTTTCTAATTTATTCAGAATAAATAAGCGTCTAATATTTAGATTTATCGTAAAACGGGGTGACTTTGATAGCCGGGGTGGCTTTGATAGGTTTACGATTTTTCTGCAGAACGAAGTTATAATTATGGTTTAGAATCATACTAACCGTGGTAGAGAAGTGTTCAAAGGACCTCAAAAAGAACTTTTCATAAAATTTTGAAAAGTTTAAAAAGTTAGTTAACTATTGATAAGAAAATGTTGATGAAAGTCATTATTTTAAGCTTCTCAAAGTGTCATGATTTTCTCAATGAACATGATTTTGAATCGGAAAACGGAATGCATTTTTGGATTCTTTGGACAATTTTCCACTGGGAAAAGGTTAAATAAGTTTGTAAATTATGAATAATATTTGTTTCAAACACAATAGAAATTTTCAAACTTATAGGTTTTTTCAGTTGAACACATTTAATGACAAATGTGAAAACTCGTGATTCGTGCTACGAATTAAGTATCAAATGCAATATAAATTTTATGAACAAAACTAGTTTTAACAAATGTCACGGAAAATTTCGACTTTTTAACAATTTTATATAAAAGCTTATGAACTTACTCAACTAATTATTACCATTGTTTTTTTTTCTTAAAAACTATATCAGATACTTTAGTGATGGTACAATTAAAGTTTGAACATCTTAAATATGATTTCAACAAGAAAAACTATTGATAGTCACCCTGGAATGTAAAATAAGAATTTTTAAGGTAATTATTTTTCTAAACACAATTGAAAAAACTTTTTTTTTCCAATATAGTGCATGGAACTTGTTGGGCTAATCTTGAGAAAAACCTAACCTGTTTGAAAATATTCCAAAAACAAATTGAAATCCTATAAAAATCACCCCGGTTTACGGTATTTTGTTTTTATTTACTTTTTAATGACTAGAAAAGCTTAACAATATGTTTTTTGTGTTTTTATCTTTAATAGTGTCTGAATCAAAAAAAAAAGTAACTGAAGGAAATTTCATCTAGTCTATTTAAATTGCATATAAGTTTAGAATGAAGTTAATGAATTTAATCAGATAAAGTTCGGTTCTTGTTTTAACCAAAATTAATTAAAAAAATATTAAAACATTGGGAAGAAAACACGGGTTCAAATGTCGCCTTTACTGAACATCTAAACCTGTTGAAGTAAAAGCCATTGGGTTCCGGGATAAAAACAGTCCTATTTGCTATGGTCGTCAACGTCTATTTCGCAACACACAAAGTCATTCCAACATTTTTATGTATTCTCAAGAGTGGAAACTTTTGCCAGGACACGCACTTCTGTTCACTTTCTGTGCTGTGTGTTATGTACTAATCAAAATGCTAGAAGCCAAAAGAGATCCATCTTGTTTCGCTTCCTTCGTTGGTTGGTTTTGGGTCCTTTGGCTATGCTTTCCAGGGCGCGCCGCACATTATATCCATCACTGTTCCACGCCGGGAAGGTCGTCTAGCGGAGACTCGGTCCACGGTGGGTTTAACTTTATTGAAATTCAGAGTTTAATTTTGTTTTCAATGTTGAAAGAGCTTTAAATAATAGGAAGAATATACTACTCTTTAACATCACTAGGGATTGTCTTAATTTCGTTGAAAAAAAAAAAAAGATCTGCTTCAGTCTAGATTGCTTTTTGTACAAGAGGAAAAATTAATTCAATGAAAAACACCATGCAATTATTTAATTTTATTTCGATCCAAGGCCCACCATGCCCGTTGGGGTGGTTGGGTTTGTTTCCGCCCCTTTATTTCATCCTCGGCGGGATTTCGGTGCGTAGGAGGCGTTTCCATTAATTGTTTATGTGATGTTTTGCGGGTGCGTGAGCAAGCACACGTACAGAAACCCTCCCCCCAATTGTGAATTTGACACGTGGCCAAATCATCCCCGCACAGGTACACTGGTTCCTAAATCATTTCGACCAGACCAACTTGGCCGATTGACGACTAGATGGCGCTAACTTTTTGTAAATGTAAATAGCATAAATTCAGGCGTGAGGTGTAGGAAACCCCACCACAAGCCAATCATGAACGCGCCCGGTGGTCAGAACATATCAATTAAGGGGAAACCACCGTAATGCATTAGGGCTTGGGTTTGGGGCCAAGTGGCCAAGTTGTGGGCCTTGCACCGAAACGGAGGTGCCAATTAAATTGTTTAGTCGCCACCGTGGCTGGGCCGGTCGTCGCCAGTTATGCGCCCCTGGATTGCTGCAGCAGTTCGTGTGGCGTGATTTAGCTCTGATGGCCAACTTGGATGCGAATTAAAAACATCGATGGGCGCCACCCTGACTCGAGGGGTAGTTGGGGTAAGCTGGATACTGAAATACTTGATACTAAAATTACTAAATACTAAATACTAAATACTAAATACTAAATACTAAATACTAAATACTAAATACTAAATACTAAATACTAAATACTAAATACTAAATACTAAATACTAAATACTAAATACTAAATACTAAATACTAAATACTAAATACTAAATACTAAATACTAAATACTAAATACTAAATACTAAATACTAAATACTAAATACTAAATACTAAATACTAAATACTAAATACTAAATACTAAATACTAAATACTAAATACTAAATACTAAATACTAAATACTAAATACTAAATACTAAATACTAAACACTAAATACTAAATACTAAAAACTAAATACTAAATACTAAATACTAAATACTAAATACTAAATACTAAATACTAAATACTAAATACTAAATACTAAATACTAAATACTAAATACTAAATACTAAATACTAAATACTAAATACTAAATACTAAATACTAAATACTAAATACTAAATACTAAATACTAAATACTAAATACTAAATACTAAATACTAAATACTAAATACTAAATACTAAATACTAAATACTAAATACTAAATACTAAATACTAAATACTAAATACTAAATACTAAATACTAAATACTAAATACTAAATACTAAATACTAAATACTAAATACTAAATACTAAATACTAAATACTAAATACTAAATACTAAATACTAAATGATAAATACTAAATACTAAATACTAAATACTAAATACTAAATACTAAATACCAAATACTAAATACTAAATACTAAATACTAAATACTAAATACTAAATACTAAATACAACAAACAAATCACACCCCACATCCCAAAACCTCACAAACAAAAATGTCGACCTGGAAGCTATAATCAAATGAGCGTGCAAAAACTGCATTCACCGGGAGAGTCTGGCCGGAAGGGAACCTGCAATAAAGCATTTTATTCCGCTGCCGAGAGGACCAAAGGCTAATACCTGGGCAATTAGCGAAATTAAAACCGGTGAAAAGTTTGACTCCGTGGCGGCTGTTTGGCGCGAGCGGTATTGAGGAGTTTTTCGATTTATCGCCAAACGATGATGAAACTTTTGTGGTTTTTTATTTGGATTGAAATTTGACATAAATATTGTAAAAAACACCCCATTCAATTGACAAACAATATTGCTTTATAAAATCATAAAATCATAAAATCATAAAATTATAAAATAATTAAATCATAAAATCATAAAATCATAAAATCATAAAATCATAAAATCATAAAATCATAAAATCATAAAATCATAAAATCATAAAATCATAAAATCATAAAATCATAAAATCATAAAATCATAAAATCATAAAATCATAAAATCATAAAATCATAAAATCATAAAATCATAAAATCATAAAATCATAAAATCATAAAATCATAAAATCATAAAATCATAAAATCATAAAATCATAAAATCATAAAATCATAAAATCATAAAATCATAAAATCATAAAATCATAAAATCATAAAATCATAAAATCATAAAATCATAAAATCATAAAATCATAAAATCATAAAATCATAAAATCATAAAATCATAAAATCATAAAATCATAAAATCATAAAATCATAAAATCATAAAATCATAAAATCATAAAATCATAAAATCATAAAATCATAAAATCATAAAATCATAAAATCATAAAATCATAAAATCATAAAATCATAAAATCATAAAATCATAAAATCATAAAATCATAAAATCATAAAATCATAAAATCATAAAATCATAAAATCATAAAATCATAAAATCATAAAATCATAAAATCATAAAATCATAAAATCATAAAATCATAAAATCATAAAATCATAAAATCATAAAATCATAAAATCATAAAATCATAAAATCATAAAATCATAAAATCATAAAATCATAAAATCATAAAATCATAAAATCATAAAATCATAAAATCATAAAATCATAAAATCATAAAATCATAAAATCATAAAATCATAAAATCATAAAATCATAAAATCATAAAATCATAAAATCATAAAATCATAAAATCATAAAATCATAAAATCATAAAATCATAAAATCATAAAATCATAAAATCATAAAATCATAAAATCATAAAATCATAAAATCATAAAATCATAAAATCATAAAATCATAAAATCATAAAATCATAAAATCATAAAATCATAAAATCATAAAATCATAAAATCATAAAATCATAAAATCACAAAATCATAAAATCATAAAATCATAAAATCATAAAATCGTAAAAAAAATCGTGAAACTTTGTCCTTAGAAGTCCCTGATCACGAATCCAAGCTCTGTTTTTCGATAACTCGAGACGGAGAGGTGGTACGGCTCCTTTCATTTTTAAACATGTGAAAAATGACGTATTTGGATTTTTTTTGTCAAAAGGACTTTTATTTTAAATTGGACGAATTTTTCATCAAAAAAAAAAAAAACGCCAAATTGTTTTAAAAACTTGCCATTTTCGTTTCTCAAATAAACATTTTTTGGGACATGTCATATTGTTGAAAATTGAATGTACTTTTCGAATCTGTAATAACCCAGAAGGGTTATTCATTATTAAAAAAAAATATCAAACATCAAAATTTCAGTGGAAATAGAGCACTACTCAATTGACTGCAATTCAAAATTCAAATTCAATCGAAAGCAATTTAAAAAGTACTTTTTCCTACGACTATTTAGATCAATCATGTTTGGACTCTTTCAAAATATATATATTTTTTTTTTTTTTTTGAAAATTCGTTGTGGCCTTCGGCGAAACTTTGCGTCAATAAATTGAAAACTAATGATTGCAATGGCTTGGCTATTAACTTATTATTTATTTATTTTTTGTTCTGAAATAAACCTTTTTTTTTTTTAAACCCACACCAATATATGCTATAAATTATACAATATAAATAAGATGAGAGTGATAGTTAAAATTGAAAGTGTCAATGAAATAAAGAAAATGTTTTTGTTTTTAGGTAAAAATGTATTTTTGTCAACAATATCATATGTACAATGTTAGGTTAAATTACAAAAAAAAACTGATTTCTCATCAATTCTTGATCTTCTTAACTGTGTTGAACTGATGACTCAGCTTATGCTTCTCGAGGTGATCCTTGCGTCCAAACACTTTGCTGCAAATATCACAACCATGGGGAGCTTTCCCGTGTTTCAGCGCCAGATGCCGTTCCATGTCGAACTCGTGCATAAACCGCTTAGGACACCCATCGACTCTGCAGGCAAACGGTTTATTCTCCGTCGAATGTCGCTCCCGATGCTTCTCCATCTCTTCCAACAGGTCGAACCGCTTGCCGCAAATCTCACAACCGTGAGCCTTGATCCCTGTGTGATGGGTGTTGGCATGCTGCCGGAGGCCTCGCTGGCTTCGGAAGTTCCTTTTGCACTTGTCGCAGTAGAATTCTCCCGGGATGACCGCACCACGTGGCAACGTGATCTTTCTGCCACGTGCCTTTTTAACTTGAGCCTGGGGGTTGGCTGCGTCGATTGCTGAATCGACGATTTCTCCTGATGATTCTGACGAAGCTTCCGAAGATGCTGGTGACGGAGAGCGGCTTTGCTCGTTATCGGATTGATCTATTGTCATCAACGAGGGTAATGAGGGCACAGCAGTGCCTTCGACTTCCGTTATTGCGACTTCTTTAGGATCTTCAGTTGACTCCACAAAGCTGATCGAAACCATTGTTGGCAGATGTAACTCATTGCTAGCGGAGACATCCTCTGCCAAGTGCAGCAAATCGTTATCTTTAAGCTCGTCGTCGTAGAATGAGAGTCCGAACTTTGCCATCGTTTTCAGGTCGAAAGTCATTATGCTGGATAGTGGTTAAGTTGGGTGCACTGTAAGACTTGTGATGGTTGTGTGATGAAGGTATGCTCTGGCAAACAGGTTTTATACAAAACCGATTGAGATACCTAGTAGATATGGTCTACATTCTGCCTGGCCCGTTGGGTACCTACTATGTACTTCTTGCACCTATACGAATGCTTAGTACCTATTTAAAAAAATTACAATTGATTGTAAGAATTTGCTTACGACAACATATACACAAAATAAACCTTAATCTTAATATTCATGAAATTTCTCTATGCTACGTTTGATCGAACGATCTTTTCATCAAAAACTAATAAAAAAACATCTGAGATAAACTATTCAAGGCAAATGAAATCTTCATAAATTCCCCTAGGTTATTTCTTCACTATCGCTTCCAAAATCGATTGATGTCCTTAAATTGAAAACAAGCCACCATCCATCACACGTGTCGTCGTCCCTCACCCATAGCTCACGCTGTCTTGACTCCATAATCACCTCCCTCCTCCCCCTCGCTCAAACGCAAAATCCAATAATTCACCATTCACGCACTGTTAACCCCTAAACAGGACTCGAATTATGTGCCCTGACAGGCGACATTAACAATACACTGACAGTCGTCGTCGCGGTGGAAAAACTGCACAGAAAAAAAACACAATCTCATTTGGTATTCTTGCTTCGCAATGTATTACGGATGTCCTTCGCGTCCCGGGGACAACTTCTACCTGCTTTTTCATTCTTCTTACATTCACATAAAATGTACTTACTCAAATTACATGAGATGTGACTTTCATTGTTTTTTTCTGTTCTCCAACTGTCACGACTAATGTGTGTCACCACCCGAAAAAAGGGCAAGTTAATTAAAATTTGAGACGCACTCTCATCGAAAGAGAGAAAAAGAAAGACCATTTCACCATTTAATTAAAATTATGTTAATTTCGGATGTGTCCGGCATCGCCAAAAAAATGGAACTCATTCCGGAACTTCCGATTATTCCCGCGACGACCGTTGTCCGAACTTGGAGTTGGGAGATGACTTGCGTCCTCTTTCGAGGAAGTCACGAGGCTGCTTGTTATCTGCAGGATTAATTGGTGACAAGCAATTTGTCAAATTTATTGACTTGGAAATGAAATTTGGTTGGACTACAATGTGGCAGCGGGTTTATGAGCTTTAAAATTTGGTTAATTGAAGACCAATCAATGTTATGTTAAAAAGAAATTAACTTTCAAATGCCATTAATTTAGATTTGACTACTTTTAGCAACAAAATAATAAGTAAATGAGTAATTCTTTACGAAATCGGCCGATTTCGACCATTTTTATTTTTTGTATTTTTGTATTTGGTTCAAACTTTATGGGGGCCTTCCCTATGACCAAATATGCTATTTAGTGTCATTGGTTCACCCATACAAGTCTCCATACTAATTTGCCTGCTGTTCATACAAGAGGACTATTGAGAAAAAATAGGAACACGGAAAATAATTTCCAAGTTTTTAGCTAACATTTTCTCACAAAAACCCAATTTCCCAAAATACGTAGTCTTTGATTTTCGAGATGTTTTGATATGTTTTAGGGGACAAAAACCTTCAACTTTTGAGCTATAGAGAAGTATGGTCGAAAAATCTGCCGCCAAGTTATTAATTTGAAAATAAAGTGAGGCCGTTGCAAATATTTTTTGAAGTTTATGTCCCTCGGCTCTGATCAAAGTCGAGGAGGGACAAAAAATTAAAAAAAATATAAAAATTTAAGTTACAGGCCTAGGTTTCAACATTTGGATGAAAAAAGTGTTTTAAAATGCATTTTACAGGCGTACAGTTGCTTTCCAATAATTAGTTTTGAAAATTCCGAGGTATTGACGGATTTTTTTTCGCAAAACAAAACTTTTCGTGGGACTGTACATTGGTATTTCATGAAAATTTAAAATGTTTTAAAAGGAGTTCAAACATGCTAAATATGATTATAAACGCGGGAAAATGCATTTCAACTAGTTTTCAGTTAATTAATCTTTAATATTCATTGAAATTTTGAAGTCTTTCGAAAAAAATTTTTTTTGCCCCCTGATTTTTTAGGCCAACTTTGAAAGGGGGTGGAGGGCAAAAACTTTGAAAAATTTAGATTTGGATGATTTTTGGAAAAAAAAATCGAAATTTTATTGCGCAATTGGGTCCTTAAATTAAGTTTAGATTGCTGATATTATTGTTCACAACGATAAAGCTTGTTTTTCTGAGTACAATGACCCTTTGTACGACCACAAAGAGTTTAAAATGGATTTTTAAATCTATTTTGAAAAATTAACCTCACGGTCTTTCTTGACAGAAAAGGTCCTACTTGACAGCTCTTTCCAAGGGGACCATAGTTGATCCATCGAAAAAATGTTGTCTTGTCAATAACTTTTTTTGCATAAAAATAAAAAAAAGTGATCAGAAATGGTTTTTAATCGTGTTTTTTTACTGTTGTGCATAAAGATTTACACTGGGCTTTAGTACCCAATTCTCACTAACTTGGACTTCGCACTAAATTATTGCTATCGATCGCACTATTGCGACTTGTCAAGCTGGCTTGGGAAATTTTAATTTTCTCAAAAAATGATAAAAGTGAGCCGATGTTGCTCAACTGTCAATCGCAATTTTAAAGTGCGAATTTCCAGTTTGGTGGAAACTGCGACTGGAAATGTAAATAAACAACTGCTGGTTGCCTAGTTTTTTGGAAATTTTGTTGTCAAAAGTGCGAGAGAAAAGTGCGGGCCAAATCCAAGTTACAGTGCAAGGATCAATACATAGAAAAAAAATTGTCCTCAATTTTTTTATGTAAAACTGAATTTGCAATCGAAAAGTACTCAACAGATTTTTGCATAAAGATCTCCGTTTTCAAAATATAGCCACCGAAAGTTTGATTTTTGCAAAATATTTTTAGTTTTTAGATTTTTTTAAATAGTGATAAAGAGTAACTATTTCTATTTTTTTTTTTAATTTCAGCAAATTTGCTAAAAAAAGGTCTACGAGACATCGTAGATTGGACCTCTGGTTGCTGATATAAAGCTGCTTTAAGGAAACGAAACATGACAATTGAAGTTTTCCAAGTCTCACAAAAACAACATACCGTATTCCAACCATTTTCTATTGTCGAAGTCTAATGTGTCAGTAACTAATGGTCCGATTTCAAATGTTAAAACATGAAACATTCGTGAAATTTTCCGATCTTTTCGAAAACAATATTTTGATTTTCCTAATCAAGACTAACATTTCAAAAGGGCGTAATATTGAATATTTGGCCCAAAATCCATTTCCGGTTTTGGTAGAGAGTTGCTCAAATAGCATTTTGCAATAGTAATACAATTTGAATTGCACAGAAAAATGTAAATAATTTTAGTATTTAAGTATTTTAGTATTTTAGTATTTTAGTATTTTAGTATTTTAGTATTTTAGTATTTTAGTATTTTAGTATTTTAGTATTTTAGTATTTTAGTATTTTAGTATTTTAGTATTTTAGTATTTTAGTATTTTAGTATTTTAGTATTTTAGTATTTTAGTATTTTAGTATTTTAGTATTTTAGTATTTTAGTATTTTAGTATTTTAGTATTTTAGTATTTTAGTATTTTAGTATTTTAGTATTTTAGTATTTTAGTATTTTAGTATTTTAGTATTTTAGTATTTTAGTATTTTAGTATTTTAGTATTTTAGTATTTTAGTATTTTAGTATTTTAGTATTTTAGTATTTTAGTATTTTAGTATTTTAGTATTTTAGTATTTTAGTATTTTAGTATTTTAGTATTTTAGTATTTTAGTATTTTAGTATTTTAGTATTTTAGTATTTTAGTATTTTAGTATTTTAGTATTTTAGTATTTAGTATTTTAGTATTTTAGTATTTTAGTATTTTAGTATTTTAGTATTTTAGTATTTTAGTATTTTAGTATTTTAGTATTTTAGTATTTTAGTATTTTAGTATTTTAGTATTTTAGTATTTTAGTATTTTAGTATTTTAGTATTTTAGTATTTTAGTATTTTAGTATTTTAGTATTTTAGTATTTTAGTATTTTAGTATTTTAGTATTTTAGTATTTTAGTATTTTAGTATTTTAGTATTTTAGTATTTTAGTATTTTAGTATTTTAGTATTTTAGTATTTTAGTATTTTAGTATTTTAGTATTTTAGTATTTTAGTATTTTAGTATTTTAGTATTTTAGTATTTTAGTATTTTAGTATTTTAGTATTTTAGTATTTTAGTATTTTAGTATTTTAGTATTTTAGTATTTTAGTATTTTAGTATTTTAGTATTTTAGTATTTTAGTATTTTAGTATTTTAGTATTTTAGTATTTTAGTATTTTAGTATTTTAGTATTTTAGTATTTTAGTATTTTAGTATTTTAGTATTTTAGTATTTTAGTATTTTAGTATTTTAGTATTTTAGTATTTTAGTATTTTAGTATTTTAGTATTTTAGTATTTTAGTATTTTAGTATTTTAGTATTATTGTATTTTAGTATTTTAGTAGTTAAGTATTTGAGAATTTTAATATTTTAGCATTCTGTGTTTAGTTTGCTTTTTTGTTGTTTTTAATTTGTTTTTTTTTATTATTTTTCTAAACAATATAATCAAAGAACATTCATCTCACAAAACTTCTGTTACTCTCTAAATTGCCAACGCATCAATCGTACTCATCCGCGAGCACTACTTCAGCTTTGTAGAATTTGACAAAAGAGGGTGGGCAAATTTACTTACATCTGAAAATTTCATAACGCAATATAAACATTTTATTTTTCGCACCCTCCCATTCACGCTTGGTTTTTTTTTCTCCAACTCACACGAGCAGAACGCATAAAAAAATCAGCTCGAAAAGTAGCGCAAATGGAAACCAAATTACCTGACTCTGCTCGCAATGTGCAAATGGAAAAGTTTGCGAAAGCGAAGATAAAAGTTTTTTGTTGTAAAATAAAATCGCTTCGATTGAAAACAAAACACACTCGTGTCCAGATTGCTAGCAAAGTGCCACTTTTTCGCTTTGATCGTGAGCGAAAAGAATGTTCCCCTTTTAGGAATTTCTAAGAAAGAGCGAGTGAGCTAATCAGCCCGACTAGCCTAATTCGCCTACAGCATATGCAAAGTTATGTCGTGTAGTTGAATGTATGGTGAAAAGGCCTGAAAGTATGCAACACACTCCGAGTTGTGGTGGGCTGGCGTCGGCCAGACGATCATCTGGCTTGCGACGCGTCTCAGTGGCGCCGTCTAGAACCTCGCGTAGAATCGTTCTCGGAACTGCCCCCACCGCCGCCTGCATGGTAGGCAACCAGTAGAACAGCACACAGAGTAGAAGGCGGCGAGAGATTGCCCCGATTATTGCCTGGCCCGGTAGTTGTTGTTGCCTGGGACCGGACGGGGAAATGATAGAGAAATAAAGAAAAATGGCTAGCGATTATCAAGCCATTGCCGTGCCGGAATGGCTTTTCTTTTGGACAATGTGAACCAATTATTGGCGTTAGGGGAGGGCGACCAACGAGTTGCTTAATTCGTACGGCACAGTGTCGCACGTGCATTTTGGGCCAAATTGAGTTAAAATCGCCATTTTGTGCAGTTAGTGTCTCACCTTTTGACCTTCACATATTCCAAAATTCGAATTCAGAGATATGCATTAAAAACCCAGTGCGTGGCCGAATGGTTACGCTGTCCGCTTTGTAAGCGGATGATTCTGGGTTCGATTCCCATCTGCTGCAACCTTCCATCGGATGAGGAAGTAAAATGTCGGTCCCGGTCTTGGTTGTTGTTAGGCCGTTAAGTCATTCCAGGTGTAGGAGTTGTCTCCATGCCATAAGTACAAACAACACACCAAACCAAGCCTACTCCGGTGGAATCGCTGGCGGCGGTTGGACTCGCAATCCAAAGGTCGTCAGTTCAAACACTGAGGTGGAATGTTCCTTGGAGTAAAAAGAGGTTTGGGTGCTCTCCCCATTCAAGCCTTCGGACTCCTAGGTTCGAGCAGAAACTTGCAATAGAGACCACAAAAGACCCGGGGGTCGTTAATGTGGATGGTTTGATTTTTTTGCATTAAAACCCCATTAAAACACCGTGCAATTTTGTCACTTTTCATACAAAACAAGTTTCAATCTTGACACAACCTGAACATTGCTGTGCGACAACTGGCCAAAAGGATTTCAGGTCAGAACGCGTTTGACACACGTACATGTCCGACAACTGTAAACATTTGTGATTATATCTCGCGACTCCGGTAACCAAATTCAACCAAACTTCAGGACAATGCACATAAGGGTCAACCAAACAAAACATGTTTGTTATTGTTTACATTGCGTGCTCTTGTTTTTGTTTATTCAAGGTTAAACATTGAAACGTGTTTTTCTCGAAACGTCATAAAGCAAGGTGCGAAAAAGATAGCACGCTAGCATCGATTTGATGCAGCATAACTACTGGTCACACTCTCTTAAATATTCTATGATATGCATTCGAACCAACATGAGAACTTACCAAGGAGTCATTGCAGCAAAAACCATGCAGCACTACGATTAGATTGTTTAGTTAACACAGAAAAAGTTTGATCCGAATCACACGCAAATATTTGAACGATCAATTTTCGTTCCCGTTCAAGTCACGTTATAATTTAGCTAAATTGTTCAAAATAAACTTGAAGCTCCTCCCCCTCCAAAAACCCCCACCGACAGGGCTTTTAAGGCTCGGCAAAAATGCAAAATTCGACAACCTCCCGGCTTGTGGAGGCTTCGTCCCAAAACGGAAAATTACAATACCTAAACCCTGGGTAAATTGTGCCCAGATTTGTGGGGATAATACGGCATAATTCGGTTCGCAGGGAAAATTTTCCGGCGCACATGCATGGAATAAATTGTATGAAGTTTGGCTTTTTTCTTTGTTGCTTCTGTGTCCCTTTTGGATACCGTGGATAAGTTTTTTTTCGGGCCCATTTTCCAAACACGTTCCACTTGATTAAGATTAATCGGAGCGATTTTCCTTGGGTAGCTAAGATGAGCTTTTGTGCAGGCTGGGAATCGAATCGCAATCATTAGTTTTTATTTGTGTCGTAATGATGATCAAATTGGCTATTTGGTGACATGATTTCATGAGTTTGACTCCAGCTTAAATGGAAAAGGAAAAATACATCATAATTTCGCAGGCTTCATGATAAAAAAATCGGTTTGATTTTTTTCAATTTGACAGCTTCAAATAAACTGGATAACTCTTTGTTAAATTACCCCATGCAATTCCAAGTGCTTCGATGACAGATGATCATGTAACCACCACAAAGATTCTAATATCCGCACAATTTCCCCATTATCAACCCGTATAGCGGAAAATTCAACCAGCCTTCCTCAAGATACTACAGTCATACAAATTTCCCCACCCAGCAAAGTGCACTTGTGTGCAAACACACATAAACCAAGTGAAACGTGCCAAAGTGCGCCGAATGTAGATTGAGGTTTTTCCCAAAGAGCAATTCTTCTCGCCCCAGCCAACAGCGCTACACACACAACTCATAAGAAAACTACCAACTTGTTCGTTTTCTTCTTCTTGCCGTCACTTTTCCCAGATCCTGTTGATACTTGTGTGACTTTTGATTGCTCACATCAGAACAGGCAGGCTCCGGCTCCTTATCAAGTTTCATTGAACGAGCTGAGGGCATCGTTGAAATTGAGAGTTTGTGCTGGGTGAGTGGGGAGGTTTTCCTCAGTTTATTGCAATCTTTTGTTTTCATTTCGACGACTCTATTATTCGCTTAGTCTCACGGCAGTCGGGGACAAATAAGGATTGTTGTGTAACATGAATTTTTCATCACATTTGGTAAACATGCTTGTGTAAGCAAATACTTGAGAGCGGATTTGACGAGGACATTTGGGGAATGGTTTCCTCTTCTTGTTGAATTTATTTTAATTATGCCCTTTCCGATAGCGAAGTGCCACGGGTGGAGTCTGTCTCAAATTTGAATGATTTTTTCAACTTCACTCTTGGAAAGAGGATTCCTTGCCAAAACGCGATAAAGTTTGCTTAAACTAGCCAAAAGTAGCTAATTTCTCAGCCTGCTGAAAAATTTCCTGGAGTCGCAATTTTTTTCGCTGGTTTGGAAGTAAGTAAAATTTCATTGAACCAGTGAAAATATTTACTGGTTTAGTGAATATATTTCCCCAGCGATTAGTTTTGTTGCTTCAGGAGGAGCGTCCGGATTCCAAAACCAACCAGGAGATTCTTTTGCTGATTTCGGGAGACAATGCGCCGCACAGTGGGCAAAAACGGGTGAAAAAACGGATCTTTTGATGCCGTCAGTTTCTGCCTATCGAAAGTATCATTTATAATGTAAAAAATTACGAGGAATTGGTTCGTGGTACACTCATTAGCGGCAAATGACGGGAAGTGGTCCATTTTACCCCATTTTGCCTTTTTTATGGTGTTTTTCTCGAATATCTTCAATTGCCATAGTTTGCCGCACTTCTAAATTATCTTATTTTATGTAAAAAATCACGAGAAATCGATTGGTGACACTTTCAATGGCGGCAAATGACGGCATGGGCCCATTTTGCCCCATTTACCTCCTTTTTATGTGTTTTTCTTTAATATCTTGAATTGCTGTAGTTTAATACAGTTTTAAAGTATGTTATTTTATGTAGAAAATAGTGAGGAATCGATTAGTGACATTTTCATTGGCAGCAAATGACAGCAAGGACCCATTTTGCCCCAGTTACCCCATTTTATGTGTTTTACGTCAATATTTTTAATTGCCGGTGTTTTTACACTATGAAATATGCTATTTTATGTAAAAAATCACAAGAAATCGATTGGTGACATTCTCATTGGTGAAAAATGACGTCATGGTTCCCTTTAACCCTTTTTAATGTGATTTTCGTAAATATTTTGAAATGACATAATTTCCTACAATAACATACGTTTAAAATTTTATGTAAAAATCACGAGAAATCGAGTGGTGGTGTTCTCATAAGCGGCAAACGACGGCAAAGTCCCGTTTTGCCCCATTTACCCCATTTTATGTATTTTCTTTAATATTTTTAATTTCCGTGGTTTCCCAAAGTTAATAAAAGCTATTTTGTACAGAAAATCACGTAGAATCTATTGGTGATATCTCATAAACGGCAAACGACGAGAAGGGCCTATTTGGCCCCATTTACCCCTTCTTTATGCGTTTTCTTTAGTATATTGAATTGCCGTAATTTACTTAATAAATGTTATTTTATGCAGAAAATCACGAGGAATCGATAAAGAACACTCTAATTTGCGGCAAATGGCGACAAGGGCCCATTTTGCCCCATTTAATCCCTCTCGAGATTTTTATCGTGAATATCTTGAACGTACTATGCATTGTACAATAACATTTTTATAAACTGTATAGGAAATCACGACACGTTCAATGTATTGACTAAAAACACATGAAATTGTGCAAAATGGGCTCTTGTTGCATTTGCCGCAAATTAGAGTGTTATTAATCGATTCCTCGTGATTTTCTGCATAAAATAACATGTGTTTTAAGTTAAGTAAACCACGGCAATTCAATATACTAAAGAAAACGCATAAAGAAGGGGTAAATGGGGCAAAATAGGCCCTTCTCGTCGTTTGCTGTTCATGAGATAGCACCAATAGATTCTACGTGATTTCCTGTATAAAATAGCTTTTATTAACTTTGGGAAACCACGGAAATCAAAAATATTAAAGATAATACATAAAATGGGGTAAATGGGGCAAAGTGGGACTTTGCCATCGTTTGCCGCTTATGAGAACACCATCACTCGATTTCTCGTGATTGAACCGTATGTTATTGTAGGAAATTATGTCATTTCAAAATATTTACGAAAAACACATTAAAAATGGTTAAATGGGGCAAAATGGAACCATGCCGTCATTTTCCACCAATGAGAATATCACCAATCGATTTCTTGTGATTTTTTACTTAAAATAGCATATTTCAAAGTGTAAAACACCGGCAATTAAAAATTATGACGAATACACACATAAAATGGGGTAACTGGGGCAAAATGGGTCCTTGCTGTCTTTTGCCGCCATTGAAAATGTCACCAATCGATTCCTCGTGATTTTTTACATAAAATAAGATACTTTAGAAGTGAGGCAAACTACGACAATTGAAGATATTCGAGAAAAACACCTTAAAAAAAGCTAAATGGGGTAAAATGGACCACTAACCGTCATTTGCCGCTAATGTGAGTACCACGAGTCGATTTCCGTATTTTTTTACATTAAAAATGATACTTTCGATAGGCATCAAAAGATCCGTTTTGCCTTCCTCACCTCAATGTGGAAAGGCTATAAAATCACTCGAATAATGAACTTCTTTATTAGTCCTCGTAGACCCACCTTCACGTATACCTATCGACTCAGAATCATATTCTGAACAAATGTCTGTGCGTGTGTTTGGATGTGAGTCCGTGCACCGAAAAATATGCACACGCCCAAGTAGCAATCCAAATGCTCCTAAGTTTTATCAGTTTTTATAAAACATTTGAATAAAGCGTCTTGCTTTTATAAAAGCTTTTATCAAGTCATTTTGGGCTTAGCAAAATACTGTTCTAGAATTATCTTGAAATGTTCTCGAAGAACATGGAGCAAAGTTTTATTAATCTCTTTTTTATGTACTTACAGTTATCTTGAAGAAGATATTCCCAGATCAAATTGACTTCACCAAATCAGTATTAAAACCAAGTTGTTTAGGGAAAGCTTTATTCGAATTTTTTTTGTCTTGACCTTTCAAATGTCAAACTCAGTCTACTTTTAGCAGCAAGAAGATCAGACGTTTCTAAAGTGCCGGGCAAGCTCTTTTATTAAATTAAAAAAGATCATACTGCATTCGTAATTGTTATGTGAGTTAGTGATTCAATTGTGTCAAATTTAGATTCGTGAGGTGATGTTGTTGTGTTGTACATCTTTCTGAGCTTCCAGCATTGAACATTGGAAGGCGTTTCCGAATCATCAAGTGAAAAAAAGTGACATGTATTCTTTTCTGTTGTAATAAATAAATAAAAACGGTGAACTGAACGAAATCCTAGTTTCATTCAAATTTGACGAAAACTCGTTATTCGTAATTCACGAAAATGACGAAAATGTGCCAACACATGATTTTTGGATCTATCTCCAGTGGGCTAAAACTTGCATGCGCTACGGTCGCAGTATTGTGCATTTTACTCTGGGTTAAAACTATGTCAAAGCTCACTCCAGTCTAGAACCCCTTGCTTAATCTTAAACAAGAGCTTTTCAAGAAACGTTGTTCTTGATCAAGAGCATCTCAAGAAAAGATGTTTTTCTAATAGCTTTAAGTCAGAACAAATAGGCTTAGTGAATTTCGCCATGTTTAAATGAAAAAATAGCGACCTATATGGACGCCATTACGGTGTTTACAGCTAAACAAGAAAAGTTTGCTTAAATTTTATGAAAAATGAGAGTTATTCTGACAGAATAATGTATTCGGTGTCTATTTTTTCGAGGTATCTCTAGAAATTGATTGGTGAAATTTTAATGGCATGGGTTTTAGCAATATGATTGAATCGATAATCAAACACTTATTTATATAATTTTTATATTCATGTCACCGAATAAAGTTAACCATTAGTCGTTAAAAGTTTCAAAGAATAGTTGGATTTAATAAAGTAAATATTGCACCCATATTTGCTTGATAAAATATAATTTATCCTAATCAAGAATAAAAAAGTTTAAATCATGTTTTATTGCGGCTACCAAGAGATCTTCAATAAGGCTACAAATTTAATTAGCTTTAGAATAAGTTCTATTAGATCTCTTGAGAGTATCTGGAGAGTCCGCTAAAAATCAACAGCCATACTGTTTGGCTCTAGAACTCTCCTGAAATACGCTCTTGAAAACCTCCTAAAATGGTCCATTTTAAACTTATTGCTGCTTTAACTCTTCTTTATTGCTGCTTTCAGGATAAAGCGGTTTTTTGCTCGAATCTTTCCAGAGACTCTTAAAATATTCTTCCAAAGTGAATTAAAACGTAAATTGTTACTTGGGCGATTATCTCCGGATTGGCTGAACCGATTTCGACCGTTTTGGTCTCAATCGATCCATCTTGGGGTCCCACAAGACCCTAGTTAATATTATGAAGTTTAGTAAAGTACCTACTTCAAAAGTTCTGCTGAAAAAATGATTTCGAATAAAGTCCGGAAGATTGTAAAAAGGGTGGTTTTTGTAAGAAAACCCGTCATGCTATACATTTTTTAAAAGGTAACGGCCAACGAGACCAAAACGTTGAAGATCTGACAATTCTATCAAAAGTTATAAGCACTTAAGTGTTATTTATACACTTTTTTAGGTTGGGTCTCAGATATTTTGATAAAAATAAGTCTTATTTATGCTCTTTTTTGAGGCTCTGTAGTGTATTAACTTTATGAATGTAAGGAAGGCACCACCCATCTAAAGGTGGATTAAGAAACGTTTTTTCACCGGTTTTTGCCCACTGTGCGCCGGTCTGGTGGTTTTTTTTTTCGCTGGTCCAGCGGTTTCTGGCACTGTCACTGCCTAGCTCGTGTCAAAATAAACCAGAAGATTGTTCTGCTAGTTTTGGGAGAAACTCCGCTAGTCCATCGGTTGTTTGCATTGAACCAGCATTTTTTTTTGCAGATTTCGTAACGTAAACAATAAAAATTAACACTGGAAGCTGTGACAAACGAAAACACAACACATATTTGGAGGGTCGCAACGTTGTAAATGAGTGATAGAAAAGCTATCAATTGATTATATCTGCACCAAAATCATCCGAAAGTATAGCGGCCGCCACTATAGCTTGGGAGATCTCATCTTTTGTCTCGTGATTCCCAGCGATGTCATTCACTCTCTATCACTCCTCCCCTTTCGAGTATGAGCATAAGCATGGTTGACTGCCAATGAGCTGCTACACCGTTATTGACAGATCAGCTGAAACAATGAGTCAAAAATGATCAGTGGGAGCCAACCATCCCAAGTAACATTTTTTTCCAGGAGTTCTACAAGAACTCTTCAAGATAGCTACAGCATAGCAGTTTGGACCGCGGTAGGATAAAATTCTCTTCAAAACTTCTTCAGGAGTTTGGAAGAGTACTTGAAGAGAGTTTTATCCTACCGCAGTCCAAACTGCTATGCTGTAGCTATCTTGAAGAGCTCTTGTAGAAACCCTGGAAAAAATGTTGCTATGGTAGCTTTTTGAAAATAGTCGAAGTTTTTTTTTATATATATGAGTAACTTTTGAAAAAAAAAATAATTGAAAACTTGAGAAAATTCTCTATAATTTTCAGCCCGGGAGCATGTTGACAGCTCCCATACAAACTGAGCGTACTCCGTTTTGTGGGCCCAGTGGGCCTAAGATGGCGGCCTTCGATATTATCTAGGCAAACTTTTGAAAATTGTGAATAGTTTAAATAACTATAGTTTTTGCCTTGTATTAGTTTCAAACGACAAAATAAGCATTCTGGAATCATTTTCTTAAAAAAATTGGTTAGAGTTACGCCACTTTCAAATATTAGTCTAGAACAGTTGAAGTGAGCGTGCCACAAAAGCCGTCACGAAAAAAAGTCTCCTATGCTAATTTTGAGTTTCGTATTTGATGGGTGGACTCCGACGAGGCCTACTTACCATCTGTCGGTGAACACGCGCAACTCACGAAAACTGTCATCTTAGGGTCCGGTTGATATTTTGCTTTTTTGAACTTTGTTGATACTTAGTTGCTGAGATATTGCCATGCAAGTGATTAAAAACAGGAAAATTGATGTTTTCTAAGTCTCACCTAAACAACCAACCATTATATAATATCTCAGTAACTACACGGAGAAAAAAGAGTTCCCAAAATCGTGAACAAGCGTTCATGAAAATGGGAACCACGAACAAAGTGTTCAAATTTCATGGTACGTATATCAAAATCGTAGTTGGCTTTTGATGTCCCCTAAAACATATCAAAAAATTTAAAACAAATAAAAATAGCGTTTTTTTGCAAATCAAGTTTTAGTGATTAAAAGTAAAAAAAAAATCACATTTTTTTTACCGTGTACCTTTTTTTCAGTATAGTCCTCATCCATACCTACAACTTAGCTGGAGACACCAAATTGATGAAAAATTCCTTCAAAAGATACAGATTTTTGAATTTTCATACATAATTATGGACATGGACAGCTGCCATTTGTATGGAATATTATTTGGACAAACTAATGATGCAAAATAGCTTCTTTGGGCATACCGAAGGCACCAAAAAAGTTTCAGTCGGATTAAAAAATGCAAAAATAAAATCGAATGACCGAAAACTGAGCAAAACTGCTCATAAGGAGAGAAGAGCAGTTTTGTATTTGAGGCATGAATATTCAGACGGGATAATTGTAGTTGCTGAGAGCTGATATTTTGATATTTTTAAATCCCTGGAGAGTCGGATAGTTCTACAAGTTATAATAATGTGTCTCGATTAGTGAATGTTTGTTGTAAAAGTGTTCAAAACATAATTCTGTTTGTTTTGACAAGTTTGCAAAGAAATTCCCTCTTCACATTACGGTATTTTTTTACTTACGGGATTTGTTGATTTGTGAACATTAAATTTCAATAGAGTGGTCGTTTTCACAGCACTCTACCACTTTACTACACACATTTTGCTTTTTAAGTTTCACTTAGTTTCAAAAGCTGTTGAGTCCCAACAACCAACTCTGAAATGAGAATGACAATTGTCATTTCTGCAGCTACCCCTTACAGTAGAATTTCTGCCATTTTGTGGTAGTGGAGAATTACGCTGTAAACAGCGAAAAGTTTTGCTAGATTTCTGTTGTCAAATATGTTTGCCAGTAATAAGCTAAAACAAACCAGCAGAACTAAGATGCTGGATTTCATTTTGCTCTGCCGCTGGTTTCAGCGAAAAATTTCGCTGGTTTAGTGAAATTTTTCGCAAATATCAGCAAAATCAAATCAGGAAAATCCTTCTGCTTTCCGTGCTGGAATCAATGGCAAATGCAAACCCTGTGCAACGAATCATTTGATTATTTCTTATAAATAGAACTCATAAGCAACAGTCGACTTAAAGTTCTGATGCACAAATTTCTTCTCAAAACAAAAAAAAACTTATTTCCCATTGCAAACACATAAATTTCGTCATTATCGCTTCCCAACTCTAAGTGGAATAATGGAACGCACTTTGCTCTCGAGATTCATCGAAAGTGCATCCGTCGCATTATGTAAGTTGGAAGGGATCCAAAAAAAAAAAGAGAGGCCAACCTCAAGCCAGAGCGGGTTCATTCTTTGCACAGCAGCAGCAACAAAAAAAAAGACGATTGGCAGAGTGAATTTGTCCTTCCGAAAATTTACGACATCTTTTTGTCCCATCCCCGGACTAGTGTCAACCCTAAGCCAAAAAGATTAATCTGCTTAATTCTCTCTCTCCGTCTCAACTCTAGCAACCGAACTGGCAACACTGGTCTAGTGATTTCGAGTGTTTGCCAGTCGGCAGCCACTTTACAAGAGTATGTTTAAATGGGAAGGGGAAAAACTAGGTTCCGGAGAGCAGCAACAGCAGCACGGTCGTGGATTTTTTGCGAATTTATTTTTTCCGAAAAGTAAGTGGAAAAACTGCGCTCGGCTGACAGCGATACTTTCCCCTTAAGCTAATTTTCACTTGACATCTTGGTGGCAACGTGTTGTTCTTTGGAACCGTATCTTCGAGTGACTTTGCCATTTTTGATTCAATTTTCATCCTGAAGGTCGAAAAACTTTACATCATCATGTCTTCAAGACTAGACCATTTCGAAATATTAATTCCTTCTATTCCTTAGGTCCTCAAGTTCATAATCCCTCAAGTCCTTAGATCCTCAAGTCCTTAGATCCGTAAATGCTTATGTCCTCGAGTTTTTAGGTCCTCAAGTGCTTTGGTCCCCAAGTCTTTAGGTCCCTTAGTGTACACTGTACAGGTTCTTAAGTCCTTAGGTCCTCAAATTCCTAGATACGGAAGTCTTTAGGTCATCAATTCTATAGGTCCTAAAGTCCTTAGGCCTTAATTATTTAGGTCATAAAGTCTTGAGGCCCTCAAGTGTCAGGTCCTAAAGTCCTTAGGCACTCAAGTCCCAGGTCCTGAAGTTCTTGGGCTTTCAAGTCCTTATGTACTTAAGACTAACTAAAGTCGTTAGGCCCACACTTTCATAGGCCCTCAAGTCCTTAGGTTTTCAAATTATTAGGTTCTGAAGTTCTTGGGCGCTCAGTTCTCAGGTTTTTAAGTTCTTAGGTATTCAAGTCTTTAGGTACTCAAGTCCTTAGATACTAACGAACCTAGGCAATCAAGTCCTTAGGTACTAAAGTCCTTAGGTACTCGAGTCTTTAGGTACTAAGGTACTTAGGTACTTGAGTCCTTAGTTCCTCAACTCCTTAGATTATAAAGTCATTTAGTCCTCTAGTCCTCTAGTCGTTAGGCCCGCACTTTCATAGGCCCTCAAGTCCTAAGGATTTCAAGCTATTAGGTTCTAAGTTTCTTGGGCGCTCAGTTCCCAGGTTTTTAAGTTTTTAGGTACTCAAGTTCCAAAGTACTCAAGTCTTTAGGTACTCAAGTCCTTAGATACTAACGAACCTAACCAATCAAGTACTTAGGTACTAAAGTCCTCAGGTACTCGAGTCCTTAGGTAGTGAGGTACTTAGGTACTCAAGTCCTTAGGTCCTCAACTTCTTAGAATATAAAGTCATTTAGCCCTCTAGTCCTTAGATCCCAAAGTCCTTAGACCTTCAAGTTCCTTCGGTACTCAGGTTTTAAGGTATTCGTGTAATTAGGTACTTAAGTCCTTAGGTCCTAAAGTTTGTAGGCATAGACCATCAAGCCCTTAGATGTTCTAGTCCTTGGATACTCAAGACCTTGGGCCCTCAAGTATTTAGGTACTCAAGTTCTTAGGAACTCAAGTCCTTGGGTGCTCAAGGCCTTAGGTACTCATATCCTTAGGTGATCGTGCCCTTAGGTACTCAAGTCCTTAGGTACTCATGTCCTTAGGTTCTCAATTTCATAGGTCCTAAAGTCTGCAGACTCTCAAATCCTTAGATACTCAAGTTCTTAAGTATTCCAGTCCTAGAGTCCTTAGGCCCTCAAGTCCTTATGTCAATATTTATCCATCAAAATGTTGATTTTTCGAGTATTCATGTTTTGAAATATTGAGTCCTGTTTGTATAAGTATTATAATTATTTTCAAAGTCCGTCCACTCTACAAACCCACAAGGCAAGGTTACGCCCAGCCGAAATAGGCCGTAACGATTCGCTCTTACGCACCGTGGCTATGATTTATGAAATTGCAGATATTTAATTTTCGCATCCACGTTTCATTTTTTGCTCTCAGAATCTTCCGACCTTGTCCAAATCCGCCAGCCAACCACTCCAACACATTGTTATCCGAGCATTCGTTGGTGAAGGTTGTCTGAATCAACATGACTCGTCGCGTCCCGGCGCAAAACGCCGGCAATATTGCCCTACCTGCGGCTCAAGCAGTCAAAAAAGTGGGAATTTCCAAAAGGAAGGTTGAGGCCTCGACTGATGGCCAAAAACCGGGAATTTCCAAGAGGAAGGTGCTTTTGGAAGTGACATCGAACAGCAAAAAGACGAAAAAGAGCGACGGTACTGTACCGATGGATGAGGAGGAGGAGAACTCTTCGTCGCACGAGGAGCAGCTATTGAAGAACAACAAGTTTGCTGGACTGCCTGACGAGGACCAGGTAGCGGAAGCAAAGGAGAATGAAGTGAAACAGCGAAAGGAGAAACTGCCTCCTTTTTATGTGCGGCAATCAGCAGCAACGATCGACTTTCGAGCGGGGCTGGTTGAACTCATCAAGTCTGGGAAAGTCCTAGGCAACATTCGTCTGTGTCAGGACGGATTTAAGGTGCTGGTGCAATCCAGGCAGCACTATCAACTGGTCAAGGATTACTTGACCGAAAACGAGGCGGAGTACTTTACCCATGATGTCGTCATGGATAAGCCGTTCAAAATCGTCGTCAGAGGTCTGTACGACATGCCAGTGGAGGAATTAGCTGCCGAGCTAAAAGTTTTGAAACTGGATGTGTTGGCCGTGCACAAAATGAGCCGACGCAACAAAGACATCAAGTACCGTGACCAGCTCTACCTGCTGCATTTGGCTAAGGGATCGACGACGCTTCCTGAGCTGAAGGCAATTCGAGCGGTTTTCAACATTATCGTGTCGTGGGAGCGATACCGACCAGTGCATCGTGACGTCACACAATGCTTCAACTGCCTGGGCTTCGGGCACGGAGGTAAGAACTGCCACCTAAAGCGTCGTTGCGCCAAATGTGGTACCGATGCGCACATCACATCCCAGTGCATCCAAGATTCGCTGGTGAAGTGCCTCAACTGCAACGGTGAGCACTCGTCAACCGACCGAAAGTGCCCCAAGAGAGCTGAGTTCGTGAAAATTCGGCAGCAAGCATCGACGAAGAATCAGCCTCAGCGTCGTAGAACTCCTCCAGCCCTGGTGGAGCAAAATTTTCCACCTCTTCAACCGCGACGCCAGGTCCCGAACTTGGCACCGTTGCCGTTGGATCCCAGGAAGAGAGCTGAGATGAATCATCCACGGCCGGGTTCCAGCCAGGAGCCGAGACCGCCACCACCGGGCTTCAGCCAGGAGCCAAGACCAACCCAAGAACCAGCAGTTGAGGAAAATGGTAATGATCTTTACACCTCAACCGAACTCCTCAATATTTTCAAACAGATGTCCGCTGCACTGCGTGGATGCAAAACCAAGACCCAGCAGATTGAAGTGCTGACCTCGTTCGTCATCCAGTATGGATCGTAGGTCCCTCAAGCTGCTGAATTGGAACGCTTGCTCCATTAGGAGGAAGAATTTAGAGCTGGTGGATTTTCTTCGCGAGAAGGAGATCGACGTAGCTGCCATCACGGAAACTCATCTGAAGCCCGGTGAAAAAGTTTATCTGCAAAACTACAAGATCGCGACGCAGCTCGATAGGACCACCTCTGGAGGAGGAGGTGTGCTTGTCGCTGTTCATCGTGATCTCAAGCCACGCCGGCTGCCACACTTTAAGCTGGACATCATCGAGGCCGTTGGAGTGGAAATTCCCACTTCGGTTGGCCCAGTACTCTTCATTGCTGCATACTGCCCACGTCAGGTGAATGCCAGAGATGGTTCAGCAGCAAAACTGAAGAGCGATATCCAGAAGCTGACACGGCGGAGCGCAAAGTACATCATCGCTGGTGACCTCAACGCGAAGCATGAAGTTTGGGGCAACAGCAGGAGGAATCGGAACGGAGTGATTCTGCACAACGATCTGCAAAACGGATACTACAACGTTGTGAGTCCAGATCGTCCAACGAGGGTGGCTCGGTCTGGGAATCACTCAATCATCGACTTCTTCATTACCAATATGGCTGAGAACGTGGCTCATCCTGAGGTGTTTGAAGAGTTGAGTTCTGATCACTATCCGGTGGTTGTGGAGGTTGGAGCTTCCGTTACTCCGCAGCGGCAACCAACCCGGAAAGATTACCACAACGTTGACTGGCAGCAGTTTCAGCAAGTGGTAGACAGCAACATCGACTATGATCAACACCCGGAAACTTCTGCTGATATTGATCGTTCGCTGGAGGTGATCCAGCAGGCTATCAACCAAGCAGAGGCTGCCAACGTTCGGGAGGTTCCTGTTAATTTTAAGGTAACTGATATTGACGTAGATACTAAACACTTGATTAGACTTAGGAATGTTTATAGGAGACAATATCAACGGACTGGGGACTATGACAAAAGATTTCAGTGAACAATTTGAACAAAATCATACAAGACCGACTTGACAATATCAGAAATCAAGAATTTTCAAAACATGTAAGCCAGCTTGGGAATTATTCAAAACCATTTTGGAAACTTTCAAAAGTTCTTAAAAACAAACCAAAGCCTATTCCTCCTCTTATTGTTGAGGATTCTCCTTTGATTACATCCGAGGAAAAGGCAAATGCACTTGGGCTTCATTTTGTTAGTTCACATAATCTTGGCGCTTCCATGACCAGCCGTAAAGAAACATCAGTTGCCAACAGTATTTCAACAATTAATAACTCTACCTTTGAATTTCCTGCAGATTCCCATGTTTCTGGTGAGGAAGTCAAAGTTGCAGTTAAACAAATGAAAAATATGAAAGCTCTAGGCTTTGATAACATTTTTAATCTAGTGTTGAAAAAACAGAGTGATCAGTTCTTTCAACATCTAGCCAATATTTTCAATAAATGTTTGCAACTTGGTTACTTCCCTACCAATTGGAAACTGGGCAAAGTCATATCAATTTTGAAGCCTCAAAAAGATCCAACATCGCCAACAAGTTATCGTCCCATTAGTCTTTTGAGTAGTCTGTCCAAACTCTTTGAGAAGGTCATCTATTCAAGGCTTTTGGATTTTACCAACGATAATAATATAATTTTGAACGAGCAGTTTGGCTTCCGAAAGGGACATAATACTGCTCATCAGCTTACGAGAGTAACTAAAATCATCAAGCAGAACAAGCTTGAGTCTAAATCAACTGCTATGGCTTTGTTGGATGTTGAGAAGGCTTTTGACAATGTTTGGCATGATGGTTTGATACATAAACTGTATTTATACGGTTTTCCAATGTATCTTATCAAAATTATCCAGCACTATCTTTCGGAGAGATCGTTCAAGGTTTTTCTGAATGGGATTGCTTCTGGATTATTCAACATTGATGCTGGGGTTCCCAAGGAAGTATTCTTGGCCCACTTCTGTACAATATTTTTACATCTGATTTGCCTACTCTTCCTGGTAATGGTGTGTTGTCACTTTTTGCTGATGACACTGCCGTTATTTATAAGGGTAAAATAACCAGATATTTAGTTGGCCGTCTTCAGAAGGGTCTTGACGTTCTTTCCGAATACTTTGGCGACTGGAAAATTCGCATAAATGCAGCCAAAACTCAAACCATCATTTTTCCACTTTCCAAATCGGCCCGATTTGTCCCAAAGGATGATGTTTTGATTAAAATGAATGATGTTTCAATACCCTGGTCAAAGGAAGTTGTCTATTTAGGTCTCATACTTGACTCGAAACTTTGTTTCGACAGCATGTAGACAAAATATTGAACAAGTGCAGCATTCTCATCAGGTGTTTGTATCCTTTAATTAACAGAAAATCAAAGCTATCTTTGAAAAATAAGTTAGCAGTTTACAAACAAATAATTTACCCCGTTATTGAGTATGCAGTACCTGTTTGGGAGTGTTGCGCTAGAACTCATAAATTGAAGCTCCAGCGTGTCCAAAACAAGGTACTCAAAATGGTTTTGAATGTTCCTGGCTGGACAAGATCAAGTGAGGTTCATGAATTAGCAGAAGTAAAAATGTTGGATCAGAAGATTCAAGAAAAATGTTTGAAATTCAGGGAAAAATGTGCTATATCTGAATACCCCTTGATTCAAGGATTGGTTTAGTTTATTGTAAGTTTAAGTTAGTTTTAGGTTAGGTTATGTTTTCTTAACATTTTTTTCCTCATTGTACCTAGTGTTACAAAAATGATAAATCATATACTTTTAAAGTTAAGAAAATGAACAGTGTTTAAATCACGAAAAGCAAACTAAAGCTGAAGAGCCACAGCTGACCACTTATTATGTAAACCAAATGTAATTATTATAAGAAAGATTCAATAAAGTATATTTAATTCAAAAAAATTGCGTTGTGGACCACTCCAACACTACTTGCCGTTTAGCTCAGATTCCAACTTGAGGGGAAAGCACCTGTTCGACTTCCGCCCCCTCACCCACTTGCTGTCCCCGAAAATGTTTTGAAAAGTTGTCAACACAATTTTCCTCTTTCTCCACAAATCGCGCAATAGCTAACTTTATTACTTAATCCGCTCCCAATGCGCCATAAATCTTTCCCGTGGAAAAACCACCACCACGAACTGTAAAATGATTTTTGCTTTGACTTTTCCAACTTTTTTGCGAGCGCGCGTTTTCCTTTTCACAAGTGTCACACTTTAGACCGGAGGGACTGACTTTTTCCAAGACCAACGCGATGATGACTCTAGGAGTCAGGAGGGGCAAAAACTGACACACGACGCGCTCTTTTAAAAAGTCATTAGCAGGTGTATTTCCCGCGGGATATAATTTATTTCAACTTAATGGCGTTTGAGTGTGGATGAGGATTGTGATCGGTGTAATTGAGTGGCGATGGATTTATTTTGTGTTTCCTTGGAGAAACCTACGAAGTTAGAAGATAGAAGAAAAAATAATTAAATAAGACCTTATTCAATACAAAATCGTTGAAATGAAAAAAAAATGTTGTGCTGTCAATAAACATTAAATTTTCAACATTTTTCAACCCTCAAACGCCCGTGGTAGCATCAGTGCATCAAGAATTTGAAATCAAAAAAATGAAATGGTCACTCTGGGTTACTCAGTGCTCAAACTCAACCCACTTCAAAACGAATCATGTCTCTGCGATACGACTTTACGCTGTAGGCATGGCCACTTCGTTAATAAATCGTCAGCTGTGTGCTATCTTGTGACATAGACCATTTTGGTCGAAAATGAGCTAATGATGACGTTTTGCTATATTTAACCCGATTTTGGAAACTCACTTCCGTTTCCCGGATATCGCAATGCACACTTGTGACATATACCAATTTATCATCAAAATGATTGTGCACACTTGTGACACGTCATACATGTTGTTGGAAAATGTGGAAAAATTTTCTTGTTTTTCACAAATTTATGTAGGGTAGAGTAGTCATCAATGAGACACGGGGAACAATGATAAAATGGCTCTCACAAGTCGTAGTTTCAACCAATCAGGCTCATATTTGGGGGAAAGGTGTGTCTACTGGATACACGTCTGCCATTATAGTGGCTTTGGTTATGGACGCTCCCTTGAAAAGTTATTCATAAATGTTTGATTCTGGGGTGTAAAAGTAAATTATGGACAAAAATTACTTCTTCGCCATTTACACCAAAACTAATATTTCTTCAAATTTCTTTCAACGTTCCATAGGGATTGAGTTGGGCTACAATGTCCTTTCATTAGGTTTGGCCAAAATTTAGAATATACCCATTATACAGGACTGTTTCATTGTTCCCCACTCATTGCAGCTCATGGGTAACAATGAGACACTTTGATTTTTCTTCATTAAACTTTTCAATATCTATGGAAATCTTTCAAAACATGAATTGAAAGTGATTTTTGGCATATTTATAGAGTTTTAACTTCATTTAACCAAAAATACAAAGTTATTTGGTATAAATAAACGAATTTTACAAAATTTAAATACTTTTTAGAATAACTTTTGTTAATTAAAGTTTCATGTTGGCAAAATTGCTCTAAAATGTTCAAGGCAAGTTACCTGCAATGGAACAATACAAAACATGATGTTTTATTAGAAAAATCTTGATTTTCGTAGAGTGTCTCATTGTTCCCCAGCTGTCTCATTGTTCCTGCCAAGTGCGTCTACAATGAGACAGTTGAATAACTCTGGCTGTAGATGTCGGATCGATCTCACATTTTGGTCAATGTTAGAACACATTAAAAGAAAGTAAATGCAACAAAAAGCTCATTGAAACATGCTGATGAAAAAATGAGAAAAACTTTTGAAAGTTGAAAACCAAAAGTGTCTCATTGACGACTACCCTACCCTACACACATACTTTCTAAAGGCAATGCAACCTTTTGTTTATAAAAATATACTGATTAAGTCGATTAAACCATTGATTTGAGCTTATTTTAGTTTGTATGGGAATTCTGTGCACACTTCTGACACGTAGTACAATTTTACTTTCGAAACACACTTGTGACACGTGCTTTTCAGATTTTTGATCACATAATTTACTGTATCTTTTAACTGCTGTAACCAAATTAGTTGAAACTTGGAGCGTTTGTTAAGCGATAGTATACGAACCGATTGCCTCAAAAAGTTTGGCTCAATCATTCATAGTTTTGATATTATTTACCAACAAACTTTAAAAATCGATTTTCTCGAAAAGTACTAAATGGTCGTTGTCACAAGATAGCACACAACTGACGAAATGACAAGAAGAGTGCTGGGTGTAATCTAACCTAAGGCACTCTCCAAATTTTTAAAGCGCGATGAAATCAATAGTTTTATGACAATAAGTTTGAAATAGTCACAGTGGAGCACCCGCAGTCGAGCAGTTTTTGACAGTTTGATCCATAAGAAATACATTGTAGAAAAAAGCAAAAACTGCTCGAATGGAAGTGCTCCATAAATGTAAAGTTGACTGATTAAAATGCGGTCAACAAACTAAAATTTAGTGCCAATCTCCTTTATCAATTTTACATAAATATTTGCTATCAAACCTTAATATTGTAATGATGGAGTGTTTGCTGGCACAGAAAAAAGAGTTCCTCTTCTTTCTGGTGGAGTACTGGTGCACTACAACACATTTTATAACTTGAGACAGGGTTGCCAAATCTTCAATGTTCTGGACTCGTCGGAAAGGTTTTTTGATTACCTTACCAACGGCGTAAAAAATTATGATGTTTTTTGAGTCAATAGCCGGTCAATTATCTAACATCCAGATAAAAATAAAATCACATTTTTATACATAACTTTAGAACTACCAATCGAAACTTTATAAAAATCAATAGGTACGTATGGGACCCTAAACCATGTCAAATGAGACTGGTTTGACCAAAATCGGTTCAGCCAGTGTTGAGAAAATTTTGGTAACACACAGACATTTGTTCAGTTTGCATGAAGCTTTCTGCGAAAAGTTCATTTTAGAGCAGGATTATAGCATATCCTCAGTGAGGAAGGAAAAGTGATAACCGTAAATTATTGTCTAATCTAAATAATTTCCCCAATGAAATAAAACTGCAATGTTTTTATTATAATTATTTTATTTAGAACAAATCTTGAACGAAAGAACTAAGGAAAAAATCAATTACAGTCCAGAAGATTTAAATATCCAACTTAGATTATCTAAAAGTTTGTATGAGGTTCTAATAAGGCCGTTGCAAATATTTTTCAAAGTTTATGTCGCCCCCTTTGCCCTTCAAAATTGTTTCGAAAAATCAGGGGACAAAAACTGATTTTTCACAAAACTGGATATTTTTTCCATTGAAAGTCTTATAAACTCAAAACAATCTAAAACGCCTTTTTCTGCATTGATAATCATATTTGACTAATTTGGGCTTGTTCAAAAAAATATTGAATTTTTATGAAATCACAATGATTAGCACCGCAAAAACTTTTTATTCTCACACAAGTAAAATTTCCGTTAATGCTTAGAAATTTTGGAAATTTATGATAATAAAACAACTGGACAGGTTTAATATGCATTTTAAAACACTTTTTTAATGCAATGTTGAAACTAATTCCTGTGATTTCAATTTTTTATTTTATTTTTGCTCAGCCCCCTCAGGCATCTTCTGGGACACTAGAAAAATTACTACATACTTCTTTTTACTTAAAATATGGGAAATGATAGTAAAAAAAACTAACTTAATCCACCTATGTGGTTGGTGCCTTCCTCACTCTTTTCCAACAATGGATGATATGTGATATGATGGGTTTGGACACAAATTTCGTCTAATTTCGTTAAGTTCCGGAATAAAAAAACACACATGTCACTCAAGGGCTCATAAGTTGCATCATAAGTGGTCAGAACTCGAGATAGGGTTGCCAGATCTTCAATGTTTTAGACTCGGCATTTCAATTACCTTACCAACGATGGGTCGGATGATGGATCCGGACATTGTTTACATACATTTAAGTGAGATCCGGCTACAAAAAAAGTGCATAAATATCACTTAAGTGGTCAGAACTCGAGACAGGGTTGCCAGATTATCAATGTTTTAGGCTCGTTGGAAAGGTATTTTGACAACCTAATCAACGATGGGTCGGATGATGGATCCGGACATTGTTTACATACATTTAAGTGAGATCCGACTACAAAAAAATGCATAAATATAACTTAAGTGGTCAGAACTCGAGACAGGGTTGCCAGATTATCAATGTTTTAAGCTCGTTGGAAAGGTCTTTTGACTACCTAACCAACGATGGGTCGGAAGATGGATCCGGACATTGTTTACATACATTTAAGTGAGATCCGGCTACAAAAATAGTGCATAAATATCACTTAAGTGGTCAGAACTCCAGACAAGGTTGCCAGATCTTCAATATTTTAGACTTCTTGAAAAGGTCTTTCGATTACCCAACCAACGATGGGTCGGATGATGGATCCGGACATTGTTTACATACATTTAAGTGAGATCCGGCTACAAAAAAAGTGCATAAATATCACTTAAGTGGTCAGAAATCGAGACAGGGTTGCCAGATTATCAATGTTTTAGGCTCGTTGGAAAGGTCTTTTGACTACCTAACCAACGATGGGTCGGATGATGGATCCGGACATTGTTTACATACATTTAAGTGAGATCCGGCTACAAAAAAAGTGCATAAATATCACTTAAGTGGTCAGAACTCGAGACAAGGTTGCCAGATCTTCAATGTTTTGGACTCCTTGAAAAGGTCAATCGATTACCCAACCAACGATGGGTCAGATGATGGATCCAGACATTGTTTACATACATTCAAGTGAAATCCAGCTACAAAAAAGTGCATAAATATCACTTAAGTAATCAGAACTCCAGACAAGGTTGCCAGATCTTCAATATTTTAGACTTCTTGAAAAGGTCTTTCGATTACCCAACCAACGATGGGTCGGATGGTGGATCCGGACATTGTTTACATACATTTAAGTGAGATCCGGCTACAAAAAAGTGCATAAATATCACTTAAGTGGTCAGAACTCGAGACAAGGTTGCCAGATCTTCAATGTTTTGGACTCCTTGAAAAGGTCAATCGATTACCCAACCAACGATGGGTCAGATGATGGATCCAGACATTGTTTACATACATTTAAATGAGATCCGGCTACAAAAAAAGTGCATAAATATCACTTAAGTGGTCAGAACTCGAGACAGGGTTGCCAGATTATCAATGTTTTAGGCTCGTTGGAAAGGTCTTTTGACTACCTAACCAACGATGGGTCGGATGATGGATCCGGACATTGTTTACATACATTTAAGTGAGATCCGGCTACAAAAAAAGTGCATAAATATCACTTAAGTGGTCAGAAATCGAGACAGGGTTGCCAGATTATCAATGTTTTAGGCTCGTTGGAAAAGTCTTTTGACTACCTAACCAACAATGGGTCGGATGATGGATCCGGACATTGTTTACATACATTTAAGTGAGATCCGGCTACAAAAAAAGTGCATAAATATCACTTAAGTGGTCAGAACTCGAGACAGGGTTGCCAGATTATCAATGTTTTAGGCTCGTTGGAAAGGTATTTTGACAACCTAATCAACGATGGGTCGGATGATGGATCCGGACATTGTTTACATACATTTAAGTGAGATCCGGCTACAAAAAAAGTGCATAAATATCACTTAAGTGGTCAGAAATCGAGACAGGGTTGCCAGATTATCAATGTTTTAGGCTCGTTGGAAAAGTCTTTTGACTACCTAACCAACAATGGGTCGGATGATGGATCCGGACATTGTTTACATACATTTAAGTGAGATCCGGCTACAAAAAAAGTGCATAAATATCACTTAAGTGGTCAGAACTCGAGACAGGGTTGCCAGATTATCAATGTTTTAGGCTCGTTGGAAAGGTATTTTGACAACCTAATCAACGATGGGTCGGATGATGGATCCGGACATTGTTTACATACATTTAAGTGAGATCCGACTACAAAAAAATGCATAAATATAACTTAAGTGGTCAGAACTCGAGACAAGGTTGCCAGATCTTCAATGTTTTGGACTCCTTGAAAAGGTCAATCGATTACCCAACCAACGATGGGTCAGATGATGGATCCAGACATTGTTTACATACATTTAAATGAGATCCGGCTACAAAAAAAGTGCATAAATATCACTTAAGTGGTCAGAACTCGAGACAGGGTTGCCAGATTATCAATGTTTTAGGCTCGTTGGAAAGGTCTTTTGACTACCTAACCAACGATGGGTCGGATGATGGATCCGGACATTGTTTACATACATTTAAGTGAGATCCGGCTACAAAAAAGTGCATAAATATCACTTAAGTGGTCAGAACTCGAGACAGGGTTGCCAGATTATCAATGTTTTAGGCTCGTTGGAAAGGTCTTTTGACTACCTAACCAACGATGGGTCGGATGATGGATCCGGACATTGTTTACATACATTTAAGTGAGATCCGGCTACAAAAAAAGTGCATAAATATCACTTAAGTGGTCAGAAATCGAGACAGGGTTGCCAGATTATCAATGTTTTAGGCTCGTTGGAAAAGTCTTTTGACTACCTAACCAACAATGGGTCGGATGATGGATCCGGACATTGTTTACATACATTTAAGTGAGATCCGGCTACAAAAAAAGTGCATAAATATCACTTAAGTGGTCAGAACTCGAGACAGGGTTGCCAGATTATCAATGTTTTAGGCTCGTTGGAAAGGTATTTTGACAACCTAATCAACGATGGGTCGGATGATGGATCCGGACATTGTTTACATACATTTAAGTGAGATCCGGCTACAAAAAAAGTGCATAAATATCACTTAAGTGGTCAGAAATCGAGACAGGGTTGCCAGATTATCAATGTTTTAGGCTCGTTGGAAAAGTCTTTTGACTACCTAACCAACAATGGGTCGGATGATGGATCCGGACATTGTTTACATACATTTAAGTGAGATCCGGCTACAAAAAAAGTGCATAAATATCACTTAAGTGGTCAGAACTCGAGACAGGGTTGCCAGATTATCAATGTTTTAGGCTCGTTGGAAAGGTATTTTGACAACCTAATCAACGATGGGTCGGATGATGGATCCGGACATTGTTTACATACATTTAAGTGAGATCCGACTACAAAAAAATGCATAAATATAACTTAAGTGGTCAGAACTCGAGACAGGGTTGCCAGATTATCAATGTTTTAAGCTCGTTGGAAAGGTCTTTTGACTACCTAACCAACGATGGGTCGGAAGATGGATCCGGACATTGTTTACATACATTTAAGTGAGATCCGGCTACAAAAATAGTGCATAAATATCACTTAAGTGGTCAGAACTCCAGACAAGGTTGCCAGATCTTCAATATTTTAGACTTCTTGAAAAGGTCTTTCGATTACCCAACCAACGATGGGTCGGATGATGGATCCGGACATTGTTTACATACATTTAAGTGAGATCCGGCTACAAAAAAAGTGCATAAATATCACTTAAGTGGTCAGAAATCGAGACAGGGTTGCCAGATTATCAATGTTTTAGGCTCGTTGGAAAAGTCTTTTGACTACCTAACCAACAATGGGTCGGATGATGGATCCGGACATTGTTTACATACATTTAAGTGAGATCCGACTACAAAGAAAGTTCATAAATATCACTTAAGTGGTCAGAACTCGAGACAAGGTTGCCAGATCTTCAATGTTTTGGACTCCTTGAAAAGGTCAATCGATTACCCAACCAACGATGGGTCAGATGATGGATCCAGACATTGTTTACATACATTCAAGTGAAATCCAGCTACAAAAAAGTGCATAAATATCACTTAAGTAATCAGAACTCCAGACAAGGTTGCCAGATCTTCAATATTTTAGACTTCTTGAAAAGGTCTTTCGATTACCCAACCAACGATGGGTCGGATGGTGGATCCGGACATTGTTTACATAAATTTAAGTGAGATCCGGCTACAAAAAAGTGCATAAATATCACTTAAGTGGTCAGAACTCGAGACAGGGTTGCCAGATTATCAATGTTTTAAGCTCGTTGGAAAGGTCTTTTGACTACCTAACCAACGATGGGTCGGTTGATGGATCCGGACATTGTTTACATACATTTAAGTGAGATCCGGCTACAAAGAAAGTTCATAAATATCACTTAAGTGGTCAGAACTCGAGACAAGGTTGCCAGATCTTCAATGTTTTGGACTCCTTGAAAAGGTCAATCGATTACCCAACCAACGATGGGTCAGATGATGGATCCAGACATTGTTTACATACATTTAAATGAGATCCGGCTACAAAAAAAGTGCATAAATATCACTTAAGTGGTCAGAACTCGAGACAGGGTTGCCAGATTATCAATGTTTTAGGCTAGTTGGAAAGGTCTTTTGACTACCTAACCAACGATGGGTCGGATGATGGATCCGGACATTGTTTACATACATTTAAGTGAGATCCGGCTACAAAAAGTGCATAAATCTCACTTAAGTGGTCAGAACTCGAGACAGGGTTTCCAGATTATCAATGTTTTAGGCTCGTTGGAAAGGTCTATTGACTACCTAACCAACGATGGGTCGGATGATGGATCCGGACATTGTTTACATACATTTAAGTGAGATCCGGCTACAAAAAAGTGCATAAATCTCACTTAAGTGATCAGAACTCGAGACAAGGTTGCCAGATCTTCAATGTTTTAGACTCCTTGAAAAGGTCAATCGATTACCCAACCAACGATGGGTCAGATGATGGATCCAGACATTGTTTACATACATTTAAATGAGATCCGGCTACAAAAAAAGTGCATAAATATCACTTAAGTGGTCAGAACTCGAGACAGGGTTGCCAGATTATCAATGTTTTAGGCTCGTTGGAAAGGTCTTTTGACTACCTAACCAACGATGGGTCGGATGATGGATCCGGACATTGTTTACATACATTTAAGTGAGATCCGGCTACAAAAAAGTGCATAAATCTCACTTAAGTGGTCAGAATTCGAGACAAGGTTGCCAGATCTTCAATATTTTAGACTCCTTGAAAAGATCAATCGATTACCCAACCAACGATGGGTCAGATGATGGATCCAGACATTGTTTACATACATTTAAGTGAGATCCGGCTACAAAAAAAGTGCATAAATATCACTTAAGTGGTCAGAACTCGAGGCAGGGTTGCCAGATTATCAATGTTTTAGGCTCGTTGGAAAGGTCTTTTGACTACCTAACCAACGATGGGTCGGATGATGAATCCGGACATTGTTTACATACATTTAAGTGAGATCCGGCTACAAAGAAAGTGCATTAATATCACTTAAGTGGTCAGAACTCGAGACAGGGTTGCCAGATCTTAAATGTTTTGGACTCGTTGGAAAGGTCTTTTGATTACCTAACCAACGATGGGTCGGATGATGGATCCGGACATTGTTTACATACATTTAAGCGAGATCCGGCTACAAAAATAGTGCATAAATATCACTTAAGTGGTCAGAACTCGAGACAGGGTTGCCAGATTATCAATGTTGTAGACTCGTTGGAAAGGTCTTTCGATTACCCAACCAACGATGGGTCGGATGATGGATCTGGACATTGTTTACATACATTTAAGTGAGATCCGGCTACAGAAAATTACATAAATATCACTTAAGTGATATTTATATACTTATGCACTTAAGTGGTTATAACTCGAGACAGGGTTGCCAGATTATCAATGTTTTCGACTCATTGGAAAGGTCTTTCAATTCCCTAACTAACGATGTATAGCATGATGATGTTTGGTTCAGTTTACTTCCATTTATTCAACTTCTGAAAATATGCGAAAACACATTTTTATACATAACTTTTGAACTACTTATCGAAACTTCAAACAATTCAATAGCACCGTATGGGACCCTAAACCAAGTCGAATGCGACTGGTTTGGTCAAAATCTGTTCAGCCAGTGCTGAGAAAACTGCGTGACATTATTGGTCACATACACACACACATACACACACACATACGCACACACATACACACACACACATACACACAGACATTTGTTCAGTTTTCAATTCTGAGTCGATATGTATACATCAAGGTGGGTTTTCGAGCTTAAAATAAAAAGTTCAATTTTGGAGCAGGATTATAGCCTTACCTCAGTGAGGAAGGCAAAACAGTCAAAGTTGACCCATAAAAACTACATTTTTCTTTCCAATGTTTTTAAAGATCAAAAATTTGTTGAAAACTTTTTTTTGCTATTTTTTAAATCGAAGCCCGTCTAATGGTTTAAGTCAAATTTGAAAAGATGATTGCCAAAATGATTTTTTTTAAATATTTTATCACTGCCATTATAGCTGCCATCTAGGTTTACAAAATTCTAGGTCACATTAGCGTAGTGTACGGTTCATATTTAAGCTTGACAATGAAAAATGAGACAACACAAAAAAAAAATATTTGGTGATTGGATTATCCGAAAAATATAAAATTGTTTTAGGAAAAGTTAATTGATTCAATCATACACCCAACTGGCAGTAGCATGATTGTGATGCATGGCGGCATGAAAGTATATCAGAATCTGCCTGAAATCTGATCTCATGCATTTTTTTGCGATATAGGGGTATGACATTTTTGCCCGTTACCGACAATAGAGCACTACCATTCGAGCAGTTTTTGCTTTTTTCTACAATGTATTTCTTATGGAGCGAATTGTCAAAAATTTCTCGACTGCGGGTACTCCATTATCGACATAACCGACTGCTGATTGATTGTACTGGAGAAAAAATCTAAACAGAACGAGGATTGAACCATCAACTTCTTGGTTATTGGTCCGACACGCTACGACCGCTTGATAAATTGAGAGGGACAGAGCACCAACATAATCTTCTCTCTGGAGTGTTGCTCGGGGACGCGCATGCATTATATGTGTTGGTGAGAGCTGCAGATCGCTGACATGTTTACACGCGGGCAAAAATGAGCTATGAGCTTGTTGCAAAAACTGTTAAAAAATTTAACATTTTCTGCAGCAAATCCACTGTTGCAGGTTTGATATATATTTTTTCTATGGGTGTAAAAATAAAATGTAACAATACAAAGAAAGAAAAGTTTGCACCGCTCACCCAGATCGTAAACAGCTGCTCTGCTGGAGATATAAATTTAATTTTTTTTTTCTCAAAAGGATGAACCAAAAAAATGTGGCTTTTGAAAACCAATAAATGTACAAGGTTTCAGACAATTAAAATACAAAAAATATATCGATGGTATTATTACACTGAAGAATGGGAATAAATTGTATTCTAGAAAAATTCTGCAATATAGATTTACCACTTTTTAGTATTGTGGCATTTTCTCAAGCTTAATAGAAGTGGATTTATCTATTTGTAACCATATAAATAAAAAAAAACAGAAAGTGTACTGCGTAATTTTAACAGTAATTAATTATTATCCATATCGATGGAAGAAATACACTACACAAGTACACACACACACACACATCGATACCTCTATGCTCTGTTATGCTCTGTTATGCTAACTAGATAAGAAAACCAGCAGGCTGAGAACAAGAGAGAACAGAGACCATGTATAGTTTTTTTTTACCAGAAATTGAATAAAGCAAAATGAAACTTACGTCTATTCTGTGCAATAACACAGTTCTTACGCATTAATTCTAGATGCCTATTTCAAAACAACCAATGAGCCAAGGGTTTGCTATGTACAAAGGACCTTTTGAAAAGTAAGCGAGAATGTATATAAATTCATGAAAAAGAGGCTTATTTACTTCTTCATATAAACTTTTGATTACTGTGTTTCTTGTAAAAAAAAACTAGGTTTTGGCCGATTGTATCGTGACATACTTTAGGATAGCACCTAAATCTTTGGAAAATTACAAAGTAACTGATAGCTAGATTGTATCAACCTGCCTGTTTCCAACCGACGTCTATTTAATCAGCAAGTGACGATGTGACGATAAATGTTTTTTTTTTTCCTCAAAATATCAATCCAAATCAAAGGTTTTTTTTTTATTAATTTCGTTTTTGATTGAAAAAAAAAGTTTTATTAGTGTCTTTTATAAATATTTATTCAAATAAGGCCGTTGCAAATTTTTTTTTTTTTTTTGAAGTTTATATACCTCGACTCTGACCAAAATCGGTGGGGGGGGGGGGGGAGGCTAAGCGGTAATTTCACAATAAACTTCAATAGGACAAATCCTTGCCTGATTTTGCCCCAGACCTGTGCTTCATTGAGAAATGATTGATCCAATCGAAATGACTCATTGGTAGCTTACGATTGGTCATTCCAAACGGAACAAACAAACAGGAAACATTTCAGTAACATTTCACAGGTTCCATTTCAATCAGCCTCTGCACCACACATGCGCAATGCATAATAGATGTTGACTGTTGGAACAAATTTTCATTGATTTCCTTCTATTTTATACTGATAAAATTTTGAGTTTGCCGATCAATATTATGTAAATTTGTGTTGCTTAAACTTTCATTATATTTTGCCTGATTATGTGAGTATCACTTTTGCATCTACAATGATTGAAGACAAATCACGTGAAAATTTTTAGTACACTTTGTACTAGAATTGGTTGCTACCAAAAATGGTACACCATGTAACAACTTTTCAATATTTGCTATTCTCAAACATATTTTCAATATTTGTAAATACTTGAATATTTGTTTGAGAAATTTATGCATAATTCTTGTTAGTGACATTAAAATTAATTTACAAAATTAAAAAAACTTTCTAAAATCATTCTAATTTTTTGACGTTTGACAGCGGCATCCACCACTTTCTTGGTAGCCCAATTTGATATTTGTCCTTGCGCAGTAGCCACCGCTCTCCGTAATTGCTTCCGGAATGTTATGGCTCTCGGTTCCCTTTCCTCCCTCTCACAGGATCAGGACTTTCCTCCGGGGAAGGTCGACTGGCGCCAACATTCTTCCGCTCTCTCTCCCTGTCCCTAGTTCTCCGTAACTCATACACACGTGTAATTCCGTTGTGAGAACGCGAGAGCGCGGGAGAGCGTAACTTCCTCCCGTGCCAACCCGGACGTCCTCCGTTCGGTTCCCAGCCAGGAAGGCACCTTTTCGCTCTGCTCGCGCTACTGTTGCCTGCTATTTGTGCTCTCCGCTTTCAATGTTCTTGTTTTTTGCGTTGTTAACCACTTTCCCCCGTCGCTAGCCTGCTTCGATCGAGCCCGGAACGTCCCGCCGGAACCGGTTCCACCGTTGGACCAAGTGCCAGGGCCCCGCCGGAAAGGGTCCGCTAGTGTGACGAAGAAGTATCTGTTCCTTGTGCGTTCCTGTCAAGTGAAAAGAAGAAGAAGAAGCAAAACGTGAAAACGTGACACAAATCACACGAAAGGAAAAACAGGAAGAAAATCGCACGAACACACGCGCGCACAGGACCCGTGAGTTGGTGTGCGTGAGTGAAAACGTGAGTTTTTCGCCGCTACCAACAGAAACCGGACTCCATCCAAGTGTGCACCCACACAACCCCGCGCAGCACAAACAAAAGGGAAATCATCTGGGCAGGCGACGTCACCAACACAGCTGTGCGCAAGGCCTACTATTTTGATCGTGTGCAAATACTACTCCAAAACAAATACCCATAGCGAGGGAGAGAGAAGGAGGCATAAAATAACCAAACATTTTTATTGACGTGTGGTGCTAGGTTAGAATCGAAAACCCCCCGACGAAAAAAAAAAACAGAAAAACTTCCGGAAGCTGTCAGATTGGTGACAATTAAATTTCCTTAAGCAATTTTTGGCCAATTTGATCGCGGTTTGCGCGTGTCATCGTCAACACGGAGGTGTTTTCTCTTTGCGGTTTGGGAAAACATGCACAAATATTGACATCCAAGGTAATTGGCATAACCTCGTACAAGTTAGTTGGTGTGGTTGTATTAGTATAAGTGTCGTTGTTTGTATGGTAAGGGGGTTACGTGCGTAAGTAAACAATGTTCTTTGCGGGCTTAACGAAAAACAAAGAAAGTAAAAGACAGATTTCCATTGATATTATCGATAATAGCCAATCGATATGTTGGCTGGTTTCGGTGGAATCTTTTCGGAGATTTTTTTATAGTAGTAATAGTTATTTTATTTGACAACGATTTTCTGCTTCGGTAGAGTCGCTGGTCGGCACTTGGACTTACAATCAAATGGTCGTCAGTTCTAATTCCGGGATGGACAATTTGATTTGTTGAAATTTTTATGGTTTCTAGAACTAGGTTCATCAGGAAAGGTAGAGTTCATTTAATAAATCTACCCATTTGTTTTTATCAATTTTACAACTCTGAAAAAGACTCAATACTAGTAAAACTGTATACAATGTGTAATATTAAGTGAATTTTCCCACACAGATAATGTGCATGCATGCGATTCTAACACAAGATTTTTTGCTTTATACAAAAAAGAACAAATTGACCAAGGCAAGGAACAAATGTTACAACATTACTTTCAAAGTTGCTAGGTACTAGTTAGAGGCTGTTTAACTTTTCAGCACCTATAAAATAAAAGTAGGCTACAAGAAAGATGAAAAGGAATTCCAACAGCAAAATTTAAAACTCGTGCTGAAAAATCATAACTTTGCCAGAAATGTCATAATAGTAGTTTTGGCAACAAGGTGCAAAAAGTAGATTTTTTCAGCACGAGTTCAGCACGGATATAGGAAAAAGACAAAAAGTGTTTAATTTCAAACGCCTCAATCACAATTTTGAAGCAATTTGGCCCCAAAAGCAAGCCTGAAATTTTTAGCGCATTTGGTTAAGGTTTAGTACCTCTACCATTGCACAGTGGTCCAGATCGCAAAATTAAGTGGAAAATGGATTTTCCGAAAAATGGTGACGTTTTGGAGCTTTGGTGTCTTCAGAAGAGTTGTTGCAAATGGAAAGGGGCAACTTTTGGTTTGGTTCAAAATTAGGGTGGTTCACGATTAGGGTGATTTTGAAAATCTAACTTTTCAGGAATATTTTTGGGAATTTTTTTGTCTTCTAGAAAGTTGATGGGCTTGCCAATCCAAGCAACTTTGTCGAAGTCTCGTAATCTACGCCTTCTATGACCAAATTTATAAAAGCATCTGAGCAAACCTTCAAAAATCAGTTTTTGAACGTGGCAATTCAGGGTTAACTTTTAGAGAAAAGTGATATTCGGAGCACTTTTAGAGCTCTACAAAACAAACATTTTCATTTTTGACATGTCAATTTGGACTTAAGGGTCAAAGTTACAGCCATTTAAGGTAAAAAGATGCAAATTTAAAACTTAAATATCTCAAAATGGCGCAAGCCAAATTTTGAGCACTAGGTTGCATTTGAAAGAAGAGATCTAGCACTACAAACGCTGAAAAAATCTCAGGGGTGTTTTTCTTTAAACTTGAGATATCTTCATTTGAAAAAGTCTAATTTTCAAGGGAAACCCATATGGGACCACCCTAACGAAATTCGAAAATTGTCCAAATATATGTTTTTCCATGTAATTTTGCCCGCTGAATCTGAATCTGCCCTCAGAATTGAGCCAAAATGTCAACAAATCGATTTTTGGTCATATTTTGGGTTTAAATGATAATTTTACATGGAAACCCAAAATATGACCAAAAATCGATTTGTTGACATTTTGGCTCAATTCTGAGGGCAGATTCAGATTCAGCGGGCAAATTACATGGAAAACATATATTTGGACAATTTTCGAATTTCGTTAGGTGGTCCCATATGGTTTTCCCTTGAAAATTAGACTTTTCAAATGAAGATATCTCAAGTTTAAAGAAAACACCCTGAGATTTTTCAGCGTTTGTAGTGCTAGATCTCTTCTTTCAAATGCAACCTAGTGCTTAAAATTTGGCTTGCGCCATTTTGAGATATTTAAGTTTTAAATTTGCATCTTTACCTTAAATGGCTGTAACTTTGACCCTTAAGTCCAAATTGACATGTCAAAAATGAAAATGTTTGTTTTGTAGAGCTATAAAAGTGCTCCGAATATCACTTTTCTCTAAAAGTTAACCTGAATTGCCACGTTCAAAAACTGATTTTTGAAGGTTTGCTCAGATGCTTTTATAAATTTGGTCATAGAAGGCGTAGATTACGAGATAAAATTTTGGTGTCTTCGACAAAGTTGCTTGGATTGGCAAGCCCATCAACTTTTAGAAGACAAAAATTCCCAAAATATTCCTGAAAAGTTAGATTTTCAAAATCACCCTAATCGTGAACCACCCTAATTTTGAACCAAACCAAAAGTTGCCCCTTTCCATTTGCAACAACTCTTCTGAAGACACCAAAGCTCCAAAACGTCACCATTTTTCGGAAAATCCATTTTCCACTTAATTTTGCGATCTGGACCACTGTGCATTGACCTGGAATAAGCATGGAACTTCTTAAAACTTGTTATTGTTAATTCTTAAATTAAAATCCCAAAACCCTATCAAATTTTCCTTATCTCAGGTTTCTTATAGGTTTTGATCCGGGGAACAACTTTGTAGAACATCACTAAGCGCTACACAGTAAAAAGTTGTGTAAATTTGGTAGGTTGAATATTACCTCTTTTATGGTGTAATTTTACCTCAATTTAGACTGAAAAAGCGAGATTACAACAGAAAAGTGATAACATTACAAATTTTCAGAGGCAAAATTACACATTTTTCAGACATAAAAGATGTACCCCTTCCCAAATGTAATATTCCCATGATTGTTTTTCCTGTGTAAAAAATTCTGCAAAGTTGAACCCCGGGTCAAAACCAGCAACCTCTTATTTGAAAAATTTTCACAGGGTGAAGGAATACTTTCTCAAAGTAACTCTTTTTGTACACAGAAAAAAATATAATAATTTTCATGAGGAAATAGCCTAGTTACGAAAGCCGCTGTAAACTGATCAACCTTGACACCTTAGCAGTGCGTAGAAATGTCAGCCGTGCACTCGTAATCTCCGACGCTCTGACTTCTAGATTGCAGTGCCCAGCCATTCTTCGAGGACTAGACATTATGGCCCCGCTTCGAACGCTTCGTAACACTCCGTTCTTGCGTGTTCCTGTTCGCCGGACGAACTATGCTATGCATAGCGCGTTGACGGGACTACACAGAGCATTCAATTTTGTAGCTTCTTTGTTCGATTTTAATCTGTCCCGTGACGTCATCAAAAATAAGTTTTTATTGTTTTTTAGGCGATAATTTGTGTACATGTACTTAGTTTTCAGCACACCATTTGGGCATGTGGTGCCTGTTGGTGTTAAACAAATAAACAAATAGTGACAGATTTTGTGTCAAAAAAATTGTAATATTATATCGAAAAATGATGAATTTTCAGCTCTTTCTAAGGAATATTAATCATGTTTACATTTCTACACATTTTTTGGTAATTTTACTCAAAAAAGAGGTAATATTCAACTAACCAAATTTTCAACATTCCAAAATTAAACTTTTTCATGCTGTGTAAAAGTGAAAAATAGATAAATTAAATTTATTGAAATTCAATTAAAACTTCAGGTTTCACTCTTAGAACAGCTAAACCTTAGTCAAATGCGCTCAAAATTGCAGGCTAGCTTCTGGGGTTATAGTGCATATAAAATCCTTTTAAGGCACCTAAAATTGAACACTATTGACTTTTTCATATATCCGTGAGCCACGCGAAAGCTCAGTCTCAAATGATATATAGCGGAATTAAGAGGAACAACTCGTCTTTTTGTATTCATACTCAAATGATAGTCCCAGATGTTCCCTACACTCTCCAGATAATATCATGTTGATATCTGGATAGAGTACTTGTTTATTCGAGCTTAAAATTAAATATTTTTTTCATTTAAATACCAATCACTTCCTTAAGATTTAACCATTTTGAATGTTTCACCCTTGATTCCGTTGATTTTTTAGCCCTTTCATGTGCTTTTTTAATTACCCAAGTAGCAAGTTAAACATCGCTTTTTATTTTTTTTGTTGAACAATTGCTGCACAAGCGTTTTTATACGTTAATTATTGAACAAGTGTCATAAAATTACGTCAATTGTTCTCATTTTGATCAAAAAACCATTGTTCAACATGGTTGTGTAACACAAATGCCAAATCTAGCAACAAATTACGAATAGTTCATTTCGAAGTTTATTCTGACTCAAATGGAACATGCTTGTAGAACTCGAAAAGCAAAGTGACATTTGCAGACATGATGTTTCATTTCAATTTGCTAAATATGATAACATAGTAGAATTGACCTCTGGCTTTGGATTTCACGTAAACAAGTTGTTTATGCGTGCGTGTTTTAAAAACCGAGCAAGAACATGTTGACGAAACAAGCACAGATAGTTCTAAAAATAGAAACAGTTTAACAGTTCAAAAGAAGTTTTGGCAAACTGTTAGTGAACTTGGTAAAATCTAGATGACCGCAGACTTCTTATTGACGTTTAGGCCTGCTCATCCAACATAACCCCTCGTGGAAAGAAGCAGACGCGCGCCCGGATTTGACATTTGGAGTGATCTTGGGTTCGATACTTGCCCTGAGGATTCATCGTCAAAAAGGAAAACTGAACATGCAGCACCGAGAACCAGCAGCAGTAGCAAGTGCTGTTAATTAGCACTCAAACATAATTGAAAAAAATCTCCAAAGGCATTATTAGGAAATTGAATGATTTTTTATGGTTGATATTTTTTATTATTCCATCATTATTATTATCATCCATAAATGACGTATCCCTGTCCAAACTAATAAATAACTAAAATCTAGTAGTTAATGTTTCGTAAAGCGACATTACTCACAAATATAGGATTAAATTAAGAAAAAAAAACTTTTAAACTAACGCCTTGGACGTATTTTATGAAAAGCCTGTTTAACATTCTTGTCTGCCACGATATGTGCTTGAACGGTTATCAAAACGTTTGCATAACTCCCTTCTGAATTTTAAAGGAAGAATGTTGTTAAACGGTTCTAACGACGTTATCCAACCCGGTTCCCGGGCAGACGGTAATAACAAAATTCATGCCATTTCAATAACAAATACTGTTAAAATAACAAAAAATGTTATGGAATATTCTTGCAAAATCCATTCTTGCATAAGAGCCTAATAACAGTTTATGTTATCATAACCAAATTTGTTATTGGTTTGATATTGGTTGATAGTCAAAACAACTTGGGAATAACATTTTTTGTTATGGTAGAATAACTCCAACTGTTATTGGGATGATTGGATTAGTTGTTAAAATAACAAAAAAGAATAACAAAGATTTGTTTGAAGAAAAACGCAAAATGTCATTAGTCTGTTATTACAATAACAATCCAATAACAAAAAAATCATAACGGCGAATAACAAATCTTGTTATAAATAACATAAAATGTTATTCCCACGTTATTTCCGTCTGCTCGGGTTCCGAATCTTATAGTCAAGAGTTCTTATGACATGTTTAACAAACGTTCTCTATGCAAGTAGTACGTGCACTGGTTAAACTTAATTAAAACACGCACATTTCTAACGTGTTAAGAGATGTTCAACAACAGAAAAACGTGCGCTTTTTCCAGCGTTCAAGAGTTCTCAAGGACGTTGGGAAAACATAGTAAATGAGTTCAACAACAAGTTCGGAAATCTTTTGGCGAACAAAGTGTGCTACTTGTGTATGAATTATTAAATTTTGAAATTAGGGATAGACATTTTAAGATTTTTGGTGCTTTTTCAAATTTTGTCCCGATTTGGCCCACTTTCCATTGACGTAGAATGCTCTTTTTTGGCCCAGATGCTAGTTATATATGTCCAAACAACTCCTGAACATTTCCGGCAGATTAGTGAGGTCCAGGCGACGTCCCTTACTAAGGCATATGCCCTGTTCGTGCACTCGACCTTAAATTGAAAAAAAATGAAATTCAAGTATTTTTAATATTTTAGAAATTTTTTATTATTAATGGTATTGAACAACATTTAAAACACTTGATATTTAACATTTTTAACACTGTTAAATAAATCAGGACATAAAAAACACTTAAGTTAATTCACGTATTAAAGTTATTGAAAGTGATACCACTATTCATTTTGGTTAAAGTATTGAAAGAATAAAAAGTTTTAAAAATATTATAGTTATGGGACCATCCATAAACCACGTGGAAACTTTTGGGGGAGAGAGAGGGAAACTATGTTCTGTTAAAAGGAAATTGAACAGTGAAACTAAATTCTGTTAAAAGGGTTGTGTAGGTGACATCTTAACTTTGCTGAAAAAATCTCGTTCCTAGAACAAATCCTGCTAATTTGGCAGCTGTCTAAATTTGAGGTACGTTTTTGGCCAAAAATGACCTCTCGAAAAATCATTTTTCTAATATTTTTGTTGGAAGTGCTCGAAAACTACCCAAATGTTTGAAAATATCTACTTCAAACATTGCAGCATGTCATTACGATTCCCTCAAATAAGAAACACTGTTGAATGACTTGTTTTTACCATATCTTTGTATTTAGGCATCATTTTAGTTCATTTGACCCAATGTCACCCCCTCTAAGGGGTGAGATTGGGTAAATTTTCAAACTATTGGCATTTAAAGTAGTGTTCATCAAAATCCACTAAGAACAAATCTACGTTGAAAGATTTTCGATGTTATTTGAATTGTTTTTGTTTTTAAGAAATAACGAGAAGTGTTTCGTTTTTTTTACCCATAGTGACCTTCTCTGACGGTACTTCAAGTATTTTGATTGTCTTTAATGTATTTAATGATTTTTAATTTATTTAATGTATTTTAATTAATTGATGTAATTTACGTAATTGTTATCTGAACGATTTTTGAAGTAAGAAAAATAAACACGAATTTTTTTTTAAGTTTTTTTCTATCGGCCGATCAGCACTTTGGCTTTAAAATTCAGTTTGCATAAAATTATTTAGATTATTGTTTTTAAAGTCTTTTGAAAAGTATTTTTAATATAAAAAGTTTTTATTTTATTTAAAATACTCAATGTCTTTGCAGCATTTAATGTATTCTTAGTATTCTAAGTATCCCAAAGCACACTTTGAAGCATTACAAAATAATGTGTTTCTGGCGCACAAGAGAAAAAAAAAATATGCAGAACAAAACAAAAAATCCTTTCTGATTTATTGCAAATCTAATTCAAATTGGTGATTCATAACATCAACAACTGAGACATTATAGTAGACCAATTAAAAGGTTGATAATATCAATATTTGCACCCCTTTGCATTAAAAAAGACCTGACTTTTCGCAATATTTATTCCTCAAACGAGCCACTTCATCGTTACAAGCACATGAATAAATTCACGATAAATTATTTCGTCAATAATTACATCGGAAAACAAAGAATGCAACATAAAACAACACAGTTGACAGTTTCGTGTCAACGATCATCAACAACGTACAAAAAAATATAGAACTCTTATCAATCGCATTAATCAGGCCCCATTTCGCGGGGTTCCTTTCAACTTTCGCTCACATTCACCAGAAGACAAAAAGCACCCTCTCAATGACACCGCTCCGCGGTAATGTCCGTTCAGAATTAGGGTTTCAAAATGGTTTAATAACGTTTGATAGCAAATATGTTTCGTTCCAAATTTATTGAAGTTTTTGTTAAATTGTTCCTAAACAAATTTATTTATGCTGAAAAACTTAACCAATCGAATGCTAATTGTTAAGAATACTGTTAAATAAAATAAAACATAATTTTGAAAAAATGTTGTTAAAAATTTAGGAAAAAACTCTAATGACATGATTTGTGTTTACGCCCCTTTCAAATACCTTCACCCAAATCACCCCTTTCACACAGTTCTGGCACATACTACCGGGGAGTGTAATATTGGCATAATGTATAATTTCGCAACGGTGGCCACTTTTATCAGTGGGTTATGATCTTGTACTTCCTGTCCGTCGACACACACACTCACTCACACACGTCCGCCCGCGTTTCCTGGACAGTTGAGGGTTGACGATGACGTATGTGCGTCGTCGTCGTGCACGCCACATGCAATTTTGATGATGAACTGCCCAACTGCTTCGACGAGGAGAGGGGTGTGTGCCACGCTGTGAGTGGTGCATAATTAACGGGGCCATTTTTGGCCGGAGGGGTTTGGAGTTGCAAAAGTGCATCGTGCAGAATAAAAAACGGAGGGTGTCCTTTGAGGCTTTTCCAAGAAAGTAATTAAGTGTGCGGCATATCGTACCCCAAACCAGTTAAGGGTTAACAAAAAGCGTGCCCGGTTTCACCCTCGCACCAATTTTTCGACCGACATGATGAATTCATATTTCGAGGAAATCAATAATTACATCCACGGTCAATTAATATGCACTATTTACTGTGAGTGCAGCGAAAAATGAGGGCGTACAGTACTGGAGTTGGAAACATGAGGTGGGGATGTGTTTGTGAAATGTGTCATGTTGTGTTTTGAAGGGCGGTTATTTTTGACCAGTTGGGCTCGAGGTTTGACAGGCGCTCTTTTCAGGCCTCGGGAATCGACAACGCTGTCAATGGTTCATCAATGGTGAAAAGTAGGAAATTGTTATGCTACTGATCTGGTGGTGAATTTATCTCTTTGTTTGTTTATGGGACTGTTCAAATTCAATGTTGTCTCATGAAATATTTGTTTTATTCTAACATTTTTTTTTCCAAATTCAACTTCAACTTTTGGTGTCCAAAAAGGCCATCGTTCAAAATTTAAATCTCGGAATCGAGTTCAATTAGTGAAGTGGTAGCGCACGGTCGATGATCTTTCTAATCCAATCCAATCCAATCCAATCCAATCCAATCCAATCCAATCCAATCCAATCCAATCCAATCCAATCCAATCCAATCCAATCCAATCCAATCCAATCCAATCCAATCCAATCCAATCCAATCCAATCCAATCCAATCCAATCCAATCCAATCCAATCCAATCCAATCCAATCCAATCCAATCCAATCCAATCCAATCCAATCCAATCCAATCCAATCCAATCCAATCCAATCCAATCCAATCCAATCCAATCCAATCCAATCCAATCCAATCCAATCCAATCCAATCCAATCCAATCCAATCCAATCCAATCCAATCCAATCCAATCCAATCCAATCCAATCCAATCCAATCCAATCCAATCCAATCCAATCCAATCCAATCCAATCCAATCCAATCCAATCCAATCCAATCCAATCCAATCCAATCCAATCCAATCCAATCCAATCCAATCCAATCCAATCCAATCCAATCCAATCCAATCCAATCCAATCCAATCCAATCCAATCCAATCCAATCCAATCCAATCCAATCCAATCCAATCCAATCCAATCCAATTCAATCAAATTTGATCCAATCTGATCTGATCTAATCTGATCTGATCTGATCTGATCTGATCTAATCTGATCTGATCTTATCAAATCTTATCAAATCTAATCAAATTTAATCAAATCTAATCAAATCCAATCAAATATAATGAAATCTAATCAAATCTAATCAAATCAAATCTAATCAAATCTTATCAAATCTTATCAAATCTAATCAAACCTAATCAAATCTAATCAAACCTAATCAAATCTAATCAAACCTAATCAAATCTAATCAAATCTAATCAAATCTAATCAAATCTAATCAAATCTAATCAAATCTAATCAAATCTAATCAAATCTAATCAAATCTAATCAAATCTAATCAAATCTAATCAAATCTAATCAAATCTAATCAAATCTAATCAAATCTAATCAAATCTAATCAAATCTAATCAAATATAATCAAATCTAATCAAATCTAATCAAATCTAATCAAATCTAATCAAATCTAATCAAATCTAATCAAATCTAATCAAATCTAATCAAATCTAATCAAATCTAATCAAATCTAATCAAATCTAATCAAATCTAATCAAATCTAATCAAATCTAATCTAATATATTATAATCTAATCAAATCTAATCTAATATATTATAATCTAATATTCTAATCTGATCTAATTTAATGTGATCTAATCTAATCGAATCTAGTCTAAGCTAATCTAATCTGATCTAATTTAATCTAATTTAATATATTATTGTCTAGGGGAAAGTGGGGCAAGTATAACAAGCTAAGGAAATGCTCGTTAAAACCCATCAAAAACGTTAAAAATCTGTCGGATTTTTTAATAATCATCTTATTCCAGGTCTTGACTAAGACTTCGATAGAATGAGTTTTTAAAAAATCCTGTTTTTTAATGTAAAAAATTGATTTTAAAAATTTTGATTTTCCGTACGTTCTACTCAACTAGTGGGGCAAGATGAACAACCCGTTGGGGTAAAAGGAACAATGCATGAAACAACATGTTTATTTGCTAACAATTGAACTGTTATCACTTGGATACATCAGATTAGAATGTATTTGAAACGTTTCTTTCATTTTTAGATTAAATAATAATATTTTGCTAAAAATTAGATCGTTTTCACGAAAAAAAATTATTGCTTTGATGAAAAAAGGAAATTTTCATAATATCACAGTATTTTGCATGGACAATTTTTTTTACAATTGTTTATCAGTTTTTAAATACTTTTATGCATATATTTCTCAATAAAATATGTTGTTGCAGCGATTCGTATTTTTTTCCATACTAAAAATCCATATGGTACACTTGCCCCACCTGGACAAGATTTTTTCAAAGCTCTCAACAAATATAACCAAAAGTTAAATCATACGTTATAAAAGGTGGAAGTCATTAGTAGGAACACTACTGATCTAGGAAAAAAGCAGTTTGATAAAATGTGCCTCAAAACGAACCCTAAGCCTTATTTTGTACTTTCCAAATATTATAAGAAAACAAAGGTTTTGAAAAAAACTTCATTTAATCTTATGTCCCGTAGTGTTTACGTCGGTTTGGTAGTTATGTGTTAGTAGAATCAGTTGATTGCAATGCTAGCAACAATTCCTCATACTGGAAACAATCAATATTGTAAAAATTACGGCCGTACACCCAAACGGTGGTCGCATGATTGTGATGCATGGCGGCATGAAAGTATATCAGAATCTGCATGAAATCTGTCCTCATGCATTTTTTTGCGATATAGGGGTATGACATTTTTGCCCGTTACCGACAATTATCGACATTACCGACGGCTTTTTGGTTGTATTTCACAAAAAAAAAACCTTTATCAGAACGAGGATTGAACCACCAAATTCTTGGTTATTGATCCGATACGCTACCACCGCGCCATGGACGCTTGATGAAATGTGAGTGAAAGAGCACCAACATATTCTTCTCTTTGGAGTGTTGATTGGGGACGGGCCAGCATTATATGTGTTGGTGAGAACTGCAGATCGCTGAAATGTTTACACGCGGGCAAAAATGATCTACGGGCTTGCTGCAAAAAATGTTATAAAATGTGACATTTTCTGCAGCAAATCCACTGTTGCAGATTTTGAGATATATTTTTCCTTTGGGTGTACGAGCGATTGTTCCTCTTGCCCCATATGGTTGTCTTGCCCCACCTTCCCTTACAGGCCTACTGCGTAAAGTTTACCGCAGAGATGATTTGATGGATTGGATTGAGTGTTCAAACAACAATACAGTTCTGATTCCACGAGATTTGATATAAAAAAAGTGTTTTTTATTTTCTTATTTTTTTTATTGAAATAGAATTCTGCAACTTTAATTAAGTAAAATTTAAGTGATCAAAATGCATTTTTCAAATATTTCTTCAATGCTATTTTCACCGCCATCTTAGATTTAAAAATTCTAAATCACTTTAGAGTAGTTCACGGGTCATACTTAATCTCAACAACCAAAAATAAGACATCGAAAAAAATATTTTTTCGTGATTCGATTATCCAAAGTGAAATTTTTCCAAGGCCTTCGGAGAATCGAGTCTGGACTGTTATATAATAATTTATAATTACTTTCTTTGCAGACTCTTTGGTGTCCAGAACTCCAAAAAAGCATTTCAACTTTTCATACGACCATTCTAAATGTTGGGCTAGTTTTTTTTAATTCAAAACTAATTTTCTCTTAAAGCCCAACTAGTTACCTTTTATTTGCATTTGGCATGCGCCGTGTTGGTGTGGTCTAAAAAATGGCAATTTTCGTCGATTTCCGCCAAAAAAATGTAAAATAGTCAACAAAGTGGCTAATTTTGGTCTAAACTTACACAGAGAAAAAAAATGGTTATAGTTATCAGTAAATGGTGATAGATTTTGAGGCAAACAAAATGATAAATTTTACCCCAGAAAATGATGAATTTTCATCAGTTTTTGATGAATATTCATCACGTTCACATTTTTACACATTTTATTCAAAAAAAGAGGTAATATTCAACCTACCAAATTTTCAACATTCCAAAATTCAACTTTTTGTTCTGTGTACATTACAAACGGGTGTTTCTCAAAGTTGGGCCCAATTGTAGCAATTCTGAACTCGAATTAAGGACAATGGACCAATTCAAGGACCAATTTGTTTTGGATATTGGCCTCAACCTGGGGTTGCTGGTGCTCTCAAGGAAAGTTCCCCCGGGGAACATTTACAAAACCATACGAGTTTTACACAGAAAAAAAAAGTTTTAATTTTGGAATGTTGAAAAATTGGTAGGTTGAATATTACCTCTTTTTTGAGTAATATTACATGAAAAATTTGTAAAAATGTGAACCTGATGAATATTCATCAAAAACTGATGAAAATTAACCATTTTCTGGGTTTTTTTTACACAAAATCTGTCACCATTTCTTGATGAATATTACCATCATTTTTCCTTTTCTGTGTATAAATATGGGTATCAAAATTGAGGGTTTTGAATACTGGGCAGGAAAATTGACATTTCAATAGTAATGGGGTAATTCTCTACCAACTCTCACGAAATCGGGAAAAGTTGCCCCGACCCCTCTTCGATTTGCGTGAAACTTTGTCCTTAGGGGTAACTTATGTCCCTGATCACGAATCCGAGGTCCGTTTTTTGATATCTCGTGACGGAGGGGCGGTACGACCCCTTCCATTTTTGAACATGAGCAGTTCTCTAGGATTTCGGTCATTCGATTTTTTTTGTATTTTTTAATCCGACTGAAAATTTTTTGGTGGCTTCGGTATGCCCAAAGAAGCCATTTTGCATCATTAGTTTGTCCATATAATTTTCCATACAAATTTGGCAGCTGTCCATACAAAAAATGTGTCAAAATCTGTATCTTTTGAAGGAATTTTTGATCGATTTGGTGTCTTCGGCAAAGTTGTAGGTATGGATATGGACTACACTGGAAAAAATGATACACGGTAAAAAAATTTGGTGATTTTTTATTTAACTTTTATCACTAAAACTTGATTTACAAAAACACTATTTTTAATTTTTTTATTTTTGATATGTTTTAGAGGACATAAAATGCCAACTTTTAGAAATTTCAGGTTGTGCAAAATCATTGACCGAGTTATGATTTTTTAATCAATACTGATTTTTCAAAAATAGAAATTTTGTCGTAAAATTTTCAACTTCATTTTTCGATGTAAAATCAAATTTGCAATAAAAAAGTACTTTAGTGAAATTTTGATAATGTGCACCGTTTTCAAGTTAAAGCCATATTTAAGTGACTTTTTTGAAAATAGTGACAATTTTTCATTTTTTAAAATTAGTGCACATGTTTGCCCAGTTTTGAAAAAAATATTTTGAAAAGCTGAGAAAATTCTCTATATTTTGCTTCTTCGACTTTGTTGATACGACCTTTAGTTGCTGAGATATTGCAATGCAAAGGTTTAAAAACAGGAAAATTGATGTTTTCTGTCTCACCCAAACAACCCACCATTTTTATCGTCAATATCTCAGCAACTAATGGTCCGATTTTCAATGTTAATATATGAAACATTTGTGAAATTTTCCGATCTTTTCGAATAAAATATTTTCGGAATTTTCAAATCAGGACTAACATTTCAAAAGGGCGTAATATTAAATGTTTGGCCTTTTTGAAATGTTAGTCTTGATTTGAAAATTCCGAAAATATTTTATTCGAAAAGATCGGAAAATTTCACAAATGTTTCATATATTAACATTGAAAATCGGACCATTAGCTGCTGAGATATCGACATTAGAAAATGGTGGGTTGTTTGGGTGAGACTTAGAAAACATCAATTTTCCTGTTTTTAAACCTTTGCATTGCAATATCTCAGCAACTAAAGGTCGTATCAACAAAGTCCGAAGAAGCAAAATATAGAGAATTTTCTCAGCTTTTCAAAAATATTTTTTCCAAAAGTGTGCAAACATGTGCACTAATTTAAAAAATGAAAAACTGCGACTATTTTAAAAAAAGTCACCTAAAAATGGATTTAACTTGAAAACGGTGCACTTTATCAAAATTTTACTTGAGTACTTTTCGATTGCAAATTTGATTTTACATCGAAAAATGAAGTTGAAAAATTTTTGCGACCAATTTTCGATTTTTTGAAAAAATCAGTATTGATTAAAAAATTCATAACTCGCTCTAAGATTTTTTGCACAACCTGAAAATTTCTGAAAAGTTGGCATTTTATGTCCTCTAAAACATATCAAAAAATAAAAAAAATTAAAAATAGTGTTTTTTTGCAAATCAAGTTTTAGTGATAAAAAGTTAAATAAAAAATCACCAAATTTTTTTACCGTGTATCATTTTTTCCAGTGTAGTCCATATCCATACCTACAACTTTGCCGAAGACACCAAATCGATCAAAAAATTCCTTCAAAAGATACAGATTTTTGAATTTTCACATATCATTTTTGTATGGACAGCTGCCAAATTTGTATGGAAAATTATATGGACAAACTAATGATGCAAAATGGCTTCTTTGGGCATACCGAAGCCACCAAAAAAGTTTCAGTCGGATTAAAAAATACAAAAAATAAAATTGAAGAAAAAAGACCGATTTCGTAGAGAATTGCTCACATGCGAAAAAAGAGGTGTTTTTCAATAATTTGCAGCCTGAAACGGTGATGAGATAGAAATTTGGTGTCAAAGGGACTTTTGTGTAAAATTATACGCCCGATTTGATGGCGTACTCAGAATTCCGAATAAACGTATTTTTCATCGAAAAAAACACTAAAAAAGTTTTAAAAATTCTCCCATTTTCCGTTACTCGTCTGTAATTTTTTTTTGAAAATATGTCATTTTATGGGAAATTTAATGTACTTTTCGAATCTACATTGTCCCAGAAGGGTAATTTTTTCATTTAGAACAAAAATTATCATTTTAAAATTTCGTGTTTTTTCTAACTTTGCAGGGTTATTTTTTAGAGTGTAATAATGTTCTACAAAGTTGTAGAGCAGACAATTACAAAAAATTTGATATATGGACATAAGGGGTTTGCTTATAAACATCACGAGTTATCGCGATTTTACGAAAAAAAGTTTTGAAAAAGTTACTTTTTGCGTTTTTCTTCGTTTCGTCGTCCGTGTCTGTCGCGGGTGACTATGAACGGCCATGATCGATGACGACCAACTTTTTCAAAACTTTTTTTCGTAAAATCGCGACAACTCGTGATGTTTATAAGCAAACCCCTTATGTCTAAATATCAATTTTTTGTAATTGTCTGCTCTACAACTTTGTAGAACATTGTTACACTCTAAAAAATAACCCTGCAAAGTTAGAAAAAACACGAAATTTTAAAATGAAAAATTTTGTTCTAAATGAAAAAATGACCCTTCTGGGTCAATGTAGATTCGAAAAGAACAATAAATTTCCCATAAAATAACATGTTCCAAAATTTTTTACAGTCAAGTAACGGAAAATGGGAGAATTTTTAAAACTTTTTTAGTGTTTTTTTTTGATGAAAAATACGTTTTTTCGGAATTCTGAGTACGCCATCAAATCGGGCGTCTAATTTTACATAAAAGTCCCTTTGACACCAAATTTCTATCTCATCACCGTTTCAGGCTGCAAATTATTGAAAAACACCTCTTTTTCGCATGTTCAAAAATGGAAGGGGTCGTACCGCCCCTCCGTCACGAGATATCAAAAAACGGACCTCGGATTCATGATCAGGGACAAAAGTTACTCCATAGGACAAAGTTTCAAAGCAAATCGAAGAGGGGTCGGGGCAACTGCTGTGTGAGTTGGCGGAGAATTACCCAATGATAAAAATAGGCTGATGTTTAAATTTCATTAATTAAAATACATGTTGTGCAAAGTTCTTTGTGATATTGGTAATGTGTAACATAACCACTTGCTTCAATTTTCATAGCATCTTTGTAGGACTTATTTGAACGAGACAATGATTCTAAATGGCTTATCTCTTCAGGTAGATTGGACATTATCAACCATGCCAATTTACCATTTCATCTACGGTAGAATAATGAAAACAATAAATAATTCAAAGTAATACAGAAAAATTGCATGAAACGTAAACCCATAATCAATAAGAAATAGAAAAGAGTGGTAAATTCTGTTCAGTCCAGCTAACAAAATTATTTCTTTTTAAATGTTTTTAAAACCACATTGTTTAAAAAAAGCAAATAAATGTCTATTGGATCCAGCGAAGCTTCAAAAAAATATTTCAAAAAAAAATCTAAAAAATCTTCAATGCTTAAAAATGGTTGGTAACCACGATGCAATGAAATTATTCTGTTTATCCAGTTCGATCATCCCTAAACCCTCCAAAATAATTGACTTACCGACGCTGCCCCTAGCTCATTACCAACAGTTTGTGTCCGTGATAACAACTCAGTTCAACAGATGAGCTCTTGTCACTGTCATGAAGTCTGTCAATCGGTATCACAAAAATAATTTAAATATACACATCGCCAGCGTTAGTTCACCGGTTTCAGTTTTTGATCAGATGATTGACTGCGATGCATGATTTTCTGAACTGAACTGCTAGAAGGGATATTTTGATTGAAAAGTTTGCCTATGACAGAGTTTAAATCAAAATGGAATGCGGTTATTTTTAGTTTGATTTGCAGAGTTTTCTAAAAGCTATTCAATTCCTCAACCCCTTAAAACAAAAATGTCCTCTTGGCAACAAACCTTGCTCCGAGGTCGATTTAATTCCTGCTCCTTTCATCACTTATGGAACCGTGTGGCTGTCCAGCAACATCCACAGCTGACCAACTCATCAGAGGAGCGTCGTCCAGACTGTGGGAAATTTTTGGCAGCAATCCTGCTTTTTACCAAAGCAGCATCCAGTCGCCCAAGTTGAAGATCAACTTTGCAATCTCACAATTTAAAACTCATTTAACATGTCCTTTGGCCGGGACTAGGAATTATTCCCGTCAAAAAAAAGTGTGTCCTTTTTCTAGTCCGACTGGTTTTCGGGCTGCCGAAATCAAGCAGATGATGCTGGTCCTGAAATCGTTGTTTTTTTTCTAAGACTCGTTTTAGACTCTGAAAAAAATATCCCCTCCCCAGAAAAAACCTGTCACAGAACTAGATTTAAAGGGGTCGCCCGTTTTCGGACTGGCTTTCTTTGGATGAATTCTTAGACGTCTGGCGAATTTTGCCCTCCAAGAAGCGAGAGAGGGGTTGGATTTGGGCAGGGAGATTCCGCTACGGGATAAGGAACCAAGCGACCGACCGACCGGAAGACGACGACGGGACGCAGGTGAATTTCGTTATTTAAATGCAGCACAAATCTACCCCTTTGGCGAAATGGTCCTCGGGCCGCCTGGCGTTTCCATTTCTCCCTCATTTGTTTTAATTTGTTTTGAATTTAAATGGACACAAAGCCGAGGGGGTCCCGGGATGGGATTTGTTGCGACGGGGATCACGTAGGGGGAAGAGAGAAGGACCTCCTGGAAAATGGAATTAGCATTTTTGTTGTTTGCTATTTTTTTTTTGCTGCTTTTGCTACAGTGGTCACAGTTTTAGAGAACAGTTACTGTTCGGTTGATTTGTGAGGAACTGATATTCCGATCGGGATCGGGAATTTCCGCGGCCGTTCGTTTCGCTGAAAGTCATTTCGCCGAATGTCAGAAAATTGTAAAAAAAAAACTTAATAAAAGGGATACTACTTTTGTTAAAGGAAATACACGGCAAACAACAAAAAAGGACATTTTGTTTTTGGGTTTTTATCTACCAATTAGAACAATTAGGTTTTATGCCGACTCGATTTGGAGATTAGAAGGAGTGTACTGTTTACAAGGACTTAGCAGAGTTCGACGCGGTCGTCGATTTTGTTCGTGGGAATTGTCAAATGACGTCACGGCGTAAAACCTAATTAGGGCCTTTATGTAAAATAAGATGCCCGATTTGATGGCATATTTTCTTTAAAAATAAAATAAAATAACATTTTAGAATGGCTGTATCTCGAGAACTACATCAGTAAACCTTCTGAAACCTTGCCCAGAGATTCTTGGTAGTCTTATGAAGCAAAATTCATCATAATATCGAAATTCATATTCTTAAAAATACTTAAATTGTATTGAAAAGTCAAAAATCACATTTAAAAACGGCTGTATCTTGAGAAATACATAAGAAAACCTTCTGAAACTTGGCCCAGAGATACTTGACAGTCATATGTGTAGAGAATAAGACAAAGATAATGAATGTTGCGAAAAAAAACTTGATTGATTAACTTATCAAATGAAAAATATGTGATAGAAATAAATTATGACCGTTTAAAATGTTAGAGTCGAAATTCGATTTTAACGACGACGCACACACCAATACACTCAGAAAAAAGAACTGGCAAAATCCATAAGAACGTCTTATGACCTTTCGACATCAGGATTTTATTCGGATGTCATAAGATTTTCTTATGGCTGGGAGGGGAAATTTGACAAAGCCGTTACTTAAGATATCCATTGAGTTATCTTATGACATTCATAGATGGAATTGTGTACAGAATATATGGCAATGCTCATGGAGATCATATTAACAAACATCGTTTTTCATAACCATTTTTCTTATTTTTGTTGAATGAAAACAAAAATTAATTTCAATTTTAAACGTATATATTTTTAAACTATCGTATTATACCCAAAACTTCATTTCCTTTTTTGCTTCGAGGAGATGTTTTCTCCGACCTTCGACCAGTCGCTGCACGGAACTGTCCTCATTGATGCTATTCTCCGGATCCTTCTGGAGGGATGAGGAGGGCCGCCGTCGGAACCAACGGTCGTTAATGTTACCTGAAAATACCCAAATAAAATATTCAACTTCGAACCAAAACCCACGAAACACCCGCCACAGAACTTACCTGAGCCTTGGAGGTCGCGGTAAACAAGAAAATTGATTCGTCCGATCAGAAACTCAGAGCGGCGCAACAGCTTTGTGTAGTTGTTACCGGAACCGGTCTGCAAGATCCGTCCTTTCGCCATCTTGAAATGTCAAAAAATTCACACTAGCATCTTACGCGAAAACCATTGACAAATTACAGATGAATTCCATAAGAATTTCTTATGAAGTCCATAGTCTATCAACAGTGGACCAAATTCATAAGTAAAGTTTAGTTATAACCATATGAATTTATAGTGACGGTCATAAGATTGTCTATGAAAATCGCGAGAGGCTAGTGGATACTCAAATCAGGCAGTACATAAGATGTGGACTTATGAAAATCTTACATTCTTTTTCCTCAGTGTAACAATCCAGCACTCAGAAAAATCATAAATTGGCTGTTTATTAGCATTCAACAACAAGTTAGCTCTGAAACAGCTAAGGTGATAACAAATCAGCTCTAAAACAACTGCTGTTGTATAAGCTGAAATGCAGCTGTTTTAATGCTACTGCTAGCAACACTGCAGTATTTTTTCCATTTAACTGGCAACACAGATGTGGTGAGAAAGAGAGAAAACTATGTAAACGAAAATAAAAATATCTCTTGCTCGTTCATCCCTTCATCACAAGCTTCTGCTAGTACGACCAAAACAAACCAGCGGAGAAAAATAGAAACCGGCTGTCATTTGGTGTGCGAGATTCATCGAAATTTCATGCTTTTCAGCTTCAATTCATGTTTTTAGAAGAATAATTATAAAGAATCTTTTCTACAGGATGCATTTCTACGTTAGCTTGAAATTGAAGAGAGCGGTAACGACCGATGGTTACAAAGCTGATAGAGTTATCTACGTGCGCATGTATGTTCAAATGGTAAGCTAGTGTACGTGAGATGGGGCTTAGATAGCTATATAAACGTCGGGTCGAAAACGCGCGGCGCTTGAGCGTGTGTGGGTGTGCATGAACCGATCGGGACGTATGACTTTCGTCGGGGACGACAGGTCTTCAGTCTTCAGGGTTTTAAATTTGCAGAAAATGGTCGTTTGACGACTTTTTAAGTTTACCAGTTTTAGTTTACTACAATATGCAGCACAAAATATCATTATCTCGAATTGCATATTCTTTGAAATGATAAAAATGTATTGAGGTTTTGCAGCGCGACTGTGTTTCAAATGTAGGTGGCGCCAAAATGAGGTTACTTGCCAAAAATCGTATTCCTTTCTGCTAGATTGAAGAAAAAATACGCTTATTTCTCATGATTCATCATGAATTTTTGGGCGCGCAAAAAATTGTGTACTTTTTCTTTAAAAAACATTTTTGGAACACGAAAAAAATAGTTTTTTCGTACACCCAAAACTGGCAGCGCTAGTCCGAGAGAATGATGGTCTCGAGTCGAGAGAATAGTGGTACCATTCACGGACGCAGAGAACACAGCTCGAGATGGGCGATAGAACTATTCTCTCGAGGTTCATTTGCAAAAAAAGTTCATCCGTCAAACAAAAAAACAAAAGTGTCGACAACGGGAATCGAACCAGAGACCTTTGACAAACCATTCCAATGACTTTGCTGGCTCGGCCACCACAGCTTGGTGACCAAGGAGAAGTCAGAAGTCGATGTATGACACTTGTTGGAGATTAATTGATTCAACTAACGAATGAACTCATTTGTTATGATGGTGTGAGTTGGTACCATTATTCTATCGATTTTGGCACTGAGCCCTCAAGAAATTTTGAGAGAACGATTATCTCGACTCTGAATTTTGGGTGTATATATCAATGAAATAACCAGTTAGTTATATAGTTGATAACAGATGTGTTTACGTATATTCAACAATTTTTATTGATTTTTGACAGACTTTCTTGCCAAATGGTCCTAATTACTATCTTTTTCTAGATTTACCGATTTCTCATAGAAAAATCATATATGGAAAAAAACACATTTTTTAAAAAAATCATAGGTTTACGCTATTTGTTCATAGGTGGTGTCATGTGTCTTTCAGCTTTGCTGCAAATTCTCTATAGATTGTTTTGGTTTTCTTAATGAAAATTTGATGAAACATCTTAAAAGGGCTGTATCTCAAAAACTACATCAGCATATTTTCTATTTTTTGCACAGAGGTGCACTATGGTGTAAGAAATCGATAGATCCCAAAAACTCAGATTGCATATTTTTTTCATAATAACGGTATTTTGAGCACCGTGACGTAGGTAATGTTGAGGACTATTGAGTTAAAAAAGAGGTTGACGGATATTTTTTGCCGATTCTTTTTTTTTCTTTTATGTATGTAATATGTAGATATAGAATGGTTCAAGACATAGTTTGATTTTAATGAAATATTTGCAGTTTTTCGGTTTTTAAAAATAGTGAACATAAAAATGACCTTAAATTTTTTTTTTTGAAAAATTAAAAAAAAAACATGAAAATCGTAGTTTTCAAAGTCTCACTCAAACAACCCACCATTTTCTAATGTCGATATCTCAGTAAGTAATGGTCCGATTTTCAATGTTGATACATCAAACATTCGTGAAATTTTCCGATATTTTCCAAAACAATATTAGGATTTTTTTTAATCAAGACTAACATTTTAAATGGGCCAAACAATCAATATTACGCCCTTTTAAAATTCTAGTTTTGATTAAAAAAATTTTTTTTATGGCCGTCAAAAAGTTTGAGCAAAATAAAAAAAAATACAAGAAATAAAAATGTTCGAAATCGGCTGCCTTCGTAAAGGATCGCTCAGGTATTTTTTATTCACTTCTTCTAATTGTTTTTTTTTTTCAATTTTACGATCTCATTGCAAAAAATATCTTAAGCACTCCATAAATGGTTTCAAATTCAAAGAACTACTGTACTTTTTTCAGCTCCCCTCTATTTGGTTCACAACCGGAAGCGGAAACGTTTTCTTGGAAGGGAGTTGGTTGCCAGTTGTGGCCAGCGGCAGCCAGCCAGTCAACATTCCGTATTAGCCAAGTAGCAAGCACAAATCAACCAGAGTTACGGTGGGCTTTCTTTTTCCAAGAAGCGTGCCAATTGCTCAGCTGCTCCCATCAGGACTAGAGTACAAGAGGGAGGGCAGGGTCTTCAAAAATTGTAACTAATGGTTGTTCGAAGAATCGAATTTTGAACACCTTCATAAGAGAATTCACGGCACGTTGAGGTCAGATAAAAGGTTTGATGAAAGGTATTTGGGTAATCTTGTTGAAATACACTGATTTAATACGGTTAGATTTACATCACATCTTGCAATGAGGCAAAATATGATATTTTCTTGATTTCTTGAGATTTTAGAGATCAATTCAAATTTAGTTAGTGAATTCCCAAGTTCCTAAGCAAAAATCGAAAAATTTCGCCCCGGAATGTGCACTCTTCTGGTGCATTTGCGATCTATATCAAAGAGAAAAAAAAACCTTAATATTGCCTTCTTAGCATCTAAATTCAGCAATACTTCGGCGCCCGGGGGGAATTCCACAAGATCTTCCGGACACAACAGACAACGTCAGCAGCAGAAGTAGTTTCCTTTGAAATCCTGCTCACATCAGAGGGCGCAGACATTCCGGCAGTCAGTCAGTGCACTGTGTTGGCTGGCCTGAGGGGTTATCCTTCGTTTTCCTTGCAATTACATTCAGCGCGTTTGGGCCCCGCCGGGGCTGCTGGTTGGATTGAGGATTCAGCCCCAGAAGCTGGATGCATGCGAAGAAAATTGAACCCGTTCGTTAGTTTCGCTGGAGCTGCTAAAATAAAGCAAGCATGAACTTTGTAGGGGAGTGTAGGGTTCTATAGTTTACATTTGTTGTGTTTCTTTTTCGAATATGTTAAAGGCAGTGATTAATCGCTAATTTAATCATAGTCGTCGAAATTTCATCATTTTTCTTACTTGCAATTTCCTTATTGATGATTTTCAAACTTATGAACAAGCGTTAATGAAATCAGAAATTTGAACAAAGTTAACCTTTAACTAAACGTGAAATTAAAAAGAAATGTTTTAAATTACCATATTTTAGAAAAGAAATGACCTTTGAACAGCCAATTTTCTGAACGATTGGTCTACATTTTAGAAACTGGATTTGGTCCGTGCGTTTATTTTATAAATTAAGTTTCCATTTATTTAGAAAAAAAACTTATAAAATGATACTTAAAAATAGCTGCATAATTTTTATTATTCAGTTAGACATCCACAAAATTGAAAAAATAAATAAATCAGCCTTTTTCAAAAATATAACTTTTCATGATTTTATACGAAAAAAAATTAACTGCACAGAAAAAAATGATGGTAATATTTATCAGGAAATGGTGACATATTTTGTTCCAAAAAAAAGGTTTAATATTACATCAATAAATGAATGATTGATGAATATTGATCAGTTCCTGGTGAATATTCATCAGGTTCACATTTTTTGTGTAATATTACTCAAAAAAGAGGGAATATTTAACCTACCAAATTTTCATCATTCCAAAAATCATTTTGTTTTTGCTTTTTATTGCGACAGCCCAAAGTTGTTGATAAATTCATAACTTAAATAAAAAAAAAATTAAAATCTGTTTCTAAAGAAGTATTTTGTAAAGTATGTTTTGGAGTCCAAAAAATTCTATTCACATATTAATTCAAAATTTATAGCAGCTATATTATTCTGAGACATTCCCATTTTAAATTAATATGATCCATTTTCGGAATCCCTAATCAAATTATACTATAAATAAGATATTTAAGGAGACACGGGAGAGCACAGCCATCTTGACACCGCAACTCGAGTTTTTAAGCCGCTGTAAACCAAATACAGTTACTCAAGAAGATATGCTTTTTGCAGACGATATAAAAGTCGATAGCGAGTATTCTGTTAGGATCGCAAATTGATTTATGTTGAACAGAAGTTAACTTAAGTTAACTCCTAAAGAAGTTTTGAAGAGAATTGTATCCTACCGCGGTCCAAACTGCTATGCTGTAGCTATCTTGAAGAGCTCTTGTAGAACTCCTGGAAAAAATGTTACTTGGGTTGTCTTAGATCAGTGTCCTCTTTTACCTTTACATAAATGTCATGTCAAAAATGGCATGCAAAAATTTAAAAAAAAAACTGTAACTTTAAAAGGATTTTTTTAATCAATTTGATGTCTTCAGTCTTGTTGAAACTATTATTCAAAATTTCAAAATTTGCCATACTTCTTGATAACAAATTCGATGTATCATTAAAAATTTTAGGCAAATTGGTTGGTTTTTATTTAAAATTTGGTCAAACATGTTTTACCCATTCTGGAAATTTCCTGTATCCAAGATCATATCAAAACATAAAAAAATATTAAAATAATTGTTTTCTATGGAAATTAATTTTAAATGGCAAAAAGTGTTTAAAAAAGCAATTAAAATATTATGTGTTTACTTCTTTTTTTGGTGTACCGTAAACTGGGGTCAATGGGGACACATGGGGCGAATTGGGACAGCAGTTTTAACCATGTTAGAGCACAATATTTTGATTTTTCTGGTTGGTTTCGGTTAGAACAGACTCTGGCCAACAATATGTGTACATCCATTTCCAAATTTAAAAGCTTTAAGTGCTCTAAAAACTGCTGTCCCTATTCAGACTGTAGTCCCGATTCACCCCAGATTACGGTAGTCTTGTAGTCTTCTTGACTTTCATAAAAAATACTAATTTTAATCATTTTTCATATGTTGATATGTTTGAGCAAAAAATGTTTGACCAAATTATAATTTTTGAAAAACAGTAATCTTCCAAAAAAAAAAATCTTCAAAAAAAATCTTTACATTTTGCTTTCTAAAACTTTGTTCATACAACGACAAAAAGACAAAACGAAGTAAAGACAAAAAAAGAAATAAAAGTAGATTTTCCCAGTTGTAGCCTTCGTTTCTTGATCACCGATAACTCGAGAACCTGTTGTCTGATTTTCATCGTTAAAAAGTGAACATTTTGTAAAATTTACTGATCTTTTCAATAAAAAAATATTTCGGAATTTTAAATCGAAGTGTTAATTGTTTTCACCCGTTTCATAAAATAATCCTTGATTATAAACTTCTGAATAATTTTTATTGAAAAGAGTTCATTTTTTCACAATTTCATTTTTTATGTTTAAAATCGGACCATTTGTTCCCAAGATATCGGTGTTCAAAACACGTAACTTATTGGGTAATACTGAGAAAATCAAATTGTTGCTGTTTTGAACATTTATTTGAACGTTGTTCAAAATAAAAATAAAAAAACAAAAATTTACTTAGTTGGTCAATATTCGCAAAATTTTCAAAAGAATTCACCATTCCCAGCTTTCTCCCTTCCCGCACACTGACACGGGTGGTTGTACGTCACGAAAAAAGCAACCAAACTACTCCCCTGTTGGAATCATCTGCATGCATAAGTCAAAAGAGCACTTCTTCCTCGAGTGCCAGTAGCAGAAACAGCATCGCGAAATACACACACGTACAGTACGAATGTATGTTCTTATCCTTAAGGGAACTTCCCCCCGAAACCGAATTGTCTGCAAGGGGGCATAGCGTCGGATAAAAAGATAGAAAATAAGAAGGACACGACTTCTTACGACCTGGCCGGCCCCGGAAAGCAGAGGCAGAGAGTTCAAATGGCAACTCCGGGCTCTCCAGCAAGCGGAACCGATATTGCTAGTTTATTTTTTATTTTATTTTACCCTTTTGGATTACATTTCTCCGGGTTTATTTTCGCTAGCAATTTGCCATGATCGCGGCAGCGGTGAACCACTCTTTTGGGTTAACTTAGGCTTGACTGGCAGTGAAATTCTGAGAAAGTATAATTTCTACAAGATTTGGGCCATGCTAATACAACTTATCTCAGTTCCGGATAATCGACGGATTTAGTCACGCGCTGCTTCCAACAATCCATTTCAAAATGATTGTCCGGACTCACCTGTACATAAAGTTAAAATAAAACAAAATTCGATTTATCACTAAACTTTTAACTTATCATTTTATTTAAACCACATAAAATTGCCTTGAATTATTTCTGAAAGTTGAATTTGTCTTTCACAATTGGAATATATAATTTTAAAACAAGTTTATCATTCAATTTTAAAAAAAAACTCAGGCTGTACCTTCAAACGTGCATTCATCTTGGAGTTATAGTGGTTTGCTCATATTTGAATACCACCTAGAATTAAATTCATGACTTTATCTACGACATTCACTCGACTAAGATATGCACCACATGCATGTGCACAGCTCACTGGAGATCACGTACATCCGAAACATTCGTATGATGGACAAGAAGACCATTTTCAGAGCAGCAGCAGCAACAGCAGTCACATTTCCCAATAAAATTATGCTTTTCCTCACTCATCATAAAACACATAAAAAGAGAGCCGAGCACACAGAAATCACTCAGCACATGAAACATGTCGACGTTGGCAGTTTTAGTTTTCCAAAATATGCGACGACTTTTACATCTCAATTAGAGGATGAGCAGCAGCAGCAACAGCAGAACACATTTTATTACTGGACCAGATTTTGTCGTGTATTTGCCGCAATCCGGGGTACACCTTTCCATTTTTTTCAGTTGACTCCATTGGAACCGCCCACGCGAAATTTTGCAGCAACATTTCTTTTATGACCACGTGTCGAGTCGTATTTGCCGCTTTCGCAAGCAGAATATCTCTGGAGGAGTTCTTTGGAGAATCGTAGATTTTTCTTTAATCAGCAAAAAAAATCTAAAAATTAATCGCTGTAAAATAAAACTTTGTAAAATTTTCAATGTTCAATGTTCAATATTCAATGTTCATTGTTCAATGTTCACTTTTCACTCTTGACTTTGAACATTGAATTTGGGACATTGGACTTTAGAATTTGGAATTTGGATACTGGAAATTGGAAATTAAAAATTGGAAAATGGAAATAAGAAATTGGAAATTGGAAACCGGAAAGTGGAAATTGGAAATTGGAAATTGGAAATTGGAAATTGGAAATTGGAAATTAGAAATTGGAAATTGGAAATTAGAAATTGGAAATTGGAAATTGGAAATTGGAAATTGTAATATGGAAATTGGAAATTGGAATTTCGAATTTCGAATTCATAAATTGGAATTTGGAGTTTTGAATTTGGAATTGGGAAATTGGTATTTGGAATTTGGAATTTGGAATTTGGAATTTGGAATTTGGAATTTGGAATTTGGAATTTGGAATTTGGAATTTGGAATTTAGAATTTGGAATTTGGAATTCGGAATTTTGGATCTAGAATTTGCAATTTGAAACTTGGAATTTGGAATTGAAAATTTTTTGTTTTTCCTTGAGAACTACCCACACTCCAATGATAACGACATGGTTGATATTAGTTTCCTGAACACCCCCGCAGCAGCAGCAAAAGTGGCATTTGGAAAAGCGAAATAAAATATAAAAAAATCAACCCAAAATTTGCTTTTTGGCCAAAAATTCCCCTACCGGCAGGCCCAAGCCTTTTCCGCGCTGTATTTTTTATGTGGCGCAGAGAAGAAAGTATAACACTTTAAAACACATATGGCGCACCGCCGCACGGCAAACGGCCATTTCCAGAGGAGAGCTTCGAACAACTGCTGAAATTCGTCCTCTCGCCCAAAGAATTGTCTTCCTCGTTGGTGGCCAAATTGGGCCCGAGGAAGGGCAAGGATAAGATTAGCTCTACACTGTGGGTGAAAACAGGATATTCTGGGCTTGGATTGGCTTGCCATTGGTGATTCCGATGAACTTTACAGAATCGTAGTGCTAGTCGTGGAGGTGTTTTGAGATTGTTAGACTGGTGCATGGTTTTGAACATTTAGAACAATAAACAATCATGCTGAAAATACAAAAATACAACAAAACAAAAATGAAAAAACACAAAAATACAAAAATACAAAAATACAAAAATACAAAAATACAAAAATACAAAAATACAAAAATACAAAAATACAAAAATACAAAAATACAAAAATACAAAAATACAAAAATACAAAAATACAAAAATACAAAAATACAAAAATACAAAAATACAAAAATACAAAAATACAAAAATACAAAATACAAAAATACAAAAATACAAAAATACAAAAATACAAAAATACAAAAATACAAAAATACAAAATACAAAAATACAAAATACAAAAATACAAAAATACAAAAATACAAAATACAAAAATACAAAAACAAAAATACAAAATACAAAAATACAAAAATACAAAAATACAAAAATACAAAATACAAAAATACAAAATACAAAAATACAAAAATACAAAATACAAAAATACAAAAATACAAAAATACAAAATACAAAATACAAAATACAAAAACAAAAATACAAAAATACAAAATACAAAAATACAAAATACAAAATACAAAAATAAAAATACAAAAATACAAAAATACAAAATACAAAAATACAAAATACAAAATACAAAAATACAAAAATACAAAAATACAAAAATACAAAAATACAAAATACAAAATACAAAAATACAAAATACAAAAATACAAAATATAAAAATACAAAAATACAAAAATACAAAATACAAAATACAAAAATACAAAAATACAAAAATACAAAATACAAAAATACAAAAATACAAAAATACAAAAATACAAAAATACAAAAATACAAAAATACAAAAATACAAAAATACAAAAATACAAAAATACAAAAATACAAAAATACAAAAATACAAAAATACAAAAATACAAAAATACAAAAATACAAAAATACAAAAATACAAATATACAAAAATACAAAATACATTTTTTTGTTTTATGTTTTATGTTTTATGTTTAATGTTTAATGTTTTATGTTTTATGTTTTATGTTTAATGTTTTATGTTTTATGTTTTATGTTTTATGTTTAATGTTTAATGTTTTATGTTTAATGTTTTATGTTTTATGTTTTATGTTTTATGTTTAATGTTTAATGTTTAATGTTTAATGTTTAATGTTTAATGTTTAATGTTTAATGTTTAATGTTTTATGTTTTATGTTTTATGTTTTATGTTTTATGTTTTATGTTTTATGTTTTATGTTTTATGTTTTATGTTTTATGTTTTATGTTTTATGTTTTATGTTTTATGTTTTATGTTTTATGTTTTATGTTTTATGTTTTATGTTTTATGTTTTATGTTTTCTGTTTTATGTTTTATGTTTTATGTTTTATGTTTTATGTTTTATGTTTAATGTTTAATGTTTTATGTTTTATGTTTTATGTTTTATGTTTTATGTTTTATGTTTTATGTTTTATGTTTTATGTTTTATGTTTTATGTTTTATGTTTTATGTTTATGTTTTATGTTTTATGTTTTATGTTTTATGTTTTATGTTTTATGTTTTATGTTTTATGTTTTATGTTTTATGTTTTATGTTTTATGTTTTATGTTTTATGTTTTATGTTTTATGTTATATGTTTTATGTTTTATGTTTTATGTTTTATGTTTTATGTTTAATGTTTAATGTTTAATGTTTTATGTTTTATGTTTTATGTTTTATGTTTTATGTTTTATGTTTTATGTTTTATGTTTTATGTTTTATGTTTTATGTTTTATGTTTTATGTTTTATGTTTTATGTTTTATGTTTTATGTTTTATGTTTTATGTTTTATGTTTTATGTTCTATGTTCTATGTTTTATGTTTTATGTTTTATGTTTTATGGTTTATATTTTATGTTTTATGTTTTATGTTTCTGGGGATTATTTTTCCTTCGATTGATGACCTTAATGAAGAAAATGAAACATATTAAATTATTTTAATTTTGAAACATTCTAGTGGGTACACCTTTACACTATATTTAAACATTCTTTTGCTGCTGAAGTCATTCTAACCAGTGGTGTGTAGGTTGAGCTGACATTTCAGGGTCAAACCCAGTAATGTGTGTTAAAATTTGTGTAAATTTTGAATCGAAATAAATTGAGTAGTTTCATAATGGTAAAGAGTTGAAAATTTCACAATCAAAAATTTATTTTACTGGTGAGCTTAAAAAAATCGAAGTAAGTTCAGTGCCATCCCTGAACTTTCTGCAAAGCCTACTAACTGGGCAACACAATCCTTTTTCCACAACCACCATCTGACTTTCTTGACTCCTACCCCATCAGGTTATGTGCCTTTCCGTATAAACTTGCATGAATAATACAAAAATCAACATTATGCAATATTTTCGTTATTTGTTGCCCCTTTGGTTCGGGCACTATCTTTATCTCTGTAACTGGTTCTACCGTATTTTGGCCATCAAACATTTTCCACCGTTGAACTCTGATCTCTGCTGCTTGCCCTTAAGCAGAATACTAGGTAAATTTCTAAATTTCTAGACTTGATTTTTTTTTTAATTTTTTCTGAATTTTCAGTGAAACCATCTAAAACACAAATCATCAAATTTCATACTGCTGAATTTTCCCGCATTTCCACTGAAATTTTCAAACCAAAAAGGGAAAATGTATGTGTGTTTGTGCTCGTGTCACCAGTCGTGTCACCGCTACAGTCGCAGAAAACGTCCTTTTGCCGGCATGGCACCCCTTTTTCGGGGGGTTAGAATTGCTGCTTCTTTTTCTTCCCTCCTCTTCCATTGGCTTCTCATCTGCAAACGCGCTGCTTATGTTATATTTATGAATATCTTTGGTAATATTGGATTTCTTTTTAGGTGGGTTTTGAGGGAACAAAAATTGTGTCGATTCAACTGCCAAGCACGTGTCTTTCTCATTTTACCAAAATTTTAAGTCGTTTTAATTGTTTTCACCAATTTATTTATGAGAAACCAAAAAAATATTTACCAAGTAAAATAATAGTAGTTTATCAACAAGTTGCAAAAAATAGATTTTTTTCAGCACGAGCCGTACATTTATCGAACGAGAATTACTGAGTTGGATAAAAACGACGTGTGCTGAAAAAATCAAGTTTTGCAATGAGTTGCTTGCATTTTTTTTTGCAATTCCGAAAAATTCTTCTTGGATGGTATTATGTGTCAAACATTCATGCATCGTTCAAAACAAAAAATATTGAAAAATGTTACTTTTCGATACCAGTGTTGAAAAGTTCAACTTTTCAGCACCCATATCAGTAGAACTTTTCGGCACTGGTATGAAAAGGTATTCACTTTCTATTCTGTTATTTTTAGTAGGGAAAAGTAGGCCGTTTCGTTTCTCTAGAAGTATAGGAAATATTGACAGTTTTACAGCGGCATTGCAAAAAATTACTTTTCAACATCAATGCTGTAAAGTTCAACTTTTTAGCACTTATTTCTAAAAGTTATTAAATTTGAAAGCAAACGACTTCAATACCATTCTCGAGTGTGCAACCGGAATACATTCTACAAACGTATGCTCTGTCTTGTGGTGGTGGGTCGATCGCGGCAGTTTTTCTTTTTTCGCTTACGCGTATGTAATTGCCCTTATGGGACAACCCTCCCCCCTCCGTTCGCTGGAATCGTAAACTTGATATTCATAGAGTGGGATGTGGAAAGGGGGAGGCAAATCGACATCCAGAACAAACGTCTCGTGCCTTGTGGCAAAGTCCGGATTTGAGTCCAAAATTCAACCGTAAACTTTCAATTGTTCGTTACAAGCAATTTAACCAGGTTAAGCAGCCACTCAATCAGAACCACAGGGCAAACAAAAAGTGCGTAAAGTTCTGCCCCATCTGATGACCACCGGCAGCTGCTGCCATTCTTACGGTTCGGACTCCGGGGGTACTTTGGAACGATAATTAACTTCTTGCCAATTTTCCCTAGAAGCTGGCACGAGGAACCGTTCAAAGTGATTTATGCGGACATGTCCAGGGCCGGCTTCTCACGTTGCACAGCTCGTTGGAGTTGTGAGGAGATAATTACTCATCGGAAGTTATTTGCGTTGGACGGGGGGGTTTCGGGACAGGGACACGTCTAAGTGAATTATTTGGGTCGATTGATTGCGATAAATTCGAGCGATAATTTGGTGCCTTAAAAGGGCAATTTGCTTCCGAAACATTAATAAATGAAATTCTATTTGAACTTTGACGATCTTGAATCTTGAATCTTGAATCTTGAATCTTGAATCTTGAATCTTGAATCTTGAATCTTGAATCTTGAATCTTGAATCTTGAATCTTGAATCTTGAATCTTGAATCTTGAATCTTGAATCTTGAATCTTGAATCTTGAATCTTGAATCTTGAATCTTGAATCTTGAATCTTGAATCTTGAATCTTGAATCTTGAATCTTGAATCTTGAATCTTGAATCTTGAATCTTGAATCTTGAATCTTGAATCATGAATCTTGAATCTTGAATCTTGAATCTTGAATCTTGAATCTTGAATCTTGAATCTTGAATCTTGAATCTTGAATCTTGAATCTTGAATCTTGAATCTTGAATCTTGAATCTTGAATCTTGAATCTTGAATCTTGATTTGTTGCTTTGTTGATTTGTTGATTTGTTGATTTGTTGATTTGTTGATTTGTTGATTTGTTGATTTGTTGATTTGTTGATTTGTTGATTTGTTGATTTGTTGATTTGTTGATTTGTTGATTTGTTGATTTGTTGATTTGTTGATTTGTTGATTTGTTGATTTGTTGATTTGTTGATTTGTTGATTTGTTGATTTGTTGATTTGTTGATTTGTTGATTTGTTGATTTGTTGATTTGTTGATTTGTTGATTTGTTGATTTGTTGATTTGTTGATTTGTTGATTTGTTGATTTGTTGATTTGTTGATTTGTTGATTTATTGATTTTCTTTTTAGTTTCCAGCTGTTCCATGTTCTACTAAAGTTAGAGTGAACTACTTTCTCGTTTAGTTTGCTCATAGATTCCTATGAAATCGAGCAAATGTATCAACCCATCTAATCCAAACTAGTTTTCCAAGAAAACTTTTCATCATTAGCCAGTCTTGTGCTCGCTCGTGCTCTTGTTGAGGGACTTTTCCACGTAGCGACGAGGACTCACCAAACACCTCGGAGCGCACGAAATCTGTCCCGATTTTCCGCTAAATCTCCAAGCAATTTTGTCCAACGCATAACGTATTTAAGTCATGTTTTCCAATTATGAAATTTTATAACGATTCCGACGTTGTCATCCTCTACTACTTGATAGATATTGCTCCCTCTGTGTGATGCTCCCACTCTCTTGCACTGAAGAGATTTTCGTGGGAAAAGTTTTCATCAAAAATAATAGAAACTGCTCGTTTTTGTAGCAATGTCCAATCGGAGCAAAATTGATTTTTCTGGAATTTCATGAAAAAACTTTTCTTAAACTGACAAAAAAATACTTCAGGATACTATTTCTTTTTATTCTCAGTGCACTTTCCCCAGCTATCTGGTGTAAACATCTCGATAGCTTTTCCACTAGTCGCTGGGAAAACTAAAGACAGCCCTCAGCTCAAGAGAGGGCAGCAGCAGAACCAAGTGTTTGTGAACCTGCTGTGGCCTGCTCCGCTGCAAGTTCTAATTCCAATTTATTTCTTTCCTCCATTGAGTTTCTTACGGTTTTTTTTTCTTCTGGCCAACAACCATGTTGCACATCTTCGTCGTGAAGAAATTTTCCGCATCTGCAGCATCACTTTCATTGAATAGTTTATGGTACGTGCGAAACGAGCCAAACTTCTTGATCTTAAGGCGATAGGCATGGGCGTCACCACTAAGGAGGGAGTTGCACACTTTTGGGCATAATGATTACTGTTTCAAACTCCTGAAGGTATGCAACCAACATTGCCAATTTGCAAGAGCTAGTTTTCTTTTCGAAAATTGTTTTAAAATTCTTCAAATAAACGCCACTGCCTTTCGTTAAGCTTGTGGGTTGAATTTGACGATGGATGATGATGTCGCCCAGCAAAGAGGTGGTCCTGAGGACGGAGAAAAGGACACATTCGCATTTCCCGTGAGGCGAGCAGGAAAAAAAGGCGCCGTGACTAATATGCGTGTCTGCTGTGGTGGTGGTTCGTTAGTTTGAAACTATTCTGCTGCTCCACATAGCGATGAGATGGAAGTTCCACCGTCTGACAGCATCCCATGCGTTGACAACAGGACGACGACGCGTCACACGTGTGACGCGCCATCTCATCAGGGGAGAGTCGTCGATTGGTGATAAGGTTTTGGACGTGATTTGTAAAATTTCTATATTAGATTTTGGGATTTAAAATATTTCTAACGCTTCTTTTCCCTTTTCAGATTATGTGAATCGGAGCCCGTAGCCCAGCTTATGCTATAGGTAAGTACTCTTAGGAACTTGCTAATCACAGAAATAGAGCAACTACGGAAAGAAACAGCAGTCCAGTTAGCGATAACAAATGTGCATGATGCAGCTAGCACACACGCCAAAACAAATCACTCCCGATATGCAAATGAATCTCTACTAGAGACGAGAAGCCACAACACATTTCATAACCTCGTCGTCGACAGGATCATTAGCAACTTGTCGAGAGATCTTGCGGCTTCCGACGACGGAAAGTCGGGCTCCTCACTTGCCCAACCTTCCCCTGCGGCCTTGCTATTGTTGCAAAAATGTAAGCAAGACTGCAAGTCTGGAGTTGGAGTTGACTGTTGTCACTCTGAACTGCAAGCAACAACCCGAAGGTGACGATTACATCTTATTTCAATTAACACCTACCCATCAACTTTCCGGTTTGATTATCGTTACCCTCCCCTCCCAACTTGTCTCCTAGCTTTTGCAAAAGACCAACTCTAGCTGTCCAAGGGGTACTCCTCGTACGTAGTGTAAATGGATAGTGAAGTTTTGACCAAGGGGTTGACTGGCAACATTACGTGACTCAGACGAGGAGATGCATGCGTGACTAGGTGGATGCTGCCAGGAATTCTTTCCAGTTAACTTTTGGAGTTGTCTTCGATGGAACTTGTTTGTTCGGGCAGCTTTGCCCACTCGAAATTTAAAATGGGGTGTTGTTGCTTCGAAAAGTGACAATGAGACTGTAAAGAGAGAGAGAGAGTGGTTCTTTAACCTTTCCGAAGAGGTCGAGTACATTGAATTCAAACGCAAAATAGCTGTTTTTACTTGTCCCTGACTTTCTCATATCTTTTAATATCAATAGTTTAGTGATAATAAAATGTACAAAATATCAGTGGAAAACACAACAAAAGTTCCAACCCTTAATTTTTTAAATATTTTATATTAGAATTGCCTTTAAAAAAATCAAAAATTAGTTGAATAATGGATTTTAGGCGATTTATTAGATCAAAGCCCGCCTAGCGGCTAGTTTGGGTTAAAAAAAAGTTAGATAACCATACCATAAACAATGTTTAAAATTTTCAATTAAGGGTTTTTTCTGTGTCGGTGTTTTTTACACAAGAAAACATTTTTGCTAAATTAATTTTACTCAAATAAAAACAACGACTTTTTTGATTAAATGTTTCGCTCTTTTTAAAATTTAGAAGATTTTTTTTTTAAGATTATGTGATTTTATATTATTTCATTGAATTTTTATAAATTATTTGAAAAAATAATCTAAAAACAAGAAGATGCGCTTGACAGCCAAAGGTCTTGGCGGTTTCTATGTCAATATTTATGCTCGAAACTGAACATTCGAAGAATTGGGCATCCAAACTTAAATCTAAATTTTGCAGGAAATTGATATTAGTTTAACAAAATTGCGGTAATTTCTGCCAAAATTGAACAAAAGTTGATCTTTAATTTTGAGAAAATATTCTGCCAACTATTTTCTACATTCTGATTTTATTCATAAAAAAATGAATTGATGAAGATTAATCGGCAAGAGTTTTTTTAATCTCGTGGGCTATTTAGTATTTTTTTTGGTAAAATTATGCAAGTTTAAAATGCTCATATTTGTATTCTAGTAGTATTTTAATGTACGATCAGTTATACCTGCCGTTTTATACCCTAAAGTACTTGAAAATGTTCCGTGGGACAATTTTGGGATTATTTTTTTATAAGCATTGAATGATTTGAAATTGCATTTTCAACTCTCAAAACAAACTCAAAACTACATCTTGTTGGATATTAAGTAAATTATGTGTATAACTATAAAAAGGACACAAATTTCAAATCATTCTGGAACGGTAATTCGTTCGCTCTTCTCATTGAACCGGCTCTTTGATCGGCTAGCTTTTTTTACCCACCTCTAATCGAATTCGATGCAGAAAAAATCAAATTTATTTACAAACCATGGCTTCAAATTTATTTTTTATGCTTATTTTATATATGTTTTTCCACTCTATCGATCTCGGTACAGATCAAGAAAAAATACAATAGTTATTGTAGTTTAAAATAAAAATAGTTATCTTTTTGACTTTGATTCATGACACTTGTTTAATAATTAAATCATTAACTCTCAAATTCTGAACTAAACAAACTTTAGCTAACATAACTGTAATAATTCTTAAGAAGCAGTCATATATAAGTTTACAACCGGATATAAAAAAAAAACTTTCACATCTTCTGTTTTTGATAAGGTCGTAGAAAAAATAGTTTATAGTTTTTGCAACCCTTTTGAAAATTTAAATGGATATTTGATTTAATTCAACTTAAAATAAATGTCATCAATGGTTTACACTCTTTTTACAAACTTCGGTAAGAAACAACGGGATGGATGGAAATTAAAAGTAAGGCTGTTAAAATTATTTTTAAAAGTTTTTATCTCCCTCGAATTCGGAAAGTACTAATAATGTTATGTTTTTTTACAATAATAGTTTCAAATAATCGGGATTTTTGCATACTTTTTGATGATAAAGTTTTTTTGTAAAATGCTCAAAATTTTCACAAAACTACGTGTTTTTGAAAAAAATACAAAAAATTCGTTATTTTTTTCAAAACTAGAATAAAATTATTGGGAATTTGTAAAACCATTCGAAATCCCATAATTCAATGCCAACATTGTAAAAACCGGAAATTTTGAGTATTTTTTCTAAAATACGTAGTTTTGTGAAAATTTTGTGAAATTTCATAAATTTGTGTTATTACTATCGAAATGTATGAAAAATGCTCATCATTTGATACCCATATTGTAAAAAAACTTCAATTTTGAGTATTTTTTCAGAAAATAAGTAGTTTTGTTTTTTTTTTGGCAATTTCACAAAATTGTGTTATCACTATCAAGATGTAAGAAAAATTAATCAGAAAGTTTATTATTATTATAGTTTATTATTGACACTTTACCATAATGTGGCATTCGTGTCACCCAATCAGAAAATAAATATGTTTACAACCAAGGTTTTTTTTTAAATTTTAAATAAAACATTCACATTTTTTGTTTCCGATTAGGTCGTAGAAAAAAACAATTTATAGTTTTCAACATTCTAAATCATTTTATATGAATTTTGGTTATTTTCCAAAAAGACGTAGTTTTTTGAAAATATTGAGTATTTCATAAAAAATATTAAAATGGAAATTTATGAAAAAATCTCATCATTATTACCTATATTGTAAAAACACTGACATTTTTAGTATTTTTTTTTTTTCAAAAATACGTAGTGTTGTGAAAATTTTAAGGAATTTCATAAATTAAATTATTTGATGCCCAAAAACATAAACAAAAGTTTTTAGTATTTTTTTTTTCTTTTTGAGAAACACTGCATTTTCAAAATACAGGAAAAATACATATTTTTCTGAAAAAAATCATGTAATTTAGCTGACATCATCCCGATTCCAAAACACTAAATTTTTTGAAGTTTTGAAGGTTTTTCATAGGACCACAGTCCAGACTCTATTGTGCAAAGTTTCGATTATCTGAAGTTCGATTATCCGATGGTTTGTATGAGACTTCGGATAATCGAATCATGAAAGAGTGCATAATTGACAAAGGGAGCGCGTGGTCGTAAAAAATATTCGGAGTGAAAAGTGATTTCTTTTGTGATTTTCAAAGCCCTTCCTATCTCATCGTTGATCGGAAGGCACGGCGTCGGGTGGATTGTGTTTAAATTTTTCGAATAAGGTTTTATTTTTTGCGGTGAAAAAACCATTTCTATATAATGAACGAAAGACGCACTGACAATTTGGATCGTTGAGTTAATAGTGGAGCAAAATAACTGTGTGTGAGTGATTTTGTGTGTTAACCAGAAAGACCTTCCCATAGCATCGTTGCTCGGAAGGCTCGCCGACGGGTCTGTTATGAAAGTCCTCCCCATAGCGTCGTAGCTCGGGAGGCATCGAAAAGCCAATACCTTATCCTACTAACCCAAAAAAAATATTAATCACGTGATGCTTGAAGGAGATGCTGTGGATTCAACGGTCTCAAGCGGTTCCAACAAGTATATAGCGAAAAACTATGTGCTTGATGAGTCTGCAACTTCAACTATCGGGCTAACATTCCTCCCTTTCGTTGAACTGCAGGCTTCTTGGGAGGGCGCCGGTATTGACTAATAAAGTAGAGATCTTCAGAGGTTAAACAGTGAACGGATGGTTGGCTCTCACTGATAATTTTTGATTCATTGTTTAACTTCAGCTGATCTGTCAAAAACGGAGTAGCAGCTCATTGGTAGTCAACGATGCTCATGCTCATGCTCATGCTCACTTCGAATAAACTAATCATGAAAGAGAAAAAAATAGTATTTTTTATTTTCATTTTTAACATCCAATTCGGGTTCTGTGACCCCATTTTAGTCAAATCACCGCCATTTCGGCCGCCATCTCGGATTTCAAAATTCTAAACTGCCCATGTTCGCATAAATGTCCCATATGCAAAAACAGCAAGCCGAGAAAAACGCATTTGAAGTTTGTCCCATACATAAGGCTACGTGTTAAGTGTTCGCGAAAAAACTGAATTTCCTCCTGATTTCTAGAACAAAGAACTGGATGTTATAGGCTCTTTGGAAAGATCACACGATTTTGAACCAAACTGCATCAAAAATTCGAATTCGATAAAAATGCATATGGGACATTTATGCGATCAGGGGCAGTAAATCAATTTAGCGTAGTTCAGGGGTCATACTAAACTAAACAATCAAAAATAAAAGAAAGAATTTTTTTGCTATTCCGCTATGAAACTGTCAACTTTTCCTGTTCTTCGGGAGAGCCAAAATGGCCTACTTTTCCTCACAAAAAGCAGTGCTTGAAAGAAGTGCACTGTTATGAAATGTATCAACTAGAGGAAAAGAATGTATTTTCGTCGGAACCTGATGTTGGCATATTTGCTTCTAAAGCTAAGGACAAGATTGTCCGTTCGACGCAGTGGTGAACGCAGAACGCTGTGCCAATTCGATTTTTTCATCAACTGTCAGTCGAACAATCTGCAGGGGTTGCTTTGTTCAATGGTCGATAAATGGCAGGCTATGATGACAGGCGCAAAATTTTGAGTTTGCGTTCAGGCCTGACGGACAATCTTGTTCTTACCTTAAGAATCATTTTCACCGGATATCAAGTGAAAATCAGTTTTAGAGGATCAGCAATAATCTCTAAAAAACATAAAAAAGTTGTTTGTATACTGAAAACGGGAAGTAGCGAAGCAAGAGTACGTCGGAAAAAATGCCCAATGCACTGATCAGGCCATGTTTCCTTCGGAAGAAGCGCCTTCGGGTTGCTGGAAGTAGGCTATCCATTGCTGCTTCGCCCGCCGCTTCAATCCCCATAAATGTCGTAATCTGTGAGTGAAACACTCATCTTCACAAAAATCAACTTCATTCGACGGTTGTTTGAAAAAAATATGACAGCACCAAATATTTCATTGCTCAGAGACTACTGAATCGGGAAAAAAGTGAAAAATGACTAGATGCTTGGACGTCAACAGATTTTGATTTCTTTTTGAAATACCTAGGGGAAATTCTCGTATGGTTGCCAGGTTAAGCAATCGCTCCTAACTCCATCCAATTTGCTGATTTTCACTATTTAAACAACTGATTTATCACTCGATTTCAGTTGAAATCGCTTTTAATTAGCTTTAATTGAATGTCAAAGTTCTGACCTGCCAACATTAGAGGTACGCTGGAATTAGATGCTGTTCCCCTACTCATTCAGCGATTATTTTTCAGAATTGCAAAAAATGTTGGATGGAACTCGTTGCAAAACTTGATTTATTAGCACTCGTCGTCCTTATCCTCGTTCTGCAAAAATCTTCTTTTTGCAACCAGTTGCATAAACTACTATTTCGTGGTTTGATTATCCGAAGTGAAATTTTGCCAAGGCCTTTGGATAATCTAGTCTGGACTGTATAACTAATGGCTCCCATATAGCCAAAATCTCATAAGCTCAGTCCTTCAGTTAAGCACTGGGTCGTGCTTAACCGAGGCAGCTGAACGAATCATAACCGGGGCAGTGCAAACCCGAGGCGTGCAAAACCGGGGCATGACTGTACTGCCCCTGATCGCATAAATGGCCCTTATGAATTTTCATCGATTTCGAGTTTTTGATGCAATTTGGTTCAAAATCGTGTGCTCTTTCAAAAGAGCCTATGACATCCAGTACTTTGTTCTAGAAATCAGGAGGAAATCCAGTTTTTTCGCGAAAACTTAACACGTAGCCTTATGTATGGAACAAACTTCAAATGCGTTTTTCTCAGTTTGCTGTTTTTTGTATATGGGACATGTATGCGAACATGGGCAGTGTACTCATTTACCATGTTAAAAATAGACAATGCAGCAGTACATATTTAAAACATATCGACATAAGATTGGTTAGCCCACACGCACAATTCTGGCTGTCCTTGCAAAGGTTGTCTGTTGTCTCCAAAGTCAATGCCATCACACTGGAACCGATCGAATCGCGTGAAGATGATTTGTAGCACTATGCACTTAGCTCAAGAATTGGATGCAATCTGGACCAGCGAAACCGGCAGTAAATTAACACCGCCGCCCAGGAAGCTATCTAAATGTGCATCGCGCGTGTCAAAAAAGTACGCGTGGGGTTGTGAACCTCACTTTAAAAAATAAAAAATTAGTCACCTGACGTTGCACTAAATATGGACATGGACTTGGACTTGGACTTGGAGAAGAGTGGGTTGACGCGCGCTAAGCTAAGGTAACATAAATAATACTCTTAATGGGAGATGTTCCTGCCGTGTGGAGGCCAGTAGACGGTGGAGCCAATAAATTTTGACGGCACTTTATTATTTAAGAAAGCGCTAGCGAGAAATAAAACAGCTCCGAATATGATCATTCTGCCCACTTTCGAGAATGGAGGATAAATTTGTCACTTTGGCGTACGCGCGGGGAGACACTTGAGCGCATTGCCTTGTTTATGGTGAATAATGTCATCTATTTAAGGGTAATAGTTGAAATTTGACTTGAAAAGGATTCAACAATTTTGTCGTGTATTCTAATAATTGATCGATTATTTCCTTCTATTGTCAATCGGACAAATCACAAGAATCATTCTGTGAGTTAAGCAGTTGTAGGTTAAGTAATAATACAATATAAATCAATGAATAATTAAAAAATATAATTGCCACTGTTAGAAAGAAATGTCCTTTCTTCCTAACTCAGTTTGTAAGTGATGGAGCCGCTAAGAAGGCGCATTCGCCGGTGGCGCAACGGCTTGGAATCCGAGTTTACCGATCCAAAAACGTTTTTCAAAAAAGCTTGCTCCTCGGTTTCAAAATATACGGCGATTTGTGGCTGGGAACGTTTCGAGGCAAACTACACACGTTTGAACGTGAGGTTTATTTTTCTCATGGTGGACATTTTCTTATATATGGTGGTTAGCATTTGGTGCTTCAAAAATTTTTGGGGCCAGCGGATGGAGTTTATTTTTTGCTTCGTTACATTTGGGCTAAGTTTCCAGGTAAATTGTGAATTGTTCTAAATGTTGAATTTTTCAGTATGCTGTCTATCTTTAGGGACTCGTCAAAGCGTACATCTATTCCCACGACACCATTTATGATCTTCTCCAGTACAACATGAAACGATTTGAAAATCCCAAGAAAATCCCGGAAATTCACACCTCCCTGATGAAAACGGCTTCCTGGTGTACAATTTCGGTGAAACTGATTGCACCTGCTTATTTCACGTTGGCAGCATTCACGGTGATCTTTTCTGTAGTCATTTCCGCGTTTAATCGCCGTTTCGAGCTGCCTTTTGGATTTTTCATTCCGGGGGTCGATCGAACCACGTGGGTCGGATATCTGCTGAATCTGGCCTTTCACACACTGCAGGCGTTTGAGGCTGGCGCTGGCTTACTAGCCACTGATTTGTGCTTCTTCAATCTTATGATAAATGCCATCGGACAGTTGGATGTTTTGATCATTGGTTTGAAGAAATTGGGCGAAGCTGTCACGTCAGACGAATTTGCAGAAGCTGAACTTTTAAATGACATAATTGAAAAGCATGTGGAGCATGTCAAGTAATCGGGCCGGAAGATATTGAAAACATAAATAAATCCACAATATCTAATTGTAGGTATCTCTCAGCGATGGAATCACATATGAAGGCTGGTTACTTCATCAATAATGTATGCCTGATAACTGAATTAGTAACATGTTTGCATGTTGTTCTAACAGTAAGAGTGTTAAAATTCTGTTTGTAACAACACCTTTCATTACTGTTTGTTTTCTTGTAGAATGATGAAATTTGGTTTACTGGAATATCGCTGGCAATCTGCTATTCTTTCCAGTTAGTAATTCCTTGCTTCATGGGAACATTTCTTTCCAGTAAGGTAAAGACAGGTTTTACACTTGAAATGCCGTTTTAAATTGTATGTCTTAATTAAAAAATTCTTGGGAATTCTTTTTCCGTGTATTCCTGTAACCGTTTCCAACCGCAGAATGACGAGCTTATTCGCGAAATCTACAACATACCCTGGAACGAGCTGCCGATTCCGGCCCAACACTCGTTGCAATTGTTACTGCATGCGGCCCAAAACCCGGTCACCCTTTCGGACGGATTCGCTCCGATAGATTTGGATAGTTTTTTGGAGGTTTGTAAAGATGGGTTCTAGACGTTGTTTTTTTTAAACTCGATTTATGCTCTTTTTAGATCTACAAGAAGATATACTCGTACTTGGCAATGATTCAAAACATTAACTAAATATTTCTGTAAGATTTAAGGATGAGACCAAAATGAGACAAATGTTTTGTACGTTCAGCATTTCATACTTTTTTTATTTATATCACAAACCTACAAAAATTGCAAAAATACGGCACAGTGGAGTGGTCCAAATCTTGACTTTCTCGGGGCTACCCCCTTAAATCAAAAATCGGACCATCATTAGGCTAAATGTCCAAATTTGAGCTCATTCTAACCACGGACAATCATCCCTCTAATCGCTTGAAGTTTGTACGGGAACCATGGTCAAAATGTATGGAGAAAACCAACTGTTTCAGTTTTTACCTGTAGAGGATGCAATAACTATCTTTTTTTTATCAATTCTTAGATGTAGAACCTTTATTATATTTAGAACATTTTTTCCGAGGCTACCTAGAAACAATTATTTTTAAATGCACCTGCCTGCCTGCCTGACAGGGCTCCTTTGAGCCGGCCGCGCCAAAAATGTCATATTCAGAAGCTAATAACTTTTCAGTAAAACATCCAAACAATATGGTGTCTTCAGGAAAATTGCTCTAAATTTAATGAAGGATCTACATCTGAGAACTGATAAAAAATGGATAGTTAATGCGTCCTCCACAGGTAAAAACTGAAACAGTTGGATTTCTCCATACATTTTGACGATGTTTCCCATGCAAACTTCAAGCGATTAGAGGTAAGGTTGTCCGCGGTTATAATGAGCTCAAATTTGGAAATTTGGCCTAAAGATGGGTCAAATTTTGATATCATAAATCTCGGAATGCTTGATTTTCAAAGTTTCAGCCAGAATAAAGATTTATACTTTCTTTCATGTCAGATTTTGTCAGATTTTTCATTTTATGCATATTTGATTGAAATGAACCAATTTAATGTAAAATAAAAAAAATAGAATGTTTGTTTCCTACAAAAAATCAACATTTTTGAGACATTAAGATCAGTTAAACCATTTCAATTCTACATTTTTTTTGAATAAAGTCATATTTTTTCTTCCTTCCACCCTTCAGAACTGTTAGTTTTTCATCTGCCAGATTTTTCCAGACAGATTTTATCGATTTTTTGCCTGATTTTTCAATGTTTGACCTGGTAATCCTGCTTTAAGAGAAATTTGTTCCAGAAATTTGGGTGTCATTCAAATACCATTATCAAAAATGTTTTTGTACGACTAACCAACACGGTCAAAACGCCAGTTTTGATCAAGGTTGAAAAAAAATCACTTCGAGCGAAAAAAATTTGATATATAGACATAAGGGGTTTGCTTATAAACATCACGAGTTATCGCGATTTAACGAAAAAAAAACTAACTTAATCCACCTATGTGGTTGGTGCCTTCCTCACTCTTTTCCAACAATGAGTGATATGTGATATTATGGGTTTGGACACAAATTTTGTCTAATTTCGTTAAGTTCCAGAATACAAAAAAAAACAAACATATCACTCAAGGGCTCATAAGTTGCATCATAAGTGGTCAGAACTCGAGATAGGGTTGCCAGATCTTCAATGTTTTAGACTCGGCCTTTCAATTACCTTACCAACGATGGGTCGGATGATGGATCCGGACATTGTTTACATACATTTAAGCGAGATCCGGCTGCAAAAATAGTGCATAAATATCACTTAAGTGGTCAGAACTCGACACAGGGTTGCCAGATAATCAATGTTGTAGACTCGTTGGAAAGGTCTTTCGATTACCTAACCAACGATGGATCGGATGATGGATCTGGACATTGTTTACATACATTTAAGTGAGATGCGGCAACAACAAATTACATAAATATCACTTAAGTGGTTATAACTCGAGACAGGGTTGCCAGATTGTCAATGTTTTGGACTCGTTGGAAAGGTCTTTCAATTACCTAACTAACGATGTATAGCATGATGATGTTTGATTCAGTTTACTGCCATTTATTCAACTTCTGAAAATATGCGAAAACACATTTTTATACACAACTTTTGAACTGCTTATCGAAACTTCAAACAATTCAATAGCACCGTATGGGACCCTAAACTAAGTCGAATGCGACTGGTTTGGTCAAAATCGGTTCAGCGAGTGCTGAGAAAACTGCGTGACATTATTGGTCACATACACACACACATACACACACACATACACACAGACATTTGTTCAGTTTTCAATTCTGAGTCGATATGTATACATCAAGGTGGGTTTTCGAGCTTAAAATAAAAAGTTCAATTTTGGAGCAGGATTATAGCCTTACCTCAGTGAGGAAGGCAAAAGTTTTGAAAAAGTTGGTCGTCATCGATCATGGCCGAAACGAAGAAAAACGCAAAAAGTAACTTTTTCAAAACTTTTTTTCGTAAAATCGCGATAACTCGTGATGTTTATAAGCAAACCCCTTATGTCTATATATCAATTTTTTTGTAATTGTCTGCTCTACAACTTTGTACAACATTGTTACACTCTAAAAAATAACCCTGCAAAGTTAGAAAAAACACGAAATTTTAAAATGAAACATTTTGTTCTAAATGAAAAAATGACCTTTCTGGGTCAATGCAGATTCGAAAAGTACATTAAATTTCCCATAAAATGACATGTTTCAAAATTTTTTACAGTCGCGTAACGGAAAATGGGAGAATTTTTAAAACCTTTTTAGTGTTTTTTTCGATGAAAAATACGTTTTTTCGGAATTCTGAGTACGCCATCAAATCGGACGTCTAATTACATAAAAGTCCCTTTGACACCAAATTTCTATCTCATCACCGTTTCAGGCTGCAAATGTTCAAAAATGGAAGGGGTCGTACCGCCCCTCCGTCACGAGATATCAAAAAACGGACCTCGGATTCGTGATCAGGGACAAAAGCTACCCCTTAGGACAAAGTTTCACGCAAATCGAAGAAGGGTCGGGGCAACTTTTCCCGATTTCGTGTGAGTTGGTAGAGAATTACCCATTTTATAAATAAATATTATTTGGTTTTATCTTTCCACAGCCGGCTGTCTAAGATTAAACCATTTCATTAAAAAATTAACAAAAGTTAAACGGGAAATGTCTCATCCGCAGCATCCGATAGTTTGCCTTGAGAATAAAATATAATACCTTTCAACAAACACTATGATTTTGGGTCGCATCATCATCTTCTATGATGAATCCTGACCAAGCACCCTATCCAACTAACCAATTTTCAGGTTCCTGGCGCTTGTGGGGTGTATGCACAGAGTAAATCAGCTGCCCTAGTAGCAACCTGCGCTAACTAACATTCCCGTCCCTTAAAATCGAGATCTACAAACTGACATGGCGGGCGCCGTTGGTGGCCAATGACTGTTACCTATTCGCAACTGATCTTGTTTTGGCAATCATGGTGTTTTATCTTTTCAGCGCATTCATACATGCTGTTGATAAGGGAAATACCACTTGATAGTCGAAGTCTATGATCAGTAGTGCTGAAAGGATATTACGGTTCTGTTCAGCAACGGAGAAGGACAACCATGGGTGGTCTCTCATGCTCATGCTCATGCTTATAAAAAATTGATTTTCAGTACGTTCTAGTCAGCTAGTGGGGCAAGACGAACAAGCCGTTGGTGCAAAAGAAAAAACACATTAAATATCATGTTAATTTGCTAACAATTTAACTGTTATCAATTTGAGACGTCAGATTAGAATGTATTTGAAACGTTTCTTTCATTTTGAGATGAAATAATAATATTTTTGCAATTCCGTCGTGAAACTACTTACTTTTCCTGTCATTTTTGAACGACGAAATAGCCTACTTTTCTGTACCAAAAATAACAGAATCGAATAGCAACACTTTTCAAAATAAATGCTGAAAAGTTCTACTTTTCAGCACTCAAATGGGTGCTGAAAAGTAGAACTTTTCAGCACTTGTTTCGAAAAGTAACACTTTTCAACATTTTTTTGATTTAAACGATTTATTGAGAAAATACATGAAAATTTGACTTAAAATTTCACTCAATTGGTGTTTTTCGGAATTGCAAAAAATGTTGTATGGAACTCGTTGCAAAACTTGATTTTTTCAGCATTCTTTGTATTTATCCAACTCGGTGAACCTCGTTGGATAAATGTACGACTCGTGCTGAAAAAATCCTCTTTTTGCAACTTGTTGCATAAACTACTATTTACTTATAATTTAATCATATTTTCGAAACAAATTATTATTTGGAAGATCAATGATATTTTTTTATAAAATCACTATGTTTTTCATGGACAATTTTTTAATCATTTTTTATCAGTTTGTTAAAGTACTTTTATGTATCTATTTCCCAATAAAATATTTTGTTGCAGCAATCTGTATTTTTTCCATACTTAAAATCTTTTTTTTTTTATGCTTTCAACACAAACAACGAAATAATAAAACAAACTTCACAAAAGGTGTAAATCATTTGTAGGGACACTACTGGTCTAGGAAAAATTGACTTGTTTTCGATTTTCGAAATAAATATTGTAAAAAAACAAAGTTTTTGAAAAAAAAACTTCATTTTTTTTCATACAATTATTTTTAATAAATATCCCATCCACTTCCCCATGACTCTACCTCTGGTCGTAGCCGGCGCCAGTATTGATCAGCATGATTGGAGCCTGTGAGTAGTTGCGAAGCGAGAAAAGATAGCACCCACTTATCTTCCGAGGCTCGTGGATGTAACTTCTGGAGATCCTGGCCAACAATGGAGTAGCAACTGCGGGTGGGCATTTATGGTAATGCTTATCGGTCAACAATTTACAACAATTTCAATTCATATTCTTCATGGTGGGTTCCCAAACAATTCCTCAATTTAAATTCTTGTATTTAAAAAAAAAAACACTTTTCTCGCTTTATTAATTATATACAAATTACCAAAATTCAACAACAAAAAAGTTTTTCCATACAATTTCTCATACAAAGTTAGATCGCTTTACCCAAAGTGGGGACTTAACCAATCGGTCCCAAACTTTGAGAAGTTTTATAGGAAGAAACTGGAAAATTGCTGTGTTGGAAAAAAACGATTTTGTTATTACACCATAATGATCGCCCTTATGTACACGAACGATGCAAACTGTACACAGTCCGATCTCGCCTAGTACGGATGATGTTTAGTTCTGTTTTGAGCTCAACAATAAGTTATCCGAAGTGTAAAGGCTTTGGCATGGGTGGAGGGCGCCGAAGTTTTGACACTTGGATTTTTTGGAAACCACTGGCCATTCTCAGGATTGTTAGTTCAATGAGCGGTCCGCGGCATTGTAGATCCGCACAGGCAGACAATTCAGAAAAATCAAGCTCATATATGCTTTCTTCATCGATTTGATGGCCTAGCGGGCTATAGCACCAGTCCTCACTGTTGGTGCTGGGTTTGAATCCCGTCGGTTACAACTTTTTTGCTGTGTTTACAAAAATTGTGCATGCAGTGTGTAATACTAAGTGTATTTTTTTACAAAGGTGATGTGCATGCTTTTGCATACGATTTTACCATCGATTTTTTGCTGTGTAGTTTAACTAATGCTAGATGAGTCAGTCAATGTAATATTGTTTTGTTGCTTGAAACAAAACAATGACTTTTGAAACATAAAGGTTGTCTAAATTAGGGATATTTACCATATGTTAAACTAGTTTGTCGGTTCTACTAGGGTGCCCACTTTTGGTCAAATTATCTTATGTATGAAAAAAATAAACCACTTTACATTGTTATCCGAGCATTCGTTGGTGAAGGTTGTCTGAATCAACATGACTCGTCGCGTCCCGGCGCAAAACGCCGGCAATATTGCCCTACCTGCGGCTCAAGCAGGCAAAAAAGTGGGAATTTCCAAAAGGAAGGTTGAGGCCTCAACTGATGGCCAAAAACCGGGGATTTCCAAAAGGAAGGTGCTTTTGGAAGTGACATCGAACAGCAAAAAGACGAAAAAGAGCGACGGTACTGTACCGATGGATGAGGAGGAGGAGAACTCTTCGTCGCACGAGGAGCAGCTATTGAAGAACAACAAGTTCGCTGGACTGCCTGACGAGGACCAGGTAGCGGAAGCAAAGGAGAATGAAGTGAAACAGCGAAAGGAGAAACTGCCTCCTTTTTATGTGCGGCAATCAGCAGCAACGATCGACTTTCGAGCGGGGCTGGTTGAACTCATCAAGTCTGGGAAAGTCCTAGGCAACATTCGTCTGTGTCAGGACGGATTTAAGGTGCTGGTGCAATCCAGGCAGCACTATCAACTGGTCAAGGATTACTTGACCGAAAACGAGGCGGAGTACTTTACCCATGATGTCGCCATGGATAAGCCGTACAAAATCGTCGTCAGAGGTCTGTACGACATGCCAGTGGAGGAATTAGCTGCCGAGCTAAAAGTTTTGAAACTGGATGTGTTGGCCGTGCACAAAATGAGCCGACGCAACAAAGACATCAAGTACCGTGACCAGCTCTACCTGCTGCATTTGGCTAAGGGATCGACGACGCTTCCTGAGCTGAAGGCAATTCGAGCGGTTTTCAACATTATCGTGTCGTGGGAGCGATACCGACCAGTGCATCGTGACGTCACACAATGCTTCAACTGCCTGGGTTTCGGGCACGGAGGTAAGAACTGCCACCTGAAGCGTCGTTGCGCCAAATGTGGTACCGATGCGCACATCACATCCCAGTGCATCCAAGATTCGCTGGTGAAGTGCCTCAACTGCAACGGTGAGCACTCGTCAACCGACCGAAAGTGCCCCAAGAGAGCTGAGTTCGTGAAAATTCGGCAGCAAGCATCGACGAAGAATCAGCCTCAGCGTCGTAGAACTCCTCCAGCCCTGGTGGAGCAAAACTTTCCACCTCTTCAACCGCGACGCCAGGTCCCGAACTTGGCACCGTTGCCGTTGGATCCCAGGAAGAGAGCTGAGATGAATCATCCACGGCCGGGTTCCAGCCAGGAGCCGAGACCGCCACCACCGGGCTTCAGCCAGGAGCCAAGACCAACCCAAGAACCAGCAGTTGAGGAAAATGGTAATGATCTTTACACCTCAACCGAACTCCTCAATATTTTCAAACAGATGTCCGCTGCACTGCGTGGATGCAAAACCAAGACCCAGCAGATTGAAGTGCTGACCTCGTTCGTCATCCAGTATGGATCGTAGGTCCCTCAAGCTGCTGAATTGGAACGCTTGCTCCATTAGGAGGAAGAATTTAGAGCTGGTGGATTTTCTTCGCGAGAAGGAGATCGACGTAGCTGCCATCACGGAAACTCATCTGAAGCCCGGTGAAAAAGTTTATCTGCAAAACTACAAGATCGCGACGCAGCTCGATAGGACCACCTCTGGAGGAGGAGGTGTGCTTGTCGCTGTTCATCGTGATCTCAAGCCACGCCGGCTGCCACACTTTAAGCTGGACATCATCGAGGCCGTTGGAGTGGAAATTTCCACTTCGGTTGGCCCAGTACTCTTCATTGCTGCATACTGCCCACGTCAGGTGAATTCCAGAGATGGTTCAGCAGCAAAACTGAAGAGCGATATCCAGAAGCTGACACGGCGGAGCGCAAAGTACATCATCGCTGGTGACCTCAACGCGAAGCATGAAGTTTGGGGCAACAGCAGGAGGAATCGGAACGGAGTGATTCTGCACAACGATCTGCAAAACGGATACTACAACGTTGTGAGTCCAGATCGTCCAACGAGGGTGGCTCGGTCTGGGAATCACTCAATCATCGACTTCTTCATTACCAATATGGCTGAGAACGTGGCTCATCCTGAGGTGTTTGAAGAGTTGAGTTCTGATCACTATCCGGTGGTTGTGGAGGTTGGAGCTTCCGTTACTCCGCAGCGGCAACCAACCCGGAAAGATTACCACAACGTTGACTGGCAGCAGTTTCAGCAAGTGGTCGACAGCAACATCGACTATGATCAACACCCGGAAACTTCTGCTGATATTGATCGTTCGCTGGAGGTGATCCAGCAGGCTATCAACCAAGCAGAGGCTGCCAACGTTCGGGAGGTTCCTGTTAATTTTAAGGTAACTGATATTGACGTAGATACTAAACACTTGATTAGACTTAGGAATGTTTATAGGAGACAATATCAACGGACTGGGGACTATGACAAAAGATTTCAGTGAACAATTTGAACAAAATCATACAAGACCGACTTGACAATATCAGAAATCAAGAATTTTCAAAACATGTAAGCCAGCTTGGGAATTATTCAAAACCATTTTGGAAACTTTCAAAAGTTCTTAAAAACAAACCAAAGCCTATTCCTCCTCTTATTGTTGAGGATTCTCGTTTGATTACATCCGAGGAAAAGGCAAATGCACTTGGGCTTCATTTTGTTAGTTCACATAATCTTGGCGCTTCCATGACCAGCCGTAAAGAAACATCAGTTGCCAATAGTATTTCAACAATCAATGACTCTACCTTTGAATTTCCTGCAGATTCCCATGTTTCTGGTGAGGAAGTCAAAGTTGCAGTTAAACAAATGAAAAATATGAAAGCTCCAGGCTTTGATAACATTTTAATCTGGTGTTGAAAAAACAGAGTGATCAGTTCTTTCAACATCTAGCCAATATTTTCAATAAATGTTTGCAACTTGGTTACTTCCCTACCAATTGGAAGCTGGGCAAAGTCATACCAATTTTGAAGCCTCAAAAGATCCAACATCGCCAACAAGTTATCGTCCCATTAGTCTTTTGAGTAGTCTGTCCAAACTCTTTGAGAAGGTCATCTATTCAAGGCTTTTGGATTTTACCAACGATAATAATATAATTTTGAACGAGCAGTTTGGCTTCCGAAAGGGACATAATACTGCTCATCAGCTTACGAGAGTAACTAAAATCATCAAGCAGAACAAGCTTGAGTCTAAATCAACTGCTATGGCTTTGTTGGATGTTGAGAAGGCTTTTGACAATGTTTGGCATGATGGTTTGATACATAAACTGTATTTATACGGTTTTCCAATGTATCTTATCAAAATTATCCAGCACTATCTTTCGGAGAGATCGTTCAAGGTTTTTCTGAATGGGATTGCTTCTGGATTATTCAACATTGATGCTGGGGTTCCCCAAGGAAGTATTCTTGGCCCACTTCTGTACAATATTTTTACATCTGATTTGCCTACTCTTCCTGGTAATGGTGTGTTGTCACTTTTGCTGATGACACTGCCGTTATTTATAAGGGTAAAATAACCAGATATTTAGTTGGCCGTCTTCAGAAGGGTCTTGACGTTCTTTCCGAATACTTTGGCGACTGGAAAATTCGCATAAATGCAGCCAAAACTCAAACCATCATTTTTCCACTTTCCAAATCGGCCAGATTTGTCCCAAAGGATGATGTTTTGATAAAAATGAATGATGTTTCGATACCCTGGTCAAAGGAAGTTGTCTATTTAGGTCTCATACTTGACTCGAAACTTTTGTTTCGGCAGCATGTAGATAAAATATTGAACAAGTGCAGCATTCTCATCAGGTGTTTGTATCCTTTAATTAACAGAAAATCAAAGCTATCTTTGAAAAATAAGTTAGCAGTTTACAAACAAATAATTTACCCTGTTATTGAGTATGCAGTACCTGTTTGGGAGTGTTGCGCTAGAACTCATAAATTGAAGCTCCAGCGTGTCCAAAACAAGGTACTCAAAATGGTTTTGAATGTTCCTGGCTGGACAAGATCAAGTGAGGTTCATGAATTAGCAGAAGTTAAAATGTTGGATCAGAAGATTCAAGAAAAATGTTTGAAATTCAGGGAAAAATGTGCTATATCTGAATACCCCTTGATTCAAGGATTGGTTTAGTTTATGGTAAGATTAAGTTAGTTTTAGGTTAGGTTATGTTTTCTTAACATTTTTTTTTCCTCATTGTACCTAGTGTTACAAAAATGATAAATCATATACTTTTAAAGTTATAAAAATGAACAGTGTTTAAATCACGAAAAGCAAACTAAAGCTGAAGAGCCACAGCTGACCACTTATTATGTAAACCAAATGTAATTATTATAAGAAAGATTCAATAAAGTATATTTAATTCAAAAAAAAAAAAAAAAACCACTTTACAAGTGCTTCATTTACCACTATGGCAGGTTCTATAACCGAACACTATGCATCGCTGAAGAAGACTTGTATTAAAGTATTGTGTGTTGTTGCAAGGAAAGTTCTTAACCAAAAGTTTACGTCAGAGCTATTGGCAGCTTTTCGATGCCTCTGTACTCTCTTGCACTAAGCATGCTGGGATTCCTATCTATTTAACATAAGAGAGCACAGAGGCATCGTTTCGTTAGTACCTACGACCTTGTGACTTCTTTTTATCCACAAGTTCTTGGTCGCCTCTAAGGTGTCTGAAAGTACAAAAACACTTACTAATATAATTACTTGTGCAAACGGTGAAGTTCTCACAATATTAGAAAAAAATTCCACCGATGTTGGAAATTTCCCCTCAGAATGTGTGTTGGTTTCTTTCTGGACTCAGTACGAACGTCATGGAGCTCCTGAGAAGACGCATCCGCCAGTGGCGCAACGGCTTAGAGTCCGAGTTTAGCAATCCGAAGTTGCTTTTCGAGAAAACCTGCGACTCGGTTTCGAAATGGTCGACCATTTGCGGCTGGGAACGATTTGAGCCGAATTACACGCGGGCCAATCCAAGGTTTATCTTTTTGATGGTGGACATTTTCTTTTTCTTTGTGGTGAGCATTTTGTGCTTGAAGGATCTTTGGGGCCAACGGGTGGAGTTCATTTTCTGTTTAGTTACGCTTGGGCTTGGTTTTCAGGTAAGTTACGATTTGATATTTATGTTTTTTTTTTCACAAATTTCATTCTCGTATCTGTGTTCAGGGACTCGTCAAAGCGTACATGTTTACCCACGACACCATCTATGCTCTACTCCAGTACAATATGAAACGATTTAAAAATCCCAGCAAAATCCCGGAAATTCACAACTCCTTGATGAAAACGGCTTCTTGGTGTACAATTTCGGTGAAACTGATTGCACCCAGTTACGCAACGATGGCAGCACTAACGGTGATCATTTCTTTGCTAATTTCCGCGTTTGAGCGCCGATTTGAGCTGCCATTTGGATTTTTCATTCCGGGAGTCGATCGCGCCACGTGGATCGGTTATCTGCTGAATTTGGCCTTTCACACACTGCAGGCGTTCGTGGCGGGTGGCGGGTTGCTGGCCACGGACATGTGTTTCTTTAATCTTATAATCAACGCCATTGGACAGCTGGATGTTTTGATTATCCGTTTGCGGAAGCTTGGAGAAGCTGCCACATCGGGCAAACATGTTGAAGCTGAGCTTTACCAATTTTTGAGGGAAATAATTCAAGAACATATGGAACATGTCAAGTACTTAGATGGGTGAGATACGAAGTCAAAAATAGTCTAAAACGTCTAATTTCAGGTACCTTTCAATGATGGAATCACTTATGAGGGCAGGTTTCTTCATCAATAACGGATGCCTTATTACTGAAATAGTCACATCTTTGTATATTGTTTTGACTGTGCGAATACTCAAATTCTCAGTTACAACATTGTTAAACGCATTCTTATAACTTGCAGAATGATGAAATCTGGTTTCCCGGGATAATGATCGCAACTTGCTGCTCTTTTCAATTGCTGATTCCATGCTACATGGGATCATTTCTTTCTAGTAAGGTAAGGCAAGGTGAATAGAATTCAGCAAAGCTCCCAAGTACGCCCCATAACAGTGCTTAATTGTATCGGTGTTCTGAATACTAACTTTTTCAGTCATCTTTGCGATCAATGTCAACTCTCGATCTACCGCTTATCACACCGCTACAATGCTCATAGTTAGCATGAAGAATGATTGTGATTTGCGCCAAGAGTTAAACCGTGCAGAATTTGTTTCCATTTTTGTCGACTTTTTTATCATTTAGGAAAAAACACACATGATTATGCGAGACTTGACTGTGCTGTCCCTTTTCCAGCATTCCTAAATATTTAATTTATTTCTGTGCGCGTAAGTGTGTACTGTACGTGTGCTTTCAGTCCAAGCTGAGCTTATTTCTCGTAGGAGCAAGAACCAGCCTTTGTTCGACAAGAGCATTCCGAACTTGATTCTGTTGTGTTTCTTAGATAGTTTGCTCACATAGCAAAATGTGTAGTTTTAAATCAGGTATTCCTATTCCTGACAAATAATTAGCTTGATAATCAACTTTCATTTTTAAACTAAGTTATTTAAAAATAGAGTTGCATCCAAGAGTGACTACTTGAAGAGCAAAATTTTGTATGAATGTCCGCATTTACCACTGCAGAACGACGAGCTAATCCGTGAAATCTACATCACACCCTGGAATGAGCTGCCAATTTCGGCCCAACAAGCACTCAAGTTGTTACTACAGGCTTCTCAAAACCCGGTCACCCTATCAGACGGATTCTCCCCGATTGATTTGGATAGCTCTTTGGAGGTTTGTAAGAATGATGTATTGAAGTTTTTTTCTATCCTGATTTTTTTTAGATCTACAAAAAGATTTATTCGTACTTGGCAATGATTCAAAACTTTTGTTAAATGTTTTTGACGACTATTTAATCTGAAAAAAATAAAAGTCCAGTTTAATTTACACTTGCACAGCACCATATACATCTTTTTAAATAAAATTATTAGTTGATACAATTTCAATCCACATTTTGCCTCAAGGAGGAAACGATAGACGAAGAATAATTCAAAAATTCCAAAATAAATATCGAAAAAACACGAATATTGAACACAATATTCAAAGAACTAGGTATCACCAGGGCATTTCTGTATTTTGATTAACAGTTTCACTTGTGTCAATAAAAAGGTAAAACAGTTTAATAGGTAGTCTTTTTTTAATCAGAACCCTGCGATACACCAAAAGTTTCGTGTTTTTGCCATCAGAAGATCCGGATTTTCGGGAACATTTATTTATACAGTATGTAAAAAAATTCCCGCCTTATCCACTGAGCTTCTATCGGATGGTGAAGTAAAACGTCGGTCCCGGTTTCTCCTGTCTCGTCAGAGGCGCTGGAGCAGAAATCCCACGTTAGAGGAAGGCCATGCCCCGGGGGGCGTAGTGCCAATAGTTTCGTTTTTTTCGTAAAAAAAGTATTTACACCCCTTGAGCACTATGCACATTTTGTGATGCAACTTGTGAACAATTTAAAGTTTGACAGAAACCTAGTACTACGTTTTGTTCAAAAACTCATGCCGAACATTTTGCTATAAATTGCTCATGAAAAAAAGATTTTCATAAAAAGTTGTATAACAAATACTATTACAGAAATCAAAAAAGGTGCAAAAAAAGTTTGTACACCTTTCGAAAAATTAACATAAGTAATGTTATTTGTTGACAAATCACCATAAATTCAGTCTCCCAACTCCAAATAGGCATCCATGACTGATTTTTTTTAAATAATTTGGATTGAAAATAAAGTTTACTAACTACTTCGTATAAAAGTTTATATAACTCTGGAAATTCTATATAAAACTTATCTAAACCTAATTTTGCAAACTTTAAATTCAACTAAATGTCATTATATTACCATAGAATTGCTAAATAAACATTTTGGAGTGGGTATAACACCGTTTTGGGGGTCTTTGTATCGCTAGAATAGATTTTTCGTTGGAATATCATACCAACCCGGAATTACGTCGTCGGAAAATCCGACGGCATCCGAACCGGTCCACGATTCACAAGTTAACCTATGTGGCATCGGAAAGGGCATAAAATTTCCGATCTTTTGATACCCATACATCTAGGTTTTCTATAAAACCCACGTTTTTAAATACCTTTTCATGAGCATTTTTTAGCAAAATGTTCGGCATGAGTTTTTGAACAAAACGTAGTACTAGGTTTCTGTCAAACTTTAAATTGTTTACAAGTTTCATCACAAAATGTGCATAGTGCTCAAGGGGTGTAAATACTTTTTTGCAATTCCGTCGTGAAACTATTAACTTTTCCTGTCATTCTTGAACGACGATAACGATAACAGAATCGAATAGCAACACTTTTCAAAAGTTCTACTTTTCAGCACTCAAATTGGTACTGAAAAGTTGGACTTTTCAGCACTTGTTTCGAAAAGTAACACTTTTCAACAATTTTTTGATTTAAACGATTTATTGACAAAATACATGAAAATTTTACATAAAATTTCACTCAGTGTGTGTTTTTTGGAATTGCAATAAATGTTTTTTGCAATTCCGTCGTGAAACTACTCACTTTTCCTGTCATTTTTGAACGACGAAATAGCCTACTTTTCTGTACCAAAAATAACAGAATCGAATAGCAACACTTTTCAAAATAAATGCTGAAAAGTTCTACTTTTCAGCACTCAAATGGGTGTTGAAAAGTTAAACTTTTCAGCACTTGTTTCGAAAAGTAACACTTTTCAACATTTTTTTGATTTAAACGATTTATTGACAAAATACATGAAAATTTGACTTAAAATTTCACTCAGTGTGTGTTTTTTGGAATTGCAAAAAATGTTGTATGGAACTCGTTGCAAAACTTGATTTTTTCAGCACTCTTCGTATTTATCCAACTCGGTGAACCTCGTTGGATAAATGTACGGCTCGTGCTGAAAAAATCCTCTTTTTGCAACTTGTTGCATAAACTACTATTTTTACATACTGTAGATGACAAATTTCTTGGTTTTAAATTTGGTGGATCCGAACAACGTTTTCATCAAAATATCTGAGATCCAGCCTTTAAAAAGTGCATTAATAAGTACTTGTTATAAGCATATAGGTGATGATAGGGTTGTTAGATTTTAATCTTTTAAACTTGTTGGAAAGGTCTTTTGAATACCTTTCAAAAATTGTATAACATGGTGGGTTTTCTTACAAAACCACCCTTTTACAATGTTCAGGACTTTTGTTACATTTTTTTTATTTTAACTTAAACTTAATAATTGGGAGTGATAGTTGGAAGTTCCGGAGCATTTCAACTCACGTCGTTCAAGACCTTTTGTGTTGCCGTGTAACGGCCATTTTGTCGGTCAGCAGGAAGCTGATTCGACTCGGTATTTCTATAGAATTTGATTCGGTATTTCCAAAGAAGCGAGCGGTCACACATATTTTTTGTTGTTTGCACTTATTATATTGAAAACAAATCAAAATTTGTATTTTTTTCCAAAAAAAGAAGCATTTTTTTCGATTTTTTCATATATTTGAGCCCACATGCATTAAAGTGGTGAATTTTAACACTTGTAGCACCAACGGGGTCAAAACTTACGCGAAGCACCAAGGGGGTCGAAAAATTGGAAATTCAACTTCATCCGGCTGTATCTCAACCAATTTGGATTATTCTTGTTGCATTCGATCCGGATGGATATCAAGAATCACCATACAATAAGGTAGATCCAAAACAGATGCGTCTACCTTTAGTTAAAATAAAAAAGGCATTTCTAACTTTTTTCCAAGGGTTGTATGAGCCGGTGGAGTTGCATTTCCAACTTTTTTGATCCCGTTGGTGCTACAAGTGTTAATATTCTTGCTCTGTCTATATCAGGGGTGCTCAAAGTTTTTTGAATTCGAGCCAAATTTGAAACTCAAATGAGGCTGCGGGCCAAATTTACAAAATAGGTTATTTAAAAAATGCATTTTCGGAATTGCAAAAAATGTTGTATAGAACTCGGTGCAAAATTAAATTTATTCAGCACTCGTCATAAATAATCGTTGAGATCCAGAATTTCAACCGTTCTATGAAAAAAATGCTAGAAAATTATTCAAGCTATTTTAGGTTTTTCAAAAAATGTAAGATTCGACGAAAAGCAAATTTTATTGAAAAAAAACATACAACCTCACAGTTCATCAAAAAATCACAAAAATTCTTAAAAGTTCTCAAAATGATTCTAAACGCAGGGGAATGCATTAATTGATTTCAGGTAATTGTATTTTAAATTTCATTGATATTATGAAGTTTTTTGGATAAAATAATTGTTGCCTCCAATTACTCGAGCCAATCTTTAATGATGAGGGGGGAGGGAAGATCTGGTCGACAAAACTTTTTAAAATATTTGCAACAGCCTTATTCCTCCGATTTCAACATTTTGTCTGCCTTCATCAGATGGTAGTAAATCAGATTCGTAAGCCAACTATCTGTAGAGAATAATCAGGAAAATCAGTTTGAATCCCGAGGGAAGGTTTCTAAGTGCAAAGTAAGTTTGAGGGTCAGTTCATAAAAAGAGTCATTATGATTTTCAAATTGGAATATGAAATACTTATTTTTTGTAATTATTACAGATCTACTTGAGTTAAATTTGAACGTTTGATATTTTTTCTTAAATGTTTGATGAAAGTTTTGACGATACTTACTAGTTTCGCTAACATAGAAACGGATCAAATTGTTTTAATTATAAAGATTTTTTTATCAAAATATTTGTGTAGTAAAATGGGGATCAAAAAATTAATAAATCATAAGTTATTTATAATTACAAAATTAAAAAAGATAAGCATAAAAAGTTTGAAATATTGCGCAATTCTCACTAACTTGGACTTCGCACTAATTTATTGCTATCGATCGCACTATTGCGACTTGTCAAACTGGCTTGGGAAATTTTAATTTTCTCAAAAAATGATCAAAGCGAGCCGATGTTGCTCACCTGTCAATCGCAATTTTAAAGTGCGAATGTCCAGTTTGGTGAAAACTGCGACTGGAAATGTAAATAAACAACTGCTGGTTGCCTAGTTTTTGGAAATTTTGTTGTCAAAAGTGCGAGAGAAAAGTGCGGGCCAAATCCAAGTTACAGTGGAAGGATCAATAAAACTGAATTTCGGAAAGGTATAAAATCACTTCGCAAGTGGTCTTCGGGCCATTTCACATGATCTTTCAAAATGGGTCCGCGGGCCACAAAAAATCAACTCGCGGGCCACGTTTGGCCCGCGGGCCATACTTTGATCACCCCTGGTCTATATGATACACGGAAAGGCGGCTTATGCTATGCTATAGTTTCTGGTTTACTTTCAACCCCCCTCCCCTTCCTCTTGAGTTAAAATCAACCTCTCTTTGAAGACCCCACCCCCCCTAATCACCCTCCAAATAAAAAAAAGCAGTTTTCAGTGTGTTTCCACGTTTTTTCGTTGATCAACTTGCTAAATTCACGTTTTCCACAATTCCTCAATTGTTGTTAGATGACTCTAAATATGAACTTCTTCAATACATGTGCTTTTGTATACCTCGTTTTAAAGCTACAGAACAACATGCGTAGTTTTTCCCTGATTTGATCATGTGATGATTCTGTAAGGTTGTAATTCTTACAAATATATTGTTATTGTTTTGGTTTATTTGTAATTTGCAAATAAACCTGCAGTTGCCATAACTCCTCTGTACTAGTCAGGGCTGCAGAGTCGGGTACCTCCAAGCGACTTTGAATCCATACTTTGGAGACAACTCCGACTCTGAATGCAGGATATGGCGCCAACGCCGACTTTAACTCTCCAAAAATATCCGACTTCACAGATTCTGACTCCAAGTGAAAGATGCTGAAAATTAGCTGAATCCGATGCCGTCTCCGAGGTCTCACTGCAGCTCGAACTTCAACGTCAGCTCCGACTTCCTCGCTCTGTGAAAATAATAACAGTTTTTGTTATTCACACATCAAAAATTCTCAATAAATAAATAAATTCCCTTAGAGAATATAACAAACTTAAAAAAACAACTTTCAAAAGTTTATTTTGTCAGATTAATTCAAGTTTAAGGACCCCATTTCATGTTTAAATAAATGACCACGATTAAATTGGTCAAAATTATTCCATAGTTCCAGCCAATTTTAGTAAAGTCCCCAAATAATTCAAAAATCAACTTACAAAATTTCAACTTTTTGAAATAATTTCAGCTTAAAGACCTCATGGCCAAAATAATGAATAATGAAGTAATGAAATTTTAACTTCTACTTTAAAGAATAATTTTAGCTTAAGGACCCCATTTCATGGCCAAAATAATGACCCCGACGAAAATGGTCAAAATTATCCCATACTTCTAGCCAAGTTTAGCAAAGTCCTTTAGGGGGTACCGTAATCTGGGGTGAATCGGGACTACAGTCTGAATAGGGACAGCAGTTTTTAGAGCACTTAAAGCTTTTAAATTTGGAAATCGATGTACACATTTTGTTGGTCTGAGTCTGTTCTAACCGAAACCAACCAGAAAAATCAAAATATTGTGCTCCAACATGGTTAAAAATGCTGTCCCAATTCGCCCCATGTGTCCCGATTGACCCCAGTTTACGGTATATCAAATAGAGCGTCCAATTTCCCGGGGTTACAAATTTCCCGGGAAACGGGAAATTTTCAGCCAATTTCCCGGGAAATCCCGGGAATTCCCGGGAAATTTTAAATTTATTGAAGATTGTTATGATCTTGGTTTTAATTAATATTATGCAATAAAATTGTATAGCACATCAACATCAATGGTTTAAATAAGTGTGAAGATCAATTAACAGCTTGACTGCATGGAAAAAAATCATTCAACTACAAGAAAATGTATTTTGGTATTTTTTGATGAGAAATTTTAAACTTGCTTCTGTGACCAGTTTATTGAAATGAGAAAAAAATTGCAGAAATTGTGTTTTTCATGACAAATACTGGTTTCAGCTCTTGAACAAATGGTAAAGCTTTTTAGTGTTGGTTTTACTCTAAACAACCCAATGTTTTCAAATATTTGAAGCAAGCTTTGAATATATTTTTGCATTTTTTTAGAACAAACAATGGAAAGTAATTATTCAATGATTTTTTTTTTGTATTATTATGCAACATGATTTAAATTATACGATAAATTAACATCATTCCACAAAAAGTTTTCTATTTTTCCACATTTAACCCTCTAACACCGTAGTTGCACCGTACGTGCTCCATAATTCTTTTACTTCAAATTGTAATTTCTTTAGTAGGGGGAGAGGGGGTAATATGCACCCCCGGGGCAAAATGCACCCCCTGCTTTTCTCGGTATTTGGAAGAATTTTCCGGAGAAAAATCTTAGAAATTGGAAGCTTAACATTGCTAAACCATGCTGGAAAAATTTGAGCATCGCAGTTTAAAAACAGCTCAAGTTATTTGCAAAACTTTAAAATGTTGTGTTTTCATCTAATTTTCTTTGCACTTTCATTATGATTTTTGGACAATATAAAAAGCATTTATTTATATTGTAAGTGTTGAGGTAAATAGTTTTTGCCATAATCTTCATTATTCTGTAGATAGATGAGTCCAAAAACATCAAAAAATGCATTTTTAATTAAATTTTCTGCAAAAAGCGTGGTCGGGGTAAAATGCACCGCTGTGAAGCTCCTTAGTAAAAACAGCGGTGACATCTAGTGGTGACTAGTGAAAACTGATTTTACCCGGTGCATTTTGCCCCATGTTGTGGTGCATTTTGCCCCGTTGTTGTAGTGCATTTTGCCCCAATGTTGCGGTGCATATTGCCCCGCATGGTTGTTTGAAATGAATCAAAAATGATTTTAGAAATTTGATATTTTCGAACAATTTTGAGGTTTTTTAAGACTTTTTTCACATGGATGACGAAGAATAATAGTTGTTTTAGAACATCAAACAAAATTCTTCCACAGTAATGCTGTAATGGTTGAGAAATCACAGTTTTCCCTTAGGGGGTGCATATTACCCCCTCTCCCCCTACTATACTACTAGGCAAGGGTCCTGATTGCTCCAAAACGACTCATTCACTAGCTATCACCAATCGAAAGCGACAAAAGCCTACTCTGACCGTTTCCTACCGTTTGTCGCTTCCAAACCAATCGCTACAGAATACTCTCTTTTTGCTCTCCCTCTCACTTCAATCGAGTAGTACAGCGAATGGTTCAGAGACCGATTGCGTTATGTCGCTCAGTCGCTGAGTCGAAATCTTTTGCGATCGGCTTTGCTTTACTCATTTATAAAACTGATTAAAACTGAATGTTATCAAAAGTGATTTGTAATTTTGTTGATAACATGACATCAAAGACACATTTACCAGCAATTCCATCATGTCAATTACAAATTTACGGCAAACTGTAGTAGTGCAGACCAAAAGAGCGCCGAGCTGATATGTTGTTAGATTCTCTCCTCTCTGAACGTATTCGTGTGTGACTCGGGTCAACGGACGGAGTGGGCAAAGAAATTCACGAAGTATTTGTGTCGCTGGGAGAAGCGATTGAGCAAATCGCAGGCAGCTTGAGTGTAGTGTTCACTTGCGAATGGTTGCGAACTCCGGTCGAAAAAGATTCGCTCGGCGATGAGTGAGTGATTTCTGATCTGTGAACCGAAAATCAGGACCCTTGCTACTAGGTATTCAACAAATTGAATTAATGCTTTTGCACAAATTCGATTTTCATCTCATTTGATCATGGTAAACAAAAACGTAAAAAAATCTCAATTTTAATTTGGAGGTAAGGAGTTAATATTGTTTTAATGAAATAACACCAATCTGTTAAAAGCTTGCCTAATTGTAATAATTTAATACTCATTAAGCCAGATCTATTCCCAGTTGCTTCAAAAATTAATATTATCAGAAATAATTCTGATATCATAATTTCTGATAATCTGATTAATTATATATGAACCAAACAATACATTTAATTGAACAAAATCATGTTGAGTTTGTTCATTTATTATTTTTTCACAGCAATTTCAAAAAATAGTTCTAAAAAATTTGAGAAAATTTATACTTCCGCTTGAATTTCGGGAATTCCCGGGAAATTTACAAATTTCCCGGGAAACGGGAAATATTTTTTTTCGGGAAATCCCGGGAATTCCCGGGAATTTTTTTCCCGGGACGGGAAATTGGACGCTCTAATATCAAATAATTAGAAAAAAATCAACTTTCAAATTTTTAACTTTTTAGAATAATTTTAGCTTAAGGACCTCATTTCACGGCCAAAATAATGACCCCGACGAAATTGGACAAAATTATATCAAAGATCTAAACATATTTAACAAAAGAAAAAATAATAAAAAATTGTGTTATGGACACTTAGAAACTTTTCCATTTGTGCGATTTATGGTAATTTTATTTCTAAGTCAGTATACCGAACGAATAACAATTTTTTTTATTAGGAGAGTTTTTGAAATGTATAACATTTCCTCTTATTAGCGTGTTATTAAACATTTTCAATATAATATCACTTCAATACCAAATGTTGTTATTTTATCAGAAACTGTTATTAATTTTTCTTCTTGAAATTGAACTTCAGGATAAAATAATAACACTTTTTGTTATTATAACAGGATTTGTTATTGAAATATTATTAATTTTGTTATTACCGTCTGCCCGGGTGGACAATTTTTGAAATACGTTAGGGTGGTCCCAAAAGGGTTTCCCTTGAAAATTAGCCTTTTTCAAATGAAGATATCTCAGGTTTAAAGAAAAACACCCCTGGGATTTTTTCAGCGTTAGTAGTGCTGGATCTCCTCTTTCAAATGCAACCTAGTGCTTAAAATTTGGCTTGCGCCTTTTCGATATATTTATGTTTTAAATTTGCATCTTTTGTACCTTAACATGGCTGTAACTTTTGACCCTCAAGTCCAAATTGACCTATCAAAAAATAATTTTGTTTGGGCGGCGGTTGGTGGGCGGTGGTGGCATGAAACGAGATGTAACAGAACATTAGTTTTGAATTCTACACAAAAAAGGTGGATTCTCTGCTTCATGTTGATGGTGAGTAACCGTGGTTCCCTCAAGGAATACATATTTTTAACAAAATAATGACTGCACACACTGAAACCAATGAACTTAGTTATGTTTTATACATGGTTTTATAACCTTTTTTGTGAAAATATCAGTTAAATTCAGGTGTTCCACAATTGCTGGAGGCACAATAACATCCCACAATTATGGAACAGGCGATTTGGAGGCAGTGTTTTGCTGCTTTGAATAAAAGAGTCTAGAAATGAGATTTTGTTTTGTCCAAAAAGTACTATTGTTACTAGTGAAATAGCAAAAAAATGTCAAATGAAGGTCCTGAAAATAGTAGGGTTGAAAGAAAAGCTGCATTGGCATATTATTGACAAATCATCTCAAAAGTGTTCCGAATATGTGGGTGTTCCGAATATGTGGAATGACTGTAGATAAAACGAAACGAAGTTGACTTTATAGCTGCCGGCCACCATTGCTAGTACCAACCACTGGTGTCTTCCTGTTTATCTACAAGGACTTTGCCACCCTGGGCTCCTAAGTGTATGAAAGTATGGCACGGAGCGACGGCGCCGAATACCCATATTTACACAAAGAATTTTAGAGCGCCCGCCGCGGTATTCGAACCGTCGACCTCTGGATTGTGAGTCCAGTGCGCGGTCCGATTGATCCACACGAGCGGGACAATGACTGTAGATTGTCATCTCACAATTTCATGAAGTTTTATATCGATCTGTGCAATGCCCTGATATTTGATTGAATTTGGTTGGCGCGAGTTATGATAACATTGTTTACGGTAGTCGGGCTTGAACGTGTGTCAAACGCGTTCTGACCTCTAATCCCTTTGGCCAATTGTCGCACTTATATCAATTTTTAGGGTGTTTCAAAATAGCATGGCATGATTAAAACTTCTTTCATATGAAAAGTGACAACAATGCACGGAGCATTTCGTTTTTTATTGAATACCTCAGGATTGAAATCGAATTTTAGTGATCTGTAAAGGTCAAATGGTGAGGCATTGAGAGCTGCACAGAATTGCCTCTCGCACTTACTTTGTCCCAGAATGCACGTGCAACAAAATAGCACGACAACGTGAAAAATAGTAAAAAATGAACTTTTTGGATGTCCCGGATTTCCGGGACTGGTAGGTAACCAGGCCCTGACATTTATATTTGGGGTCAGAGTATAGGAAAATACCTGTCGAATGCAATTCAGATCATCTTGATTGATTGAAATTTGTCGGAGGGTCTCCAATTTTTTTCGATTGCAGCAGATTCCCGGTGGCAGTAGGCGTATGCGAATGATTACGCTGTCCGCTTTGTAAGTGGATGATCATGAGTTCGATTCCCATCTGCTCCAGCCTTCCATCGAATGGGGAAGTAAAACGTCGATCCCAGCCTTAATTCTTGTTAGGCCGCTAAGTCATTCCAGGCGTGTGAGTCGTCTCCTCCTCGTATAAGTACAAACAACACACCAAAGCAAGCCTGCTTTGGTTTGGGCGCTCTCCCGTTTCAAGCCTTGAGACTAAAGTGGATAGTTTGTTTTTTTTTTAGTTTGAGCACTGTTCGATTTTTGGAAAGTGTGATAACTAGTGTGTACATCATTTTTTGGCTATTTTTGGGGTTAGGTACCTTAGTACCCTCACATTTGTTATTAGTACCAAGGGAAGGTTACATTATAGATCTCGTATGTGCGTGAAAGCTTGGACAGAATGATAAATATTTCGTCTGTCCTACTTTATTTTAGTTTAGTTGGTTTCAAATGCATTGGTTGCTCACTTAAATCTTGAAGCACCCTGATCATACTTTTATTAGTAAAAGAAGTGACTAATAATCAGACAAATGAAATAATTTTCCGATTTTTTTTTGGGTTTTCATACATGTAAATCCTTGCATAATTGACTATTTTATAGTAAAATCATTGTGGAAAATTCCAAGGGCTCAGTGAATTGAGTTATTATATCCCAAGTAATAAAATGCTATTATTTATTCAAAAACTTAATTACTATATAGTGCCAATGGTGAAGTTCTCACACCATAAGAGTTCTACTCTGAAAAAGGTGTCTCGACGAGGGGTCAGTTCTTGAGTGATGGAGTTCCTAAGAAGACGTTTTCTCTGCTGGCGCAACGGCCTAGAGTCCGAGTTTAGCAGTGCGAAGAAGCTGTTCGAAAAGGCTTGCCACTCGGTTACGCAATACATCTGGGTTTGCGGGTGCGAACGTTTCGAGCCAAATTTCACCCGTTGGAATGCGCGGTTTGTGTTTTTGATGGTGAATATTTGCGTGTTCATGGCGGTTAGTTTCTGGAGCTTGACCGTCCTTTGGGGACAACGGGTGGAGTTTATATTCTGCTGCGTTACTAGTTGATCGAGTTGATCGATTGCACTTTAAGGGATTCGTTAAAGCCTACATGTACTCTCATGACACCATCTATGAGCTCCTCCAGTACAATCTGAAACGATTTGAAAATACAAAAAGAATGCCCGAAATACACCACTCTCTGGTTAATACGGCCTCCCTGTGTACCGCTTCTGTAAAACTGATTGGACCATGCTACGCATCGATGGGAGCCTTTACGATCTTCATTTCGATCGTCATTTCTTTGTATTACGGTCGATTCGAGCTGCCGTTTGGATTCTACCTCCCGGGACTGGATCGCGCCACGTGGATCGGATATCTGCTGAATCTGGCGTTTCACATTCTGCAAGTGTTCGAAGCCGTCACCGGACTGCTGGCCGCCGATATGTGCTTCTTCAATCTGATGATAAATGCCGTCGGACAGCTGGATGTTATGGTCATCTATTTGAGGAAATTAGGAGGAGCTGCTAACACGGACAAATATGAGGATGCCTTGGCTGAACCTGAATTAAACGAACTCTTAAGTGAACTGATTGAAAATCATTGCGAACATAGAAAGTACTATGCCTTTGATTTGTTTAAAGAACAAGTTCAACACAAATCAATCTGCAGGTATCTCACGAAGATGGAATCACTTATGCAGGCTGGTTTCTTCATCAATAATGGATGCCTAATTGCTGAAACAGTAACGTCGTTGTTCGTTATTCTAACCGTAAGAGTGTTCAAATTCTCTTAAACACTCTTTAAATTATCGATTTTTGCTTGCAGAGTGATGAAATTTGGATACCTGGCATATTGATAGCAGTTGTCTGTACTTTTCAACTTATTATCCCATGCTTTATGGGTTCACTTCTTTCTAGTAAGGTAAGGTTGGTTTAAGTTTGCTTTCTGTCATACCAGTATTCAAAATCTTGGTAACCAAAGTTGTTACCACCTAAACTGAGAATGGTTTGTAGCTTCACTAGCTTGTCCATAAAAGGGTAGGTACCGGATTCACCTAGGTAGATGTTGTGCTCAAATTTGGTTTGAATTTCACACGGTACACCTCATTTCCGCCATCCCAGCTGCGATGTTTTGGGAAAAAGTTTAGTCAATCACGTTCACAATAAGATAACTCTTCTTGTTTGACACTTGACACTTTTTAACGAATTATTATGTTCACTGGCTTCACCTTGTACAACACGCACATCAGAAGGATTTTACGAATATGAGAAATAATCTAAAATAAGCAGATCATTTATGAAAATAGGGAATTTATTCAAAAATATTGGTGTTATTTTAAACTAATTGCAATGATTTCTTTTTATTGAAAGATTGGATTTAAAATTTGAGTCATTCCAAAATTCAAAATTCCTCTCTCTTTGGGATTCAGTCAAAGTATAATAATAATAAGGTTGATAACAATAACAAAAATACACTCATCCCGTTACGAGAATCGAACTCACGGCCTCTGGATTGGAAATCCAACACGCCGTTATTCGAAACCCTTCCCTACACAGCAAAAAAAAAGTTGAATTTTGGAATGTTGAAAATTTGGTATTACCTCTTTTTGAAGAATATTACCTAAGGTCGTTGCAAATATTTTTCAAAGTTTAGGGGAAAGTGGGGCAAGTGTAACACGCTAAGGAAATGCTCGTTAAAACCCATCAAAAACGTTAAAAATCTGTCGGATTCTTTAATAATCATCTTATTCCAGGTCTTGACTAAGACTTTGATAGAATGAGTTTTAAAAAAATCCAGTTTTGTAATGTAAAAAATTGATTTTTAAAATTTTGATTTTCCGTACGTTCTACTCAACTAGTGGGACAAGAGGAACAATGCATGAAACAACATGTTAATTTGCTAACAATATAACTGTTATCACTTGGATACATCAGATTAGAATGTATTTGAAACGTTTCTTTCATTTTTAGATCAAATAATAATATTTTGCTAAAAATTAGATCGTTTTCACGAAAAAAAATTATTGCTTTAATGAAAAAAAAGGAAATTTTCATAATATCACTGTATTTTGCACGGACAATTTTTTTACAATTGTTTATCTGTTTTTAAATACTGTTATGTATTTATTTCTCAATAAAATATGTTGATGCAGCGCGTCGTATTTTTTCCATACTAAAAATCCATATGGTACACTTGCCCCACCTGAACAAGATTTTTTAAAAGCTCTCAACAAAAATAACCAAAAGTTAAATTATACTTTATAATAGGTGGAAATCATTAGTAGGGACACTACAGATCTAGGAAAAATATCAGTTTGATAAAATGAGCCTTAAAACGAACCCTAAGCCTTATTTTGTACTTTCTAAATATTTTAAGAAAACAAAGGTTTTGATAAAAACTTCATTAAATCTTATGTCCCGTGGCGTTTACGTCGGTTTGGTAGTTATGTGTTAGTAGAATCAGTTGATTGCAATGCTAGCAACAATTCCTCATACTGGAAATAATCAATATTGTAAAAATTACGGCCGTACGAGCGATTGTTCCTCTTGCCCCATATGGTCGTCTTGCCCCACCCTCCCCTATGTCGCCCCCTCCCCCCCCTTCAAAAGTGGCCTGAAAAATCAGGGGCCAGAAATTTTTTTTTTTCGAAAAACTTCAATATTTTAAAGAAAATTAAAGTTTAATCAACTGAAAACCAGTAAAATGCATTTTCCCGCGTTTATAATCATATTTTGTATGTTTGAATTCCTTAAAAACATTTTAAATTTTCATGAAATACCAATGTACAGTCCTACAAAAAAATATTTTTGTGGGGAGAAAAAAACCCGTCAAAACCTCGATATTTTCAAACTAATGATTGGAAAGCAACTGTACGCCTGTAAAAAGCATTTTAAAACACGTTTTTCATCCAAATGTTGAAACCTAGGCTTGTAATTTCAATTTTTATATTTTTTTATTTCTTTGCCCCTTTTCCCCTCCCCACTCGATTTTGGTCAGAGCCGAGGGACATAAACTTCAAAATCTATTTGCAACGACCTAAAAAATGAATAAAAATGTGAACCTGAAAAATATTCACCAGAAACTGATAAAAATTCACAATTTTCTGATGTAAGATTACACATTTTTTTATGACACAACATCTGTCAACATTTTGTGATGAATAATACCTTCATTTTTTTCTGTGTACCGGTCAATATTCCCGGTGAACCGATTTAATCTTTGAAGGGATCTGACTGCCGAGCCAGACTGAAATCGAACCCATCACCTTTCGCTTACAATGCGAAAACCGTAACCTCACGGCCACGGTAGCTCGGCAGTGAGTTGAAACCTCCACTGCAGTCGTAGCTTGTTACACAGAAAAAAAGATGGTAATATTCATCAGGAAATGATGACAGATTTTGTGTAAAATTAAGTCATCAGAAAATTATGAATTTTTATCAGTTTCTGGTGAATATTCGTCAGATTCACATTTTTATTCAATTTTTAGGTAATATTACTCAAAAAGAGGTAATACCAAATTTTCAACATTTCAAAATTCAAATTTTTTTCTGTGTGAACGGCAAAAAATGAATTTTGGGATGTTGAAAATTGTGTTGGTTGAATATTACCAATTTTTGAGTAATATTACCTAAACAATGTGTAAAAAATTCACCAGTTTCTGAATAAATATTACACATTTTTTGACACAAAATGTGTCATCATTTCCAGATGAATATTATCATTATTTTTTCTGTGTAATCAACCTTTTAAAAATGGCGAAAACAGTCATTCCATCGGAAATTTAATGTATTTCAGAATCAGCAAAAATGTAGACATTCCATTTTAGTTCACTTTCCAATTACTTAAAAGTAATTAGTAAATCATGCCCATCGGTAATGAGAAGAAAGCATAATAACATCTTATAAGAGAATGCCAAAGAGGAAAACATTAAATCATTCAATCACGTTATTTTTGTGATATTCCAAGTTTTAAAAAGCAATCAGCAATTATAAGCATATTAATTTTTATTTTTATTTTTGCTGAATTTTAACTTAAACTACCGTCATCAGGAGTGACATTGGGTCTGGCGGGTGAGATTAGGTCATACAAATTTCAATATTTTTTTATGACCCAATCTCACCCCCTGACGCAATGTTACCCTGATGATGATATTGGAAAACTCTGACCAACTTTCCCAAATCTAGTTTAATATTTTTTATTCAGTTACACAGTTATTTTTTTATAAATTTGGAAGGTTGATGTAATTTTACCCCTTGGTTGATGTAATTTTACTTTAATTTAGACTAAAAAGTGATAGTTAATATTAAAGTAGAAAAATTACACATTTTCTGAGGTAAAATTAAAATTTTTTTGTGACATGAAAAATGTTCTTGTTCCCAGATGCAATATTACCATGTTTTTTTTTAACTGTGTAAATATGGCCAAATTTACCTACAGATTTTAGCCAATTTAGACAATTTTATTTTGGCCATGATATGTGATCTGAATATTAAAACTTTTATAAATTCTCAACAATTTTTAAGAAGAAGAAGAGAAGAGGGAGCCTGAGAAATGGCTACCACATCCAAGCAAGGCAGCAGGCGCGTCCCAAAGAAATCAACAACTTGTTCCAAAAATTTCTAAATTTCCGTTACTCAATTTGTTATTATTTTTATATTTTAAATGGCTATTGGAACTATTGGAAAAATTGAAAACAATTTAATCAAGAACAATATTTTGCCCATGTGATGTGGTGTTTTAAAAATAAACTTTTATAGAAAGATAAAACAAATTATATAATCATTGAAGAAAAAATAGAACTGCGCAAAGCAAACTGTCAAACTTTGTGAGCGTTACACTCAGTTGATTTACGGATGCCATGATATCTAGACCAAATTGTGTATGACGAAGCTTAATTTTTTAATTCAGTTTTCAAACAAATACAACAATCAAAAACTTTTTTTTAACAAAGAAAAAACATAACACTTTACATTTTTAACCGATTTACATGTATGTAACCCCTTCAATGCTGGATTTGCTGTACACTTCATAGAAAAAATATCAAATTTAAAGTTAGCCAAAAATAGTTTGTTTTTTATTTGAAATATTGTTGCGATATGGGAACATTCTTGAGACAGTTGACTAAAAGTATTTTTTAAGGATTTATGTGAAGTATTGTTTTAAGCAAACAAATAATACTTATTAAAGAAACTATCGCTTCTTTTGAAGTAAAGTTTCTAAGACAAGGTAAGATAACGCCAAGTATGGTACACCAGTTGTTATCATGTTTCAAAGTTATTTTTAAGTAACCATTATTTCCACTATTATTTCAAAATGCAGAACGATGAGCTAATTCGCGAAGTCTACAACACACCCTGGAACGAGCTGCCTTTTCCGGCCCAGAAAGCGTTAGGAACGTTGCTGCAGTTTGCTCAAAACCCGGTCACCCTTTCGGACGGATTTGCCCCGATCGATTTGGACAGCTTTTTGGAGGTTTGTTAGCGACGCCTGATCGAATTAATGCTTTGAAGTTTGAATTGTCGACTTTTTGTGTTTTTTCAGATCTACAAGAAGATTTATTCGTACTTGGCGATGATTCAAAACATTAATTAATTGATAGTTTCCAGTTGTTAGTTCAATATTTGAAAAACAGTTGTTAAATTTTAATTCAATTCAAATCTTTTTATGTCTTTAGATTATCAACTAAAAATTGTTTTCTTTTGTAAAAACCAAGAGTCGTTGAGGATTATTTTAACTGTGCAGGTAGACATAATTATTGTTTGTTATAGGAGGGCAACGTGCAAAAAACCCAATTACTAAAAAGTTAATAAAAGTTACCAATTCTGAGCAATTTCAATGAATTTGTCAATATTTACTATTTGAAACTCCCCAACATGTGATGCTTCAACAAGTAAAGTCCACCCCTCGTCTCAAATTGCATCGCGTATGCAAATTCCGTAAACATGATCGTACCCCATCGGAGTGATTAGCAATGCAACTTAGCAGCTATTATGCCATCTAGCAAAAACCTACCTCTGTTTACAGGAAACCAGAAACTGGGTGGCCGTTTCGATCGTAGACGTGTCCTCCAGCCCCATGTCGATGGAACCGGTATTAGATTACGTCTGACTTACTTTCTTGAGTGCTTTTTTTTGTTTTGCATTTATTTATTGCGTGATTTAATCGCTCAGATCGTAAGAAATCGAGAGTAAATGAGTAAACCAACATTTCAAAAAAACGGAAAGCAATCAAAATTTTCAAATCGATTGAAAGAAATCAACTTGGTGCAGCACAAAAACCCCCTTCAAGCACGTTTGCTGCAGTTGGGAAATCTTAAATTCCCAAGTTAACCAAAACCCTTCCAGCAAATCCCAAAAGCATTTCAATTCACTGCTTGAAGGTATGCTGCTGCTGCCGGTTGGTTTCACGTTGTTGTTGCAGCAGGTCCGGAGAGGTTCAGGGTCCTCCGAATAATTGAACATTCCGGAGAAAATTTACTTTCCATTTGCCGTACTGCGTTGGGTTGAGGGTTTGGTGAAATCGGTTGTTTATGGGACTTTGTTTGCAGGAAAGGAACAAAAAAAATGCAGCGGTTTGGTGAAAAAAAAACTGTCGTGAAATTGTTGTCTCTTTTTGAAGGTAAATCTTAACGAAAGACACTCGAATACGTGGAGGAACGTTAAGTGAAACCTGGTGGAGATAAATTTGTCTGGGCATCGATTGTTTGATTGAATGAATAGTTGTAACAATAATGGGAATTCTCTTTAATATTTTTTATTTTTTTTAAATATTTTTTATAACAGTGAAAATTTGGTAAACTAAAATTTTTCAACAAAAAATCCTGAGGTTTTCCTGGAAGTATGAAATTTACTGAAATTTATTCAAGACAGAGGATGCAAAAGAAAACGATCGAAAAAAGAAAGAAAAAAGAGATCATGATGATGATTCTTCCATCGCTGACCGTTTTTCCATGCCTTTTCCATTAAAATGTTAAAATTCTAGCTGAATATTTTAATTTTTGTAATTTATATTGTTATTACTTCCTCTCCTCTACCTCAAAAAATAACGGCATCGGCCTTGTCGGCTGACAACCCCTAAAACATTGTTGTATGGATCTTGGACCATTGCAATTGCAGGAAATAGTTTTTGGATGAACATTTATTTTAATATGGTTAAAATAAAAGATCCTCCACCAAATCATTTGAAAAAGCTAACTTCGTTAAAAATATTTACAGATTAATTCGAGAAAAATATCGAATCAAAATAATTCACTGGTATACAAATATTTTTTTATTAGATCAAATTCTTAATCTCTTAAAATGAAAATGCAATTCCATAGTAACAGCAACAACACTCAAAAAAATACAACGGGTCAGCAGAGTAATTATCTCAAAAAGAGCATTCTTTTGTTCCTTTCATTGAATGGATCTTTGTACGAAAACCTATGACCAAAGAAGAAATTAAATATTTCGATTTCTTTACAACTTATATTATTTTTGCCTATTAATTTAAAATTTAGTTTTCGATGAACATGGAAACCTGTGAAATTATTTTAAATGGGATAACTGTCACAGAAAATTCAAATAATTTTTCTCATTTTGGCTGTACATAATTGTATAATCTTGCTTTGATATGAAATTAAGTAAAATGTCAAATAATAAGACAGAGGCAAATCAGCGAAAGCTTTACTAGTCGAATATTTAAAAAAGGAGTCCAGCAAATGAGAAAACGCATACGTTCACCCATAAACAAGGTGAAAACTTTTTGCGAATTAGGAGATTTTTTTGTGTCACGTTCAAATTTAGAGAAGTTTTTTTTTAGTCTATCGAAGAATAATATAGAATGAAGCATAAAAAGTAGTTTCTGTGATTTAAACTTAGGATTTGCAGAGTTATTTTAACTTTTTTTCACGTTACGTGAAATTTGCTTGAAATTTGATGTATTGAAATTGAGGACCCCGTGAAATTGGCAAATTTCAAGCGTGAAAAATTACTAAGCTTAAAAATGACATACCTCTTCGGAGATTTATATGTGAGCAATTCTCTCAGATTTCTGTCATTCGTTTTTTTTTTTGTATTTTTTAATCCGACTGAAACTTTTTTGGTGCCTTCGGTATGCCCAAAGAAGCCATTTTGCATCATTAGTTTGTCCATATAATTTTCCATACAAATTTGGCAGCTAGCCATACAAAAATGATGTATGAAAATTCAAAAATCTGTATCTTTTGAAGGAATTTTTTGATCGATTTGATGTCTTCGGCAAAGTTGTAGGTATGGATATGGACTACACTGAAAAAAAATGATGCACGGTAAAAATAATTTTGGTGATTTTTTATTTAACTTTTTGTCACTAAAACTTGATTTGCAAAAAAAAACTATTTTTATTTTTTTTATTTTTTGATATGTTTTAGAGGACTCAAATGCCAACTTTTCAGAAATTTCCAGGTTGTGCAAAAAATCTTTGAGCGATTTATGAATTTTTGAATCAATACTGATTTTTTTCAAAAAATCGAAAAATAGGTCGCAAAAATTTTTCAACATCATTATTCGATGTAAAATCAAATTTGCAATCAAAATCACTTTTTTGCAATTCCGTCGTGAAACTACTTACTTTTCCTGTCATTCTTGAACGACGAAATAGCCTACTTTTCTGTACCAAAAATAACAGAATCGAATAGCAACACTTTTCAAAATAAATGCTGAAAAGTTCTACTTTTCAGCACTCAAATGGGTGCTGAAAAGTTGAACTTTTCAGCACTTGTTTTGAAAAGTAACACTTTTCAACATTTTTTTGATTTAAACGATTTATTGACAAAAAAATGAAAATTTGAAATAAAATTTCACTCAGTGTGTGTTTTTTGGAATTGCAAAAAATGTTGTAAATGTTGTTGTAGTTTTGTCGTTCCAAAACTAGATTTTTTCAGCACTCTTCGTATTTATCCAACTCAGTGAACCTCGTTGGATAAATGTACGACTCGTGTTGAAAAAATCCTCTTTTTGCATCTTGTTGCATAAACTACTGTAGTATAATTTTGATAAAGTGCACCAATTTTAGGTGACTTTTTTGAAAATAGTCGCAGTTTTTCATTTTTTTAAAATTAGTGCACATGTTTGCGAACTTTTGAAAAAATATTTTTGAAAAGCTGAGAAAATTCTATATATTTTGCATTTTTGAATTTTGTTGATACGACCCTTAGTTGCTGAGATATTGCCATGCAAAGGCTTAAAAACAGGAAAATTGATGTTTTCTCAGTCCTACCCAAACAACACACCATTTTCTAATGTCGATATCTAAGCAACTAATGGTTTTTCAATGTTAAAGTATGAAACATTCGTGAAATTTTCCGAACTTTTCAAAAAAAATATTTTCAAAATTTTTAAACCTAGACTAACATTTTAAAAGGGCGTAATATTGAATTGTTGGTTCCTTTGAAATGTTAGTCTTGATTTAAAAAATTTTAAAATATTGTTTTCGAAAAGATCGGAAAATTTCACGAGTGTTTAATATTTTAACATTGTAAATCGGACTATTAGTTGCTGAGATATCGACATTAGAAAATGGTGTGTTGTTTGGGTGGGACTTAGAAAACATCAATTTTCCTGTTTTTAAACACTTGCATGGCAATATCTCAGCAACTAAGGGTCGTATCAACAAAGTTCAAAAGTGCAAAATATAGAGAGTTTTCTCAGCTTTTCAAAAATATTTTTTTCAAAAGTTCGCAAACATGTGCACTAATTTAAAAAAAATTAAAAGTTGCGACTATTTTCAAAAAAGTCACCTAAAAATGGATTTAACTTGAAAACGGTGCATTTTATCAAAATTTTACTGAAGTACTTTTTGATTGCAAATTTGATTTTACAACGAATAATTAAGTTGAAAAACATTTGCGACCCATTTTTCGATTTTTTGAAAAACATATTATTGATTCAAAAATTCATAACTCGCTCAAAGATTTTTTGCACAACCTGGAAATTTCTGAAAAGTTGGCATTTGATGTCCTCTAAAACATATCAAAAAATTAAAAATAGTGTTTTTTTGCAAATCAAGTTTTAGTGATAAAAAGTTAAATAAAAAATCACCAAAATTTTTTTACCGTGCATAATTTTTTTTCAGTGTAGTCCATATCCATACCAACAACTTTGCCGAAGACATCAAATCGATCAAAAAATCCTTCAAAAGATACAGATTTTTTAATTTTCATACATCATTTATGTATGGACAGCTGTCAAATTTGTATGGAAAATTATATGGACAAACTAATGATGCAAAATGGCTTCTTTGGGCATACCGAAGGCACCAAAAAAGTTTCAGTCGGATTAAAAATACAAAAAATAAAATTTAAGAAAAAAGACCGATTTCGTAAAGAATTGCTCATGTAATAAGTTGTGTTTTACGGTCCTGAATCAGAATCTATTTATTTGAAAATATTCTATCGGTGAAAATCGCGTTTTTCAGAATTTTAAGGTTTTAAATTTTTGGTATTGATTTTTAATAAATCTGGCCTTATAGGTGGATCGATCTTTAAAATATATTTTCTTTGCAAATTTGTAGAGAAATATCTCACCTTTACAACGCTGTTTGATGTTTTATTGACATATTTTACCTGTAAAAGTCATGAAAAAGTTTGGTTATCTCTGAAAATTTCTTTCAAAGAGATCAGAAAATTACCTACTAATTTACTTCAAATACATTGAAGATTGCACCAACAGTTGTCGAGATACAACTACTGAAAGAAGACCAAAATAACTCAAAATAATTAAATATAAATCCGATTTTGAAAACCATAAAAATCTAGTATTATTGTTAAATTTAAGGATCTTCAAGAGACATTCAAATCAAAAATGCTAAAAATAATCGTTGTCCGAAGCATTTTTTTTCTTAAAAAAAACTTTCATTTCCACTTATAATCCTGTCCCAAAATATTATTCCCATCAAAGTCCACCGGCGATTTCCGCTCATTTCCGCCCAATCACAAACCTAATCCACCTCCAATTAATTCACATTTTCCAATGGATTGCAAAGTTGCCGTTCTAAATCCCCGGCCGGCTAATGAAATATGCTAAAATCCAACATTAGTTCTCATTTCCGCGCAAATCCGGAGCTCTTCAGCGTTGATGTCGGCTCACACTCTCTCTCTCTCTTCCCGTTTCTCCCACCTTTTTCTGTAATCAAGCTCATAACTCATCATCACGCGCGCACTCGGTCTCTCTCTCTCTCTCTTCACTCATTCCTTTGTTAGTGTGTGTGTGTGTTTGTGTGGCTTTGTGACGATTCGAAAACATCTCTCTGCCATCACTTCTTCTTCCGCTGCCGATGCTGGCGTTGCTGATCCTTGCCCCAGGCCGTTTGCCCTTCCCTTTCATGGTGACAGGTTGGAGGAGGAGGGGAGGGGAGAGGGAGAGGACATCTACCAACAACAACTCGTCGCCATCGTGCTAACTTGTCGTACGTGCATTTTGGGCCAAATTGAGTTAAGAACGCCATTTTGTGCAGCTTACAATGCCTCACCTTTTGACCTTCACAGATCCCCAAAATTCGTTTTCAATCCTGAGATATTCAACAAAAACCGAAAAAACTCCGTGCATTTTTGTCACTTTACATATGAAAGTAGTTTCAATCTTGTCGTGCTATCTTGTCACTCCATGAAAATTGATGTAAGTGCGACAAAAGGCCAAAGGGATTTCAGGCCAGGAAAGTCAGGATGCGTTTGTCGCACGTACAAGCTAGACTACCGTAAACATTTGTAATTATAACTCGGGACTCCAGCAACCAACTTCAACCAAACTTTGGGACAATGCACAGAATGGTGAGCCAAACAAAACGTGTTTGTTATTGTTTACATTGCGTGCTTTCGTTTTTGAATATTCAAGGTCAAACATTAAAACACGTTTTTCTCGGAACGTCAAAATGGCGGGTGCGACAAGATAGCACGACGACGTCGAACTGATAATGACTTCTCGGGAGAAGATCTACTATCTTTGGTACCGTAGAAAGGTGTTAGTTTGAGACATGGGTAATTCTCCGCCAACTCACACAGCAGTTGCCCCGACCCCTCTTCGATTTGCGTGAAACTTTGTCCTAAGGGGTAACTTTTGTCCCTGATCACGAATCCGAGGTCCGTTTTTTGATATCTCGTGACGGAGGGCGGTACGACCCCTTCCATTTTGAACATGTGAAAAAGAGGTGTTTTTCAATAATTTGCAGCCTGAAACGGTGATGAGATAGAAATTTGGTGTCAAAGGGACTTTTGTGTAAAATTAGACGCCCGATTTGATGGCGTACTCAGAATTCCGAATAAACGTATTTTCATCGAAAAAACACTAAAAAGTTTTAAAAATTCTCCCATTTTCCGTTACTCGACTGTAAAAATTTTGGAACATGTCATTTTATGGGAAATTTAATGTACTTTTCGAATCTACATTGTCCCAGAAGGGTCATTTTTCATTTAGAACAAAATTTTCATTTTAAAATTTCGTGTTTTCTAACTTTGCAGGGTTATTTTTAGAGTGTAACAATGTTCTACAAAGTTGTAGAGCAGACAATTACAAAATTTTGATATATAGACATAAGGGTTTGCTTATAAACATCACGAGTTATCGCGATTTTACGAAAAAAAGTTTTGAAAAAGTTGGTCGTCATCGATCATGGCCATTCATGGTCACCCGCGACAGACACGGACGACGAAACAAAGAGAAACGCAAAAAGTAACTTTTTCAAAACTTTTTTTCGTAAAATCGAGATAAGTCGTGATGTTTATAAGCAAACCCTTTATGTCTATATATCAAAATTTTTGTAATTGTCTGCTCTACAACTTTGTAGAAAATTGTTACACTCTAAAAAATAACCCTGCAAAGTTAGAAAAAACACGAAATTTTAAAATGAAAAATTTTGTTCTAAATGAAAAAATGACCCTTCTGGGACAATGTAGATTCGAAAAGTACATTAAATTTCCCATAAAATGACATGTTCTAAAATTTTTTACAGTCGAGTAACGGAAAATGGGAGAATTTTTAAAACTTTTTTAGTGTTTTTTTCGATGAAAAATACGTTTATTCAGAATTCTGAGTACGCCATCGAATTGGGCGTCTAATTTTACATAAAAGTCCCTTTGACACCAAATTTCTATCTCATCACCGTTTCAGGCTGCAAATTGTTGAAAAACACCTCTTTTTTCGCATGTTCAAAAATGGAAGGGGTCGTACCGCCGCTCCGTCACGAGATATCAAAAAACGGACCTCGGTTTCGTGATCAGGGACAAAAGTTACCCCTTAGGACAAAGTTTCACGAAAATCGAAGAGGGGTCGGGGCAACTTTTCCCGATTTCGTGTGAGTTGGTAGAGAATTACCCACATAGATTTGATTCTAGTTTCTTACACTTTTCTAAGAGTGTCAAGAGTTGTTTCTTGTTTCTTGTCTTTCTTGTCTTTCTTGTCTTACAAAAACTTTTTGCCAAATCTCGCAATCCTTGAGAAACGGTCCCAAATACCCAACGTTACGGTTTCTTTCCCTCTACAAATCTCCTTTCTCCACGCTTTTCACGACGACCGGCGAGTACGGAATTTTGCACCACCGCGGAGAAATGCTTTCTCTTTCTTCGCCTGCCAGGCGGTCGGTTACTCATCGGGGCTTGGTCTTGGTTGCTGGCCTGGCCTGGCTGCTGCCGTTTTTCCAATTTTCTCTGTTTGCAATGGATAAATCGCTTTTCGGTTCCCGGTTTCTTCCGGGCGTCGTCGGCTCTTCGTGGGTTCGTTCAAGGACACAATCGACGATGCCGTTTTTCAGTCGCAGCAGCAGCAGCTGAGGAGAAGGAGAAGGAGTCTAAGCCCGGTGGTGAAGAGTAGCAGGTCATCAATGGCGATGTTCTTTGCCGCTCGTACGCACCTTGGATATTGAAGAAACGCAGCAGCGGCGTTGAGACGAGAGTTCTTCCCTCAGATGATAAGATTTCGACGACAGTTCCGTTGATTGGAAAAGCCTAATGAGCAGGTCTCTGGAAAATGGAATATTTTAGATTTTACTAAAAAAGTTACCTGAAATAATAATTTAAATTTTTAAAATCATTCAGCACTAACTTTTACCACCGATCAACCCACTTTGGCATCCGAGGCAAATTAAACCTAACCTCACAGTCAGGAGTCTGCAACGTGTACCAACTTTTTTCCCTCCGTGCACCACGTTCCGACATGAATAAAGCCAACCAGTTTATTGAGATGTATGCAGATGTGTCTCGGATTCGGGCAATGTTGGGATGCTGAAAAATTCAAATCTCGGCCATTTCATGCCGTAGAATCAGCAGCAACATCTCCTCCGACCAAGCTTCTTCCACGAAAGTTGGCGACATTTTCTAGTTTTTTTTTTATTTTCTTTCTTTTCACTTTAGTTGATGTTGCCATGCAAAAGGGGTTGGTACACAGAGTCCGGAAGGTGTTGAGCCGCCGCGCCGTAGGAGGTTGTGGCAAGTTCGGGGTTAAGAAATTGGAGCAACCGAACGGCTTAGGAACGGCTCTAATAAAGACATGCCCCGGCAGCGTGATGAAAACATATGATAACGGCAGGAGACGAGGTGGAACATGGATTGGCGGAGGATTTGTAGGGGAGAGGGATCAATTGTATAATTGTCTACCACTTCAAGATGACGAACATGGTCATTCTGAATGGTAAAAGCAAATTATTTTTTTCCCATGACCAGTGTTGCAAATGAGTAATATAAAAAACAATAATATGATAATCTTTGCATGCGGTGTTTTGTATTTTGTGAAAATTTTAGAATATTCCACAAAAAAACTCTAAATTTTAGTATTTTTGAAAAATACGAAATTTTGTGAAAATTTTAGTATTTCAAAAAAAATACTCTAATAAAATGAAAAAACCCGATTTAATCCCACCTGGGGTGAGATAGAGCCTTTCTTACAAAAGGAAGTTAGCGGCAGTTGATTTTTTTTTATTTTTTTTCAAAGAAATAGCAATATAAAGAATGGTCCATTCATAATACAATTCGAAACTCAACCATATTTTTTCGTATAACTGAAAAGCGCTGGTTTTTGCCCCATTTGCCATGGCCGGTTGTAAACTGTGCTCGCACACAAGCTTTTCGATTTTTTAAATCAGAACACATTGTTTTTGAGACAGAGAATTAGCTCACAATTTGCGATGTTCGTAATGTTTTCTGCATATCGCTAAATTGTTCGTATTCTCTGAGTGTTTTTTTGCACTTTTCAAAATATTAAAAATTAACGAGAAAACAAAATAATTCCGTCTTGCTCCAATGCGTTAAAGTGGTTACAAAATGACTGGCAGAAAGTGTTTCAACACCCGAGAATTTGCCGTGTTGTAAACAACGATGTAACGGTAAAGCCGCATAAATGTTCTTGAAAGCTTTGAAACGCCTACTGTAATTCACTAAACTGTCATTTAGGCGTTAGGCAAAATTGAGAGCTTTCAATAAGCAAGCATTTAGGCGTTTTTGGGATTGGGAAGCATACAACGACTGAGCGCTCGGTGGGACTTCACTACGACAAACGCAAACGTACCGAATAAACCACCGTAATGCGCTGGTACGATGAACAAAAATACTAATACACAAAAAGGCTAGTACCGAAGCTAGAAACCAAACCCGCGATGTGCGTTGTCACTGGCACATGGGAAGCTTGAACGCTTCCCAGAAATTCGTTCGCTCAGAGTTCGATCAGAGAATGAGCAAAACAAAAAAAGAAAGGCAAAAGAATGAGCATGAGGCTTCAGAAAAGATAACTGCTTGCGTCTAGTTTGCGTTAACTGAAGCTTAGCATAGAAAATAATGATAGGCGATGTGTGATGAACGAGCAATCGATAAAGCAACTTGTACTAAAAGGGGGTAATCTAGTATCAAAACTCTATACGCGCCAGCATCACGCGCCAGCATTGCTCGCGTCTGCATGTAAAGCTCAACTTGGCAACGAGGCGACGAGGCGACGAGAATCGATCGTCCATGATTTTTTGCAGATTTTTCGAATGAATATTTCTCGAGAAATGATTTGGGAACGAAGCTTGATTTGGCGTCGGAGCCAAAAGCAAACACTATACCTTTCTTTAGTAAGAAAGGCAAAAAACATACAAAATATCTTTATTTCTATTTTTTTTTAAACATACTATAAATAAGTGAAAAATCTTACAAAATGTAGCTTCAGTTGATACCCACATTGCAAATTATATTTTTTTATGTACTATTAAAGAAATACGATGTTTTGTGAAATGTTTTCGTTTTTTTTTAATACTTTAAAACTTAAAACATTTTCAAAAAATATGTCCTTAGTGAATGCATTGAAAATTCAACATGAAGTGGTTGAATATAATCGAATTTAGAATGTTTTTGAAAATGAGTTGCCTTCCATTATTCGCCAATAGAATTATCGAAATAACGATAACGACAATTTTATCGTTTGCTACCTTGAACAGAAGGCTGAAATCTCAAAGAAACTAAAAACTTAATGAATAACACTCAAGTGCGCATAACTTTCGATAGGGTTGTCAGATCTTCAATCTTTTGAACTCGTTGGAAAGGTCTTTTGATCAACTATCCAACGACAGGGCGCATGATAGATCCGGACAACGTTTTCATCGAAATATATGAGATCCGGCCTCTAAAAAATGCATAAATAACACTTAAGTGCGCATAACTTTTGATAGGGTTGTCAGATCTTCAATCTTTTGAACTCGTTGGAAAGGTCTTTCAAATACCTTTCTAAAAATGTATAACATGACTGAGTTTCTTACAAAAACCACCATTTTTACAATCAAATTAAGGTTAGGTCAAATTAAGAATTTCGTTTTTCGAGTGATTTTATAGCCTCTCAGTAAGGTGAGGAAGGCAAAAACATTTCGAGATATTAAACCATAATGAATAAAACTTGATTTGTTGTCTATCAGTTTAACTACATTTTCCATTCAATTGAACTTTATTTTTTTTTTTTAAAGAAATATGATTTAAATAACATCATTGCCATAAATATTTTATTTTATTTTTAAGTTGTGTGATGAATTTGGCTATAATATAGTTTACAATTCTTTATCAAATCAGTAATTTTGAAATTATGATTTTTTACCAAATCAAAAACCTAAATATATTTTTTCAAAACTTTTTTTTTATTTTCGAATGAACAATTTTGAAATTTTTAGAACAATAAATTGTTAACTTTCAGTATGTATTCGCATACATTATTTTATTTTTCAAGTTTATTTGAAATAATTTTTATTTCTTTGTAGAATATTAAAAACTTTATGCACAGCATCTCAAATAAAAAACACATTTTTATCCAAGCTTATTTGGTTTTGTAATTTGTATTTAGAAAACAAGTTAAGTTGTAGTGAGGTACACAAACTATAAACATATTTGCAACGACTGTTTTGGTGATATTTTTTTTTTTTTTTCAAAGTTGATTATAACAGGACATTTCATTGCAATCGACAACAAAATTACTATATAAATTCATAAAATTCAAATAGAGTTGTCTTTTGTTTTCGGAATCTTTTTGTATTAAAATAAAATAGATGAATCTTATTTACCACATAATCTAATTTGTCATATTTTTTAAATAGCTTTTCTTAAACATTGTGTCCATTGCCCCAGAAAAAAAAACTTCTCAAGAAGTTAGCTTTTAAAAATACTTTTTTGAATTTACATTTTTGCTCAGAGGATCTGAATTTGTAGTTGAAGTTTTAACCAAATTTGAGATCCTGTTACAATTTTACCATATAAACATCCTTAATAATCTTCTTTTGTCCTTGAATGTTTTCTAAATAGTAGACACTTTTTTACCGAAAATTGACCACCTTCCCCTACCGTCGCCAAGCCGCTTGAATATCCGTTCCAAGTCGTTGTTGGTAGCACATCGTGTTTGTAATTTCGGAAGGGAAATTTCTGCGCCGAATGTGTGCCATCTCTCAGTACGTGTAATGCTTGTCTACGTATCTGGGTGTGTGTGAAATTTCGAGCGACTTTCACAAGCCGACTCTCCGCCGCTTTTCACTTTCTAATTTAAATTTTAGTTGAGGCTGACTCCTATCCATGGATTCTACCAGCCACCCACCCACCAACTCCAGCCCAAACTTGGTTCTGGGAAAAATATCGGGCGGAAGTCACGGGCGAGGGTGGTAAAGAAACAAGCATGTATCAATTTTGGCTCCGCACAGGAAGCGCACGTTCACGAGAGGGGGTGAAGGAACGAGGGGGAAAACTACCGAAATTTGGCTTGGTTATCACTGGAATTTAGCATGTTTATGAGCGGATTATCGGCGAGAAAAAGGAAAAATCAGATAGGGGATCAAGGCGACAATAGATAAAAATTTGGCGAAAGGCAGTGTGGCCTTCTTTTTTTCAGAAAATTGCACGTGACTGCAACGATGACAGAGGATTGGTGGTTTTTTTTTGTGGCATTAGCAAAAGGAGGTGATAATTTTCATTTTGAGTTTGTAGAGGAGATCAAATCTTTGTTACATTTGCTTCAAGGTTGAGCTAAAATATTTAAATGAGACATTAAAAAAATAAAAATAAAGTTTACAAATTTCACTTTGCTATCAGCGTGCTCTATGACATGTGAGCAATTCTCTACCAAAACCGGAAATGGATTTTATTTTTATTTTTTGATTTGGCTCAAACTTTGCGGGGGCCTCCCTATGACCAAATAAGCTATTTTGTGTCATTGGTTCACCCATACAAGTCTCCATACAATTTTGGCAGCTGTCCTTACAAAAATGGTATGTAAATATTCAAACAGCTGAAACTTTTGAGTGAATTTTCTGATCAATTGACAATCAATCAATTGTTGAGGACTTTTGAGAAAAAAATTGGTACACGGTAAAAAAAAATTGCAGATTTTTTAATCAACTTTTTTTCACTTAAACTCAATTTCCCAAAATACGTATTTTTTGATATTCGAGATTTTTTGATCTGTTTTAGGGGACAAAAATCTGCAACTTTTGAGCTATAGAGAAACATGGTCAAAAAATCTGCCACCGAGTTATGAATCTTTGAAAAAACAGTGATATTTGGAAAAAATCGAAGTTTCATGCAAAAAACAAGTTTGACACAATTTGAAAATTTGAAAATCAAGACTTACATTTTAAAAGGGCCAAACATTGAATATTACGCCCATTTAAAATGCTAGTCTTGAATTAAAAAAATTCAAAATATTTTTTTCGAAAAGATCGGAAAATTTCACGAATTTTCATGTGTTAAAATTGAAAATCGGACCATTATTTGCTGAGATATCGTCATTAGAAAATGGTGGGTTATTTTGGTGAGATTAAGAAAACTTCAATTTTTTCTGTTTCTTTTTCTTCAAGCCGCTGTATCTCAGCAACCCGAGGTCCAATCTTCAATGTCTCTTAGACAATTTTATAGCAAATTTTCTGAACTATTCTAAAAAATATTTTTAGAAATGGTCACTCATGGTCACTATTTTTTAAAATTGAAAAACTGCAAAAATTCGCTAAAATCAAACTTTTGGTGGCTTTATCTTGAAAACGGAGCCCATTATCAAAAAAATTGTAGAGTACTTTTCGATTGAAAATTCAATTTTGCATTAAAAAATTATGTCAAACTTGTTTTTGCATGAAACTTCGATTTTTTCCAAAAATCATTATTTTTTTAAAAAATTCATAACTCGGCGGCAAATTTTTTGACCATGTTTCTCTATTGCTCAAAAGTTGCAGATTTTTGTCCCCTAAAACATATCAAAAAATCACGAAAATCAAAAAATACGTATTTTGGGAAATTGAGTTTTAGTGAAAAAAAAGTTGATTAAAAAATCTGCAAAAAAAAATTTCCGTGAACCTATTTTTTTCTCAAAAGTCCTCAACAATACCTACAACTTTGCCCAAGACACCAAATTGATCACAAAATTCACTCAAAAGTTACAGTTGTTTGAATATTTACATTCCATTTTTGTATGGACAGCTGCCAAAATTGTATGGAGACTTGTATGGGTGAACCAATGACACAAAACAGCTTATTTCGTCATAGGGAAGGCCTCCACAAAGTTTGAGCCAAATAAAAAAATACAAAAAATAAAAATGGTCGAAATCGGCCGATTTCGTAGAGAGTTGCTCTGTATTCTTGAAAAAACAATGACTTGCTGAATTTGTTTTGTGTTCCATTCTATTCTTCCATTTTTTTTTTTTGTTGTTGTAAAACTTTCAAAAATTTACGGAATGGCAAGTTTTCTTTTACAAAAAATACGAAAAATCACGAGGACATTGGTTAACTTTGAATTTCACAAGCAAATCTGGAAATTTATCCAAATTAACTTTTATCATCAAACTGACAGTTAAATCAAAATTTCTAATTATCTAAACTTTTGTCATATGAAAAAAAAACCATTCAATTGAAAAACGATTGTCATCATCAAATTACATACAAATCCGTATAGTATACGAGAAAATCCGCACACAAAATATGACCTGTTAAAAAAATTAAAATTTCAAATTTCAAATCCCTTTTTTTCAAAATTATGCAGTGCAGAGTAACACAAAATGTTTTATACATTTTTACAGCTATGTTACTACTACTACTGCAAAATTTCAAATAATTAATGAAAACAAAACTGTGATCCCAAAATGCAAAGCAAGCAAAATGTCTAAAAGTGCCCTATTTGATTTTAAATACAAAAATAAAAGTTTTAGAATATATTTAAAAAAATGTTCAATCAATTGTACAAGTTTTTTCAATGAAACTTGAAACTTTCAGCATTGTTATTTTAGCCTCTAAATTTTTCGGTGGACTTTTCTCAAGGAATCGAAATGAGAGCGACAAACGCAGGTCGAACACATTATTTTTTTCAAAACCATCAGTGCGCCATGGGATTCCTTTGTACCTAGGACCTTTTGAAAAGGTAAGCAAGATAAAAGTGTTTTGATTCCCCAAACAGACCGAAAAAAATTTTCTGATACGGTCGAATAAACAGCAGATCAAATTAAATCAAAATGTTATGTTAATGTTTATTGAATTCAGGTGACTTTAACCAAAATTTGGTTATTCGTCACCATAACATGAATAAACAACAATAATAGTTATATAAGGTCGCAAGAAAAACTTAAGAAAATTAAAACCTTGCTGCATATTCTGTAAATTTTACATAAATTCTCTTGCATTTCCCATTTCTCCAAGCTTCAGGCTTACTTTGATTGACACTACATCGTATGACTCAGAAAAAATGATGTTTATCTCTCCACTATATCATCAGGAACAGCAGGAAAACACGTTCCACATTTTTTCCCAATCAACTCTCGCGGCCATATAAAAACGCGATCCACACAGCAGTGGCTCTCTCTCTCCCCTATCCAACTCCAAATTTACTTCCCCCTTCCACCCCTTTTTATAGCAACCTTAATCCATCGAAACAACACACTCACAGCACGGGACTCGAGCCCATCTCTTCCGTTGCATGTATTATTTTTATAGCAACCCTCTTTACGCACACGTGGTTTCATTGTGTGGATCACAAACATAAAATTTCGCTCGAGCGAGAGAGCTGGGAGAGAGAGCGCATCTCTCTCACACACGATTTTCGGCGTTTTCTCTCGAAATTTTCGTCAAGTTTCACATGTTCGCCGCGACTGCCGATTTTTTATGGATAAATTTTATTATACCGAGCGTGCGAGCGAGCTCGCGCTCGTGCCGCGATTAACCATAAAATGCACACACACTCACTCACACAGGGAGAGCTGGGTGAGTTCGGGAGCTTCGGGAGAGCACGCGCGCTCGCGAGAGCGATAAATTCGTGAGCGCTTTGCTTGCGTGTGTATCGTGCGAGCGCACTTCGTGTACGTACGATATTAGATATCGAAGGTAGACCGAATCGGGCTTCGTTCGCTTGCGCTCAGTTATAAATTTAGAGTTTGCCGTTCGAGTCAGTCTACGAGCGACAACGTTTAAGAAAGGTCGCGCTGTTTCGCATCCCCGCAAACAATATTTGCCGCTTATTGCTTATTAATGTAAATCCGGGTGAATTATATATACTACCGCATATAAAAAATATTATATCGTGCAAAAAATATATAATCCCACTCTCTTACCGCGTTAATACAAGAACAACCAAAAGTCGGTAAACATTAAGAGCCGGGAAGCAAATCGCCGAACCGCGGAACAACAAAAAAAGAGGAGTCGTCGGGAAAAGCGCCAAGTGTCCATCCGGAAGAGTCCGTCAAGAGTGTCCGGGAAGAACTGTGTGTGCGTGCGACCTCCTCAGTAAAAAAAACTATCCTCCGCGGAAACAAATTAGACAAAAAAAAAAAAAAAGTTTTTCGCCGAAATTACCCCCCCGGAAAAAAAGAAGCGCGTTGCTGCCGCTTAGTCGAACAAACGTCAAACTTCGGTTGTGCTCCGCCCGACTAATCCCCAAAATCGCTTTTCCTTTTTGTCGTTCCGTTCTTCGTGCCGCTGGACCGACGACAGCTTTGACGCTCGCGCGAGAACAATAGCCGCTTATCGCGAAATCCAAGTGTGCCGTGCCGAAGGTCGCCGCGCGTTGTGCATCGCTAGCGAAACTCGCCGGAGAAAGTTCGAAGGTGACCAGGCGGTGGATTCTCTCCAATCAGCGTTTCGAAGGTGATATCGCTTAAAAAGGGAAAGAGGAAGAAATCGAAGAAGAAGAATAAGTGAGTGGTTCGAAAATCAAGAGGCACGAAGTGAGTGAGGAAAAATTCTCATGAAAATTCATCATCACTAAAAAAAAGTAACGAAAGTATATTTCACCTCGATAACGCGTCGTAAATTTTTTGGAGAAAGGCAAACCGAAGAGGCACCGAGCCGAAAGAATCAGTGTGTGAAAAATTATTCCAATCAATTTTCCGAGCAAATCGTAAATATTTTAAAGAGGGCCCCCTTCAGCTCCCCACAGCTGTCGGTAGAAAGTGTGACGAAGGAGGAGCTCCGTTGTGCAGCGTACGAAGCAAAATCAAAGAAGTCAGAGAGTGTGTTACACCAGCGGTACATCTGAAGGCGAAGGAGAGGAAGAAATTATCGTCATCGTCGAAGAGAAAAAAAAAGCAACGCGCTTTTGCAGCTTGACAACAGACACCGCGGAACCCCCGGCTTAGAATCAAACGTAGGTGCACACAACTGTGTTTGTGAAAATTTATTTTTTAGAGCGATTTGTCCACACTGATTTTCCACCCGCGAAACTTCACCTGATGAAAATTTCATCACTAAAATAAGAAAAAAAAACATCACTCGAAGCAAAGTTTCTCTCTTTTGCTTCGACAACTTTGTCAAATCTCCTTCCTCTTCCAGTGAATCGCCTCTTTTATCTGATGTTTATTCAACATCGTCGTCGTCGACGTTGTCGACTCGTTTCACTGCACCACCACCACCACCTTCTTCTTCTGCCTTGAAAAGAGTTGTCGTATCTTTACAGCACTTTTGTATTTGTGCACTGTGAAGTATTGCACAAAAATGTGGCTTTTTTTATTCTTTTTTTCGTACAAAAAAGGAGTAACTTGAGTAGTGTGCAACTGATAAGGCCTCAAGTGGTTGGTTGTGGGCTTTATGGGCTCTTGCAAATCAGGTTGGTTTTTCGGTTGACGGAAGTTGGAAGTCGGTGTAAAGGAAGTGTTTTGCAATCGGTTTGAAAGGGGTGTCAAGGGTGATTTTGTGATTTGTTAAAAAATATCAATACTTATTTTAGGAGATTCAGCTTTCTTTAAACAAGTTTTTGAATTGTATCTTATTTTAGGAGCTTTAGCTTTCTTTAAACAAGTTTTTGAATTTTATCTTTAATCATAATACTATAATTCTGAATTATGAAAAAAACTGTTATTTATTATCTCAATAAACTGTTAATATTGCTGTCAAATATTTTTCAAATATTTCCATAAACCAAGAAATGACAAATTTACATTCATAAAAAAATATATATATATTTTTCCTGTTCAATAATATTTTTTCTAAACATTTTGTATTCAGTTTTTATTTTTTCCGGGCCAATTTAAAAAAAAATGTTTGTTTAATTCAGGGGGATGAGGATGCCATAGAAATTCAATGTTTATTTTAACGTTTAGTAAAAATCCTCAATACTTATTTGGTTTTTTCTCTGAATAATTGGTACATAAAAATGTTTTTCAATTTCCTCTGAAATTTGTGAATTTCTTTGATAACTTTTGACTACTTTTTTCTAGGATAGCTGACAAATTAAAAAAAAAATCATTGCTTATTGTTTGTAAATTTTCATACTGTTTGAAACACAAAACAACGAAAATAATGCTTTAGTTATACAAATTGAGCTGTATTGTTTCCAAAATAGGCTGAACTTAATTTTTTAAAGGAGAACTTTTATGAGTTTTCAGGTTTCTACAATCATGAGCATTTCTTGAAAATATGCATTTTTTTATGAATTTCTTTGAGTTTTTGTGCGATTGTTTCCATCATGAGCCGTTCTTTATTTTTTGGCAGGAGATTTAATTTGAACTCTATTTGTTTTAGTTTTGGATTTTTTTTTATTTTTTTTTGTTTTAGTTTTTATTGAAAACCCCTTTCAAAATAAGATTCAATTTAAACCTGAGTAATATCTAAAAAAAAATAATTGTGGGGATTTGCATCCTTTAGATTTATTTAGAAAATTATTTCTATACTTTAAAAAAATGTTAAAAAATTAATATTAAGATTGATTTGGTTGAAGTTTTGCTCAACTCAGAATTAAATATTAAACAAGAGAAGTTTAATAAACCTAATGAAAAATGTTGTTCTATTCTCTAGACTATAATGTTTATAAATGCTCAAACGTGTGTTTTTATCTGAAAAGTTTTTATGAGTATTTTTTTATTGGGCCCATTTATTTTTAAGAAGCTTAAGGGGAAAAAGGGATACAAATACAGTTAATATAATGTGTAATCCCTTATATTTACAATTTCAACAGTCTTAAAAATATGTTTTACAGTTTCAATTTTTACACTTACAAATTGTTTGGTTGGAGGAATTTCCAAATCCAAGCTTGTTTTACAAACAAACAACCATATCAGACAATATCAGGAGTTTTTTTTTTTTTTGATCATCATATCAGACAATATTAGTTTTTTTTTTTTTTTGAAAAGGTCCAATAAACCAAATTTTCAGTTTTGTTTTTTTTTTGGTGTTTTTTAATACCCTTGACTCAAGACGGTTTCAAAAACACCAACAAAGCAAAAACTGGAAATTTGTTTTATTGGACCTTTTAAAAAAAATACTTCTGATATTTTTGAAGTCTTTTCAGGATCTGTGTTCCTAAAAACCAAAATTTGCCAATAGCTTCAAATTGCCTCAAATGATAAAAAATGCAAAAATAATCGTATAGTTTTTTCGATGAAAATCTCAATTTAAAAAAGTTTTTTGCCACCTGACTTTTTTTGGATTTTTTTTTTGAAAAAGCTCTTTGAAGACAAAACTTTAAGTTAAATTTGTATTGGACTTATTCAAATTTGTACAAAATAGTTGATCTGATAAAAATAATCTGAACTGTATCTTTTCATTTTTTGTAAAACATGATTTCTCCTTCAGATCCAATCCTTTCAGTTCTCAAAGTATAGAAAACAGGCGATTTACATGCAAATGAAGTTTTTGCTCATTATAAATTCGACCAAATCCAGTGCGACCTTAAAATTTCTTCTCAACCTAGTTGAAATTTTCAACGAGGAGTCACTTGAATTAAAATATATCATTATGTTTTTTTTATGAAATAAATAACTTGAAATAAATCTGTCACCCATTGAAGTTCTATTTATTTTTGTTTTTTTTTTTTTTTTAGAAACCTTTAAGCTATTAGGCTCTTATAAGCAAAACAATCATTGATGAAAATAGGCAAAACAGGCTAAAGCGGGAAATTTTCAGGTTTCAAGATATTAAAAAGAATTGTAAAATAAAACAAACCTGGCAGCTCGCATCACCTGTAATATCTTGCTATTCTCAAAGAAAATAATATTCTTTTTGAAAAATAATCAAACAAAAAAAACATTTTTACTTCATTTTAAAAATATGACACCCCTGCCCCGACTCGCCCTACCTTTGGCAGTTCATTATTTACACTTCTTCGAGCACAGCCCGGGTCCAGGCCGTATTCACCGCCGCCATCTGACTCGGGACCGGGGGGCACCTCAAAATCGTGGTCGGGAATTAAGGCAACGCCAGTTCGTCTTTCAAGAGCGCTCATGTATATCGCGACAACGCGGAGCTTGACTGCTTGAGGTCTGCTGGTGTGGTGACCAAAACCAAGTCACCCAAACTCCCCTTTGTGAGTTTGTGTGAGTGTGTGGTGACTTAAGGTTGAACCACATTTAAAAGGTGACTTGGTTGACTTTTGTGTGTTAGATACCGAAATTTTAATATTTTTAAAAGACTTCAATCTCAATAAAATTATACTTCGGTTCAAATAAAAAATGTTTTAATCACATTTTAAGCATTTTTCAGCCTATTATTAAATGAATATTAAATTTATTTTTCAAAACAACTTTCTGCTCAATCTTACGAATGGTTTAGTGTGTCTCCCCCACTTTCTAGTCGCTTGTATTAGTGTTTCAAGCAGAGGAGAACCCAAAACGAAAGCGAAAATGAGTAAACCGCACGAACGCAAGTCGTGCCGTTCAGGCCGACTGCAGTGTGAGCTCAAAAGAACAGTCGTCGGTCACACACTCTTGAAAAAATCTTTGCAACACACATTCATCGCACTCTGAAAAGCGACCGCGCTTGTTCTTTTCATTCTACGATTTTGTTGTTCTTGTTTTTGTTCATCTTTATTTTTTTTCTTCGTGTGGTGAAGACGATAAATACTCCGCTCGCACACACTCGCGTGCGGGGAGAAATGTCGCCGAATGACAGATATGAATATTTTTGTACCATTTTGCCCCCCTCTCTCGCTCTGTTTGCTCACACTATTTCCTCGCGAGGTTCGGTGACTCGAGAGAGAGGTTGACACGGCGGGGCAGATGGTGTTGGTGGTGGTGGTTAAGGCCGCGGTGCCGTTTTTGGCCAAGATCATCGGAAGATAAGTGAGGGAGATTAATTTTTATGATTCTGTCAAAAGTGACTTTTTCGGGCGGACTGCGGATGAATGTGATCCATTGTTCTCCTGAAAAGTGGAATGAGGAATTTTTTAATGGAAATAATTTTGATTTAAACTAATGTTCAAAATGATAATTAGTTTTGACATGACAAAAAAATTCATTCATTCTAAAATCGCTAAAATCAACAGTACTGAAATAGTAGTTTATGCAACAAGTTGCAAAAAGAGGATTTTTCAGCACGAGTCGTACATTTAGCCAACGACGTTCACCGAGTTGGATAAATACGAAGAGTGCTGAAAAAATCTAGTTTTGCAACGAGTTCCATACAACATTTTTTGCAATTCCAAAAAACACACACTGAGTGAAATTTTATGTCAAATTTTCATGTATTTTGTCAATAAATCGTTTAAATCAAAAAAATGTTGAAAAGTGTTACTTTTCGAAACAAGTGCTGAAAAGTTCAACTTTTCAGCACCCATTTGAGTGCTGAAATGTAGAACTTTTCAGCATTTATTTTGAAAAGTGTTATTCGATTCTGTTATTTTTGGTACAGAAAAGTAGGCTATTTCGTCGTTTAAGAATGACAGGAAAAGTAAGTAGTTTCACGACGGAATTGCAAAAAATACTTTTCATCATCCATTTGAATGCTTAAAGTTCAACGTTTTAGCACTAGTTTTGAATAGTAATACTTTTTGATACATTATTGGAGTTTGTTTAATTTAAACAAAATATTATTCAAGGAATTTAAAAATCATGTTCAATTCAAAATCATCAATTTTCAGCACTCTTGTAATGGATGATAGAAATGTAGAAATTGAAAGAAGGTATTTTACTGCGGAATTTAAAAATGGAAAAATTTGACTTGCTAAAAATATTGTTTTTCGATTTGAATTTAAACAATTATGTTGAAATAACTTTTAATCTCGTGCAGGAAACTGACATCACCCCATGTAATCGTGAAAATTTCACAGCCGTCAAAAAGTAATTTGAAAATGTGTCTTCTTTTTATTCGGACGGGTTCGGGGGTGACAGCAAATCCGACTGTGCGGCTAGCCGTCAGGAATAGAATGACAAATAGGCACGGGACGGATTTGTGGGGATATTTTGTGACAAAAAGACGTGAGATATGAGCTCATGATGAATCATTTCACGGTTAAAAAGTTTTAAGAAACGCGTTCTTTTACTTTCACCAATCTTCTCGCAATTTCGGGTATTGTTGTTCCAAGCAAATTCTAACCTTAAAATCAAAACATGTCGTGTTTGTCCTACCGGAACCCAAGTTGAACCTAGTCAAATAAAAGACACGAACTTTCAACATTTCTCAACTGTTCTGCATCTTATAAATCATTCTTCTAAAATTCGAAGAATAAGCTATTGCGACCTGCAAGTTGCAACCCCTCCTTGTCCCTTTTCCTTGTCCCGTCAGACAACGAATGTTCCACCACAAATTTCACGCGTGCTAAAATAATGAGCCCACGTGTGACCTCGGAACGCCACCTGTCCCCGGTCTCTTTTGTTCGTCGAATGGCTATTTTTCGGGTTGCCCCCTTAATTTATATTCCGGTGTATGGCAAAAGTTATCTCGGTCATTAATCAGGTAGCGACGACTAGCCAAGTAAAACCCAGACGGCAGTGACTGCATTCTCTGCTGGGTTGGCTGGGTTTTGGGACAACCGGGACAACCCTTGCATCTCATGTGCCGGGACTACTGGTTTTGAGGGTTCCAAACCTACCTTTTTGGGTTGCTGCAAGTTACCGTCGGTTTGAAGAGCTTGGTTTGCCGACGGAACTTGAACTCTCAAATGATCATCAATGAGTATACGATATCTTCATGATTTTCTCTTTTGTTGTCCAGATCATCACCAGTTTCACCAGCGAATGTACTAGCTAGATCGTGAAACTCTGTTGAAGGAGTTTCATCAATCTTTCACTGTAAATTTTGTTGAAAAGAATCTTTTGTGCTCCAAAAACCAACAAGCCGTCGGCATTCGCTCCCTCAACTGTTCAACTCCGTCCAGCTAACGCAAACCACCAAACCAACAAAAAACGAAGCCAAGAAAAATGCTAAAAACCAGACCAAAAAGGCAAGAACTCGCTGGCTTCAAAAAGGAGACATTGCGCTGCATATCGGCAAGTCTACACCAAGACCCCGGCGGCGGCACTAGAACCGGTTTCGGTTTCGGTCGTGCAACTTTTCCGAACTGCACTCTTTGGTGAAGCTGGCCCAGCCTGCCCAAGTTAGGCTTCAACGCGCTGCGCTAACCCTTAACATCGAGATGAGGAAACCACGTTGCGCTGGTTGGAGAAACTGGTTCAAATTGGCGCACACACACACCAACTCAGTAAAGCCGTAGCAGGCTCTGGAATCAGGTTTTTTTACGTGAAAGTAAAAGTTGGGTATTGCGAGTTGCAGGGTAAATATGGAGCGCAGATTGGGATTGATCGGCGCTGAACAGTTTTTGTGATCACCTGATCATTAACTTCCCAAAGTTTTAACGACAAATTGACACTAATATTTAGCCAAAGGTTATTAAAGTGTTGACACCGCTTATAAAATGCAGCTCAGTTTTTCCCTTCTTTTTCTTTCAACCAAAATCAAAAGGCGCAAAAAAGAACGGAAAATTTACATCGCTTCATTATCGCACCACCACCACCACCGTCGTCGTCGTCGATTGTGAAGAAATGTTTTATTACTAAAACCACGATGCAAAAAAAGGAAAAAAAAAAACGCAAAACAAGTCGTCGTCGTCGCCGCCGACGAGGGATTTTCTGCTGGTAAATTTTTCTTGTTTTGTTTTAGCAAATTTTCCTCGCGCGTATATTTTAACGTGCCGGTTTGTGTGTTGAAGATGTCTGACAGCGAAAAAAAAGAATGAATAAAACAGTCGGCGGCGAGAACCGAACCCGCGAGAGATGCAAGTCGTCGACGTTCGAGAATTGTGTGGGCTTTTTTCTGTTGATATTTCACGATCGCGCGCGCGATCGTATTTTTTCAAACCCGTCATATCGTTCTCTGCCCACGCACACATACAGACGAACACATATGATGGCGAAGTCGGGCGATCGTTGGCCGACGGCACATTGAGAGGGTTCAGTAAAAAATCACAAAAATAAAAAAAAATGAAATCTTTTGCATTTAATGAAATTATATTTTTTTGATCATGGTCAGAAATTAATTTTGAGTAGTTTTATTCTAAGAACAACTTTACTTTTCAAGTTTTATGTTATTATTGACCGCCATCTTGGTTGATAAAATACAGAACTAAGAAATTTGATAAAAATTTGACGATAACTCTCATTTATGCTGAATTTCTGATAAAATTAATGTAGTGATAAATAATGATGTAGATGTTTATAAATAATATGAACATTTTTTCAACTATGATTACAAATAATTTTTTTTTTTTTTGAGAAACGAGTTGATATTTGTGCCTCTATCTCGGCAAGGTTAAAGGAAGAAGGAATTCTAAAGATTTTGTTTTCCAGAAGGTCTTACTTGGGTTTTCTTATATTTTTTATATTAAAAATCATATTTACAATAAAAAAATACAGTGTTATAAACATTTCATTGAACGTCAAATTGTACTAAATTATACACAAAAATCAACCAATTGTTCAAAATAGGTTCTGTCTATGTTTTACTATGTTTAATACCCTTACCAGGATTGAAAACATAGAGGGCAATTCTTTAAGCATGTATGCACTAACATTAATTTTTTGTCACCACAACATTAATCAGCTTCATGGTCACAAAACTTTTTTAGTTTCCACAAATGTACAACAGAATCAATTTGAAAATTTCAAAATAAAAAATAATTTAATAACATGCAATTAATTGGTACTATAGCAAATCGTAGTAAAAATATTTGGTTTCAAATTTAAAGTGTTACAATTGTTTCAAAACTCTTTGAATTTTAATTCAAAGTTAAGGATTACGACAAAAAAACCTACATTATTCTTCTTCACTTATTCAAAATTAATGTTTTCGATAAAAAAAACTAAATCATTATTTCTATAAGGTCTAAAAATGTAAATCGTTTGTAGCTTTTTAAATGTTGCCTGGATTTTTAGTTTAAATCGCACCAATTATAAATTCGTGCATAGTATAATTAGGCTGTTGCAAATATTTTTCAATGTTTATGTCCCCCCCCTCCTTTCAAAACTCTGAAACTCTGAAAAATCAGGGGGCAAATAAATATTTTTCCTAAAAACTTCAAAATTTCCATGAAAATAGAAGTCTAATCAACTGAAAACAATCAAAATTGCATTTTTCTGCATTGATAATCATATTCATCATGTTTGAGCTTGTTTAAAAATGTTTTGAATTTTTATGAAATTCCAATGTAAAGCACCGCAAAAATGTTATTTTTCGCAAAAAATAAAATTTTCGTCAATATTTAGATATTTTGGAAACTGATGATGGCAAAACAACTGGACAGTTGTTAATGCGTTTTAAAACACTTTTTTGTCTCGTAATTTCAACTTTTAGACTTTTTTTTATTTTTCTCGTTTTCAAAGTAAATTAACACTCATTGGATTGGTATTTAGCAACTTTTTATTTGCATATCTAATCTAATCTAATCTAATCAGACCCTAGTGCAGCCAATCTTTCGAAGGGATCCTGGAGAGTGCCTTAGGTTAGATGACGCCTAGCACTCTTCTTGTCATTTATTAACATTTGTAGTGCGCCATTGCATCGGAATGCATTGAAACATCACAAGCGTTAAAGCGGCCAGGCCTACTGCGTAAAGCCGTATCGCAGAGATGATTCGTAATTGGGTTGAGTTTGAGCACTGAGTGTTCGAACAACAACACAATTCTGAATCGACAGGGGAGGAAGAAGCGTGGGGACACACCACCATACGCTCCGAGATTTTGGTTGTATTCGTTGGGAGCACCTTGCTAAGAAGGTTTGGTACTCCGGGACCCTCTGGAATGGGACATTGTATTTCCACGAATGCCCTGGACACTATAGCAACTTTTTATTTGCATATGAAAAAAAAAACTCTGAAGCAGAATCATAAATAGAAGAAAAGTAAGAAAAAACATCGAAATGCTTTTATTGTGAGAAGGATGGACCTTACAGTATATTTAAATCTGTTTTAAAAGAAGACGTTATGTATTAAAAAAAAAATCAACTATTAATTTAATTTGCTTAATATTATAAACAATGTTGCTTTTTGGAAATTTTTCCAGCTTTATTTCAACAAAATTTCATATGAATGTTATTGTTTGACAAATTGGCAATCTTAACATAGCTTCCCACTCCGCAAAAGTGTGAATTTGCAAACGACATTAGCGGAAAAATGCCTCTGATCATATTCTAAACCAAACCTACGAAACACGTCAAGTTTGCCTTTCCTCCCCTTCCCTTGTTGTTTGAACACTTGCGGAAATGAAGACACGATTTATCTTCATCACGGGAAAACAAACAGTGAAAAAACGTGAAAAAAAACTCAACCGTTCTCGCATTAGAAGGCGGAAAATCGTTTTTCAAGATTTAGGGTGGTTGACCCTATTTTAGTTTATTTTTAGTTAAAGTTATACCGATTTATATCAAACAAAATCTACACATTTTACATGATATGGTTAAAAATATTTGATTCAATGAATCAAAATTTTATCGACATTGTTCTGAGTCGACAATCAATCGAACCACCCTTACGAATTTTGATTAAGAAATTCACGGGATGTTTCCACCGCTAGTCACATGTTAATTCCGGTCCACCGAATTTAAACTTGAAAGAAAACGTTACTTAATCCACCGGAAGGTGGTTGCTGCCTTCCTCCTAAAAGCCTTGCAACCACACACTATGAAAGCTTTGGCTAACGCTTACTTAGTAAAGACACTATACATCTGAGTGCTGCCATCTAGGTATGATAAATTTAATGAACCATTTGAAAGCACTGCAGTGTTTGTGTGCGTGCACTGAGCGTAAAGTTCCGACAGCTATCCGCCGGAGCTTTCAAATTATGTAAATAATGACCCTTTTTAGTATCAACCAAAATAGTTTTTCGAACATATCTTTTAAAGTACTGCACCAAGCCGGATGAAATTTAAAAAAGACTTAAAGAACCTGAAGGCAAATCCAAAAACATAGATCCGGACAAAATCGGTCGAGCCAGTTCCGAGAAAAGTGAGTGAGAAAAAAAATTCTACGTCCATCCACACGCACAGACATTTGCTCAGAATTTGATTCTGAGTCGATATGTATACGTAAAGGTATATCTGGGAGGCTTATTTAAAAAGTTCAATTTTTGAGTGATTTTATAGCCTTGCCTCAGTGAGGTGAGGAAGGCAAAAACGTCAACAGTCTGCCAAGAACACAGCGTGGACCACCCTGCCCGACAAGGTCAATAGGGTGGTCCCGCTGACGAAGGCTGCGCAGCAGCCAGCCAACATCTGACAGATCGAATTAGAGATGATCGCTCGGTTGGACATTCAGCGATGTTGTTTTATTACCTCAGAACGATATACGAATTAATTCGCGCTGACAGAGTGGCGCGCGGTTTGCCTTCGAAAGAATATTTTGAGGTTAGATTTCCTGGCGAAGCCGTCAATAAAAACTGGTTTATTCGCCAAGATAACCTAGACAGAGAGAACGCGAACTTTATGGGGCACGCGGATGGCTTCTTCAGAGATACAGATTAGCTCTACTTTGTGTACACAACTGCTGCGAAAGGAGCTGAAAATGGTTTCAGCACGTGGGAACTGCGCGAAGCGCAGGAGGCGCTCGTAAAGATAGCCATTTTAGTCATTTTTGGCTCGAAGACGCGATAGCGCCACATAAATTAAGCGAAGTCCGCACTATTTTCCAAGTCATGCGACAACGGAGACAAGGCCGAAAAGAGGTTATGTTTCGCTTTTTTGGTCAGATTTCACCTTTCATTTTTGAGGGTTCCATTTCGGTGGGCACAACCTTTGCCAAGTTGTTATGGATTTTTCTTTTGGACTGAGCGGTTCGGTGAGTGCAATTACCTTGAGGAATTACGACGAGGTACCGGTTCGGAGAAAGTGTCGACGAGCTTGGGCAAACTCGGTTTAGAGAGTTGACCTGGGTCTTGACTTGTTGGCCGATTGATTTTGTCCAAACTGGAAATCATATGGTTTGAAATCTAGTTTTCGTTGAGATCTACATTCTGACCTGGACGGCGCCGATAATGGTCAAGATCCAATCCGCGACGAACTGTCAACATACATGTTCTTCAGACGTTAGAAGCAGACGTTTGGTGCTGAAACGAATGGGAACTCATTCTACTAGTGTTGTTCATTTTTTTACAAGATCAAATCTGCTCCAGCAGGTCACCAAATCTCCACCTTTACGACCTCTTTCGAAGTCGCGCTGTGAACCGTTACAGACGACCGACCTTAACCACACAGCGATTCGTTGAATAACGTGACTTTCTCAATTTTCCAACGACCCACACCGCGAGATTGGTCATCGCGGGGTTCTGCAAATAGAGGTCAGTTGTCGCTTGCAACGGGACTCCCGGGGACCGGAATCGAACGGCACAGCGGAGAAAGGCGTTTTTCCTCCTCTTCCTGCTGAATATGTATTCGGACTAGATTAGAGCGTTTGAGGTTAGGTTGGCCGGGGTTTGGAAAACTCAACCGGATTAGTGTGGTCGGTCTTTACGAGTATTTCTTCAACTTGAAGCTCACTTTCCCGCGTCGGGCACTTGCATAAGCCACTTAATTTTACTTTCCTACTCGCGTGTGGTGAAGATCTAGTCATGCAAACCTACCGACTAATCGGAAAAAATGTACGCGATGAATAGCTCCACCGAGGGGAAAGTGATCAATGCTGAAGCAACTCCGCGGCGTATGCTAAAACGCGCAAAAGATGGTTTCGTTTTTATCGAACCGGAGTTTGGCGTGCGTGTACTAGTTTTTTTGTGCTGCCTCCGAAAATTCCCTTCACATTTCTTTCTGACACTCTCGTTTTTTGCTGTTTCTTTCCGGCTGTTTTCCTCGATGCGAGATTGATGTTTGGAGATTGGTGCAACGGCACGTGTGAGTCAGCCCAGAGTGGTAGGTACTGCCAATAGCTGGAGTAACACGGTTGTTGGAAGAGGGATAAGTATTGGATTTTAATAGAAGGTACAACTTCGAAACAATTTGGATGTCTACAGGAGCTAGAATCTTGAGTTTGTTACGGGTAGTCCGGATAATTGAACTGTTCTTAGTAATCCATTTCCAGGATAATCGAATTCCTAGGTTATCCTGTATCCAGATACATGTAGGGTCTTCCATAGATACTAAGATCAAGTACAGATCATAATCTTAAAATTAGGATAATCTAGATAATCGGATTTTGGATAGTTATCTTGCTGATCCATTGTCCTAATACCCATCTTATATTAAGCTTTCTGGGATTCCTATTTACATATGAACAGTTACCTTTAGATCTACACTCAAACCCCGATGGTTTGACACCAACTGTTGTCAAACGAACGGGGTCACGTTTCAGTTTGACACCCCTTTTACACGGAGTTCACACACACTACCAAACGTTTGTTTTGATAGTGTGCGTGAGCGCCGTGTAAAAAGTGACAGTTCGTCACTTTTTAGTTTGACTTTGACCAACCAACGGGGTACAAACTAAAAAAGTGTCAAACGAAAAAGTGACCAACCACCGGGGGTTGAGTGTACAACCTTGTTCCTCCCAAACCATTCCCAGTCGACGCAGTCGACATTCGCGAATCCTGACGACCTGCTAGCTGACTCAATCCCGCGTTATGCGTGCGTTTGCTTCGCTTTGGAGGTTATATTAATTTAAAAATAAAAAGCGGCAGCACATGTTCCATTGGCAGAAGAGTGTGGCGTCGGCTAAATTTAGCCGATGGAGCGTGCACCACCACGCTGCCGTCGACGTTCCGTTCCGTGGCCAGTGGTGAAAGTCGACTCCGATGACCAGATCCCGCGATCTTGGCCGGTCCCGCTGAATGGAGCTTGTCCACTTGGTTCCGCCTGCTTTGACAGTCATTACACCTTTCAGCTTAGCTCACCTTGAATCGACCGGCTAGCTGTCACATGGTATTGTTCGGGTCGCCCAAACAATAGAGTTATCTACGTGCGCATGTATTGCGTATACGTACACGAAAAAGATTGAGGTTAAATTTTGTACCGGCCAGCAAAACAAATGGCGTGCTAGTGTGCGTGAGATCGGGCTTAGATAACTCTATACAACGGTAAATACATACACAGCTGATAATCGGGCCGGCGACTGGAAGGGAACAAAAAGTGACTAATTAAGCGAGAAATGACGAGAGATAAAAAAAAACACATGGTCGACGTGACACAACCACCGCTCTTAGTATTCGTACTAAGTCGGTTGCGCCGCACCGTCACCACCACTACCAAGAGAGCGCGGTTTATTTATCTTTCGCGCAACGTGCTCGAGCTCCAACCAGAAGAAAACAACAACAACAAGAAAAAGCGGTTTAGACGCAGTTTTTAAGACACTTTTTGGACTTCGTCTGCGCAGCATGGCGCATAATTATTACTCACACTAGCGAAGGGATCGTACCAATACATGTGATGTGGAGGTGTGGAGCCCCCGAGATTGCGATGACGATGGGATAAATATCCAAGTAGGCTGCGGCTGGCCCATAAAGAGGTCACTGGTGCGACTGCAGACATCCCGTGGTCAGAAATGGGGGTAGGGATGGTCAGATTTGAATCAAAACTCTTCGATTTTTTGACGTTTGATGCGCGCTGTCAAGTGCAGCTAGCGAATAATTCAATTTTAGAACAACCCTTCGACATTTAAGTGTTGCGCGCAGCGCAGTTAAAAAGAAGTCCAAAATCTTAATGAAACCCAAGAAAACAAAAAGATTTCCCCACATTTGTCAACACAAGAAACCTAGAGCCACTCATTCTCCCTTCGTCGCGAGTCACTCATTCTCGCGCGCGCGCGCACTCACCAACTCGTTGACGTTTCACGTTGTGTGAGTGCGCGCGAATTAAACCCCGCACACTCTCTTGTGCGGTTTCCTGAGCGTGTGTATTTGTGTTTTGTTTATTATGCACTTTTGTGCCGCGCGCGCTGAGAGTGTAGTCGCGTCACACAAACACGCGCGGTTTGCTTTGTTTTTGTTGTTATTGACGCGGTTTTTTTTTGTCTTCGAATGTTGAAAGAAAGAAAGAGAAAAAAGAGGAGAGAGGGAGCGAAAATTTAACGAGCGAAAGGGCAAATGTCTTGCGGATCATGAGGCTCGTTGTCGGGTTTGTCGAAAATGGAAGGCGAGTTTTGTAGGGCACGATATTTTTTTTGTGTTTTGGACCCGGATTTTTGGTGTTTAGAGGAAGTGACTTTGTGGAGGAGAAGTGATTCGTTTCTCAAATCAGACTAAATGTCTAGTTTTGTCTCAATTTTGAGATCTGATGGAGGATCCCAGTTTTGTCTCAAGATGGTTTGACATCAATTGTTGTCAAACCATCGGGGTCCATTTTCAGTTTGACACCCCTTTTACACGGCCGTCACTGACACTTCTAAACCATTTTTTTTGGTAGTGCTTGTGAGATCTGTCTATAAAGTGTCAATTCGTCATTTTTTAGATTGACTTTGTCAAACCAACGGAGTACGAACTGAAATGTGTCAAACGAAAAAGTGACCAACAACCGGGGCTTGTGTTTTGTCTCAAAACTGTTGTAGATCTGACCGAAGTGACCAGTTTTGTCTCATGAATGAAGCAGTTGACAGTCGAGTGAATATAGAGTTATCTAAGCCCGCTCTCACGCACACTAGCACGCCATTTGTTTTGCTGGACGGTACAAAATTTAACCTCACTTTTTTCGTGTACGTACACGCAATACATGCGCACGTAGATAACTCGTAGTGTTGGCTTTAAAATGGTGCCAGATTGACAAGGTTTGTCTCATTATTGTTGGATGCCCAGTTATGTCTCCAGAATGTAGGATTTTAAGACCATTATGTAGTGGTAAAAATCGGACCATTGTAACCTGGTTTGTCTTAAGAGCTGGTAATGATCTGGCTTAAGCGACCAGCTTTGTCTCAAGAATGCTTCAGTTGAAGATCTTACCAAAGAAGCAAGTTATGCCAATGTGACCTGTTTTGTCTCAAGAATGCTTCAGTTGAAGATCTTACCAGAGTAGCAAGTTGTGCCAAAGTGACCAGTTTTGTCTCAAGAATTTAGTTGGAAATTACCTGTTTTGTCTCATGAATGTAGGGGTTTAAGGAAAAACAAAAGTGTCCAGTTTTGTCTCAAGAATGCAGCAATAAAATATTTGGTCAAAGTGACCAGTTTTGTCCCATGAATGAAGTAGCTTGATTTGACCAGTTTTGTCTCAAAAGACAAAAGAGTCAAGCTTTGTCCCAAGAATATAGTTATTGTAGATTCGGCCAAAGTGACCAGTTCTGTTTCAAAACTATTCATTTGGATATCTAAGGATAGTGCACTCTGTTGTCTCATGGAAATAAAAGTGTCAGCTGAGAGAATTTAGTGCCAATATTGTCCCACAAATTCAAGTAGACGTTCAACAAACTCAGCGACGACAAATCTGTCCAAAGGGACTTCGTTAGTCCCAAACTAAACATTTTAAAAATTTCCGCGCATGATTTGGCTCAATTTGCGATCACGTTCTATCAACCCCGGGTGACAACGCCGAAAACTGGTCCGAAAATTGCCCCCCAAAACGTGATATCGAACTCTCTCTCACTCTCGTTCGCGATTGCCTAATGTCATTTGGTATTCAAACTACCGCTTCAAAATGTTAGAACATCGTCAACTATCGCGCTATCTGAACGCGCGGCGCCTCGTGTGCCGTAAAACTAAGTTGGTCGAAAAGTGAGAGTTTTTTTTTGCTGAAATCGAAAAAAAAACATCGCGCAAAACATTGAAACACTCAAACTAGCTTAGAATAGAAATGTGCTTAATTATGCACAGTTTGCCTTGGTTCGCGAGTGGGCCCGCTGAAAATTTGAGTGTTTTTCGGGGGCTACCCCACCCTTCTTCCCACCGTTTTTTCAGAGGGGTTTTATTAGTTTTGGAGCCTCACTCGCAGCAGGGTTAGATAACAAGCAAAACACGTATAAAAACCCGAGGCTCACAGAATAGTTAAAATGAAAGTGACGACTCTTTGTCTGGCGCGCAAATGGCAAATTGCCGTTGAAAGAGTGCGATCCCCCCCCCCTTTAGGGGGAGGGGAGGGGGTCCTCCCCACTCGTTTTTTGGTTAGTGTTGTTTCGTTTAATGTGTTTTTCCTAGCCAATTTTTGTGCTGAATAAGGCCAGTGAGTCGGAGTCGTCTCTTTCATCTGGTGACCGACTAGATTCTCTCACCCTATTCAGTAAATGGATTTTTAGTTGAATCATTTCCTGGTGACTCGTTTTTTTTCTAGTTTTGCTTTATTTTCTATTTTCATTCACGTCTTCTTGTTTTTATGATTTTCTAGCTCCGTTATGTTTTGAGGAGCTTTTAAAAGCATTGGAGCAGCTGAGCGAACAGTGATCTAAATTTCTAATTTACTGTTTTTGAAAGTGAAAATCGAGCGGGGTATCATAAAAGGTCGGGTTTCGTAATTTACTGTGGGAAGCTGGGCTGCCAAGAGACAAAGGGAGTTGTGCTACGCACAGGTATTAGCTAATTGCAACGGGTTTTTGGTGGCTTGTTTCGAAATTGGAAGTGAATGTTTCAAAGAGAGACAAAGTGCTTTCGCACGCATTGTCTAAATTTATGACATTTTTTCAGATAAGCTTTTGAAGAGTTTAAGACGCATCAAGATTGGTTGCTATCAACATTATGAATATTTATGTAAGAAATTCATCAAAAAACGGTAGATATGCCCTTAACAATTTCCATTTAATAGAAATGAGAGATGTACATGTAAAAGATTCAAAGGCAAATATGTCATTTTTTTATAAAAATAAACAGAGGTTAGGATGTCCTAGAAGAGGTTGAATTTGATATAAAAGATGCACCGGGAATGACGTAAAAAAGTTCCAATGGAGATGCCCTTAAAGTTTAAATCTCGATTACAAAAGGTTTTATAAGCTACTCAAGTGTTGGAAAGTTTCTTTTGAAGGTGGAGATGCCCTACACAGAAAAAATTCAATTCCCGTAATCGTGAATTAAGTTCACGAATGTGAGATCCACGAAGGAATTTATTCATGAGTATGGTGCATTTGCACCATAAACGTGAATATATTCCTTCGTGGTTCTCATAATCGTGAACTGACTTCACGGTTTCAAGAATTGATTTTTTTCTGTGTAAAAGAGGTTAAAATTAATGATGTCCTAAGAGACAAAAAAGTTCCAATGGAGATGCTCTGAAGGTTTAAAGCTAGATTTAAATAGGTTCTACTCAGGTGGTAAAAAGTATCTGGTGAAGGTGGAGATGCCCTAAAAGAGGCTAAATTTAACAAAAAGATTGATCTTTCTACACTTCAAATCCAACGTAGATTATTTAATATTGCATGACAAAAATATCTTCAATTTTCAAATTTAAATATCAGTTAGGGCATCGTCACCCAACCTCACAAGAATTAAATTTTTGAATATTTGATTTTCTTATAAAATTTAAAAAAAGTTGATTTCGTACAAAGAAACTGAAGTGAAGTGCAAGTGGTGGAAAGTTTCTTTTGAAGGTGGAGATGCCCTAAAAGAGGTTAAATTTGATAGAAGAGATGCACCGGTAATGATGTCCTAAGAGACAAAAAAGTTCCAATGGAGATGCTCTGAAGGTTTAAAGCTAGATTTAAATAGGTCTTACTCAGGTGGTAAAAAGTATCTTGTGAAGGTGGAGATGCCCTAAAAGAGGCTAAATTTAACAAAATGATTGATCTTTCTACACTTCAAATCCAATGTAGATTATTTAATATTTCATGACAAAAATATCTTCAATTTTCAAATTTAAATATTAGTTAGGGCATCGTCACCCAACCTCATAAGAATTTAATTTTTGAATATTTGATTTTTTTATGAAATTTAAAAAAAAGTTGATTTCGTACAAAGAAACTGAAGTAAAGTGCTTATTATTATTTTTTAATATATGCAGCGGTCATGATGCCCAAAAAGCAAAAGAGTTCAATGCAGGTTGCTTATAAAGGTTGATATTGTGAACTGTCACTTTTCACATTAAACTAAAAGAAAGTAAGTAAACATTCAGTTAAACTTAATAACTGTTAAGGGCATCCCTACCTCACTATTTTTGATCTAGTTTAATTTGAAATCATCAAGGGCATCCTCACCATAACATTCAAAAAAGTATTTTTTAATTTTTTGAGAGTATTTACACTTCCAATCGAGCTTCATAATGCCGATTAACAAGCATTTATTCTCCAAAAACATGAAGAATCATTCAAGTACCCCTCCGAAAGTTGATCAACCAACACAAAAGAAGTCGATTCGACATAACTTTGCATTGAACCTTAACAACTGAAAGTCTAAGAAAAGGGGAAATTCAAACCCAACAAATTCAACACAAAACAAAAATCCTCACGTGTGTGCGTGTGAGCTTCCTTCCGGACGAAAAAAGGGAGGTCCTTCACGTAACCCGACTCGTCCCGGGACACAATCCGACCCCTTCGCCATCTCAAGAAATCTTCCCGATTGGGCCATCCTCGAACCCCTCTGTCATCCCAACCAGGGAATGATGAATCTAATTTTCACCTGAACGGTAGCAAACCGTGACCCACGAAGACGAAAAAAAACTCGACAAAATTATTCAGGACATCTATTTTCGTCCCGCAAATCTGTAATTCAAATGTGAAAATTTGACCGCCGAAAAAAACCCGCTCGGACGTCTGGCCAAACAGCGATTTTACTTTGTAATTTTCTGAAGTTTGCCTCGACGATCTCTAGGAAGCAAACTTTGAGCTATCGATCGGCCCTTTTTTTCCCATTCTGAAGGGAGGGATAACCCGGGATTTTCGGGGGGTGAAAGAAAGCCGAAATGTCACGTAATTTATGGCGTTTTATTTTTGTCAAGTTTTCGCTTTTTTGCTGAACTTTGGTCGAGCAAAAGTTGTGTTTGTTCCCTAAGGAGTCGTCATTACAGATCCCCTTGCCCGAACAAAGTAAAACGTTGAAACAAAGGGCGAACCCCTCGTGGAATCGCGTTGAGGTTCGACGAAACCGCACTAAATTCACACGCGAAATGCGTTTTGTTTTGCGTGGTTGAGTTGGAATCGGGATGTTAAATTTGGTTGTATTTGGGCTTCGAAATTTGATAACATCATGTGATTAAAACTGCTCTGTTTCATAAACATCGATTTCTACGTAAAATTTTACATAACAATCACTTGAAACCCCAAAGTTTTATAAACTGATCCAATGTTACAGTGATTTTCATGTTAACAAAAAAAAATCATTAACAAAAATTCACTTCGAGTGCAATGATGAGCTTGAAACGAGCATTTAATGGTAATTTTTATCTAGACTTTTTATAAACTTTAAGTTTTTCATGACAACATGTGGTTAAATTCAATTTATTTCATCACCATCGTCTTTTCCGGCAAATTTTACACAAGAATCACTCAAAACCTCAAAATACATCCAACCAGTCCAAAGTTATAGCGACTTCAAATCGGCACTCCCTCCCATTGAACTCCGCTCCAGGTGCATTTCTGCATCGGGGCGTTCAAGTCAAGTGGACTAGGCGCCGCCAGGACTCCCGTTTTCCCTGCAAAGTGCAACGACCCTCAAAGAGACGTAGAAAAAAAGGACTCCGAAAAACCCAGAAGAGGGAGTGCATTCAATATTCCGTTATACAAACACAGGACGAAAGAGGGACGATAATCCTTGTTGAAGTCGATTTTAACTGCTTTTTTTTCGGTTGCTTCGTCCTTTTTCGGAGAGTCCCGTTACCGGGCACGAGCCTTCCGGGAGACAAAGCGGGAAGGGTGCAACAGAAGGACCAAATGGGTTTCTGCTTGTGCCCGGGACTGATGAGATCAGTTACAATAACAACAGTGGGTTTCCCCTCGCGCAGGGCATCGCAAAAGGACGTGATTGAGTTATTGTTCTTCCTGGGTAGTGCGTGCGTGCGTGGTGACACGTGGTCGACTGGTTCGATGTTTTTGCGATGAAAACGATGTAATTGGAGATAATCTTGACAAATGGGACAAGTTCATTAATAATGCGAATCAATTGGTATTGTTTATTGGATTTCCGGAGCAGGCGATAACCATTAATCCGAAACCCTTCAATGGAGTCGATGCCGTCTGCATCGACTCTGTTTACGTGCATTCTACGGCAAACAGCGCTTAATTCAAACAGTGCAAACTTTCCTGAATGGAGCTCTATTCAACCCGTCAAACCCCCTGCCCGAGCTACCTTTATTACATCAAAAACCCGTCCACAGTGAGAATCCTTATCGCGCGGGAACCGTGGACATTGTCATACCGCCAGCGATCCAGGCTTTTATCGTGAATGGCAAGAATGACAGTGCTGCCAGCTCGGCACCATATTCGTCTCATATTTTATTAACGCTCTCCAGGTTTCATTTCACCTCCTATTCCAGCTTTTGAGGCAATTGCCATTCACTCTCGGTAGGCATTGTTCCCAGTTCAAATTTCCATTGGTCGCAAAAAAAGAGCTACTGGCAACGCGGTGTGCTTGACGTTTGATAATTCTATCTTGAAATATTAATGTTAATGATAATGCTAACGCTGACGTTGCTGCTAATGTTTACATTAAAACAACAAGAAAAAATGTCAATAAAGGTCAACTTGACAGCATAGTCAACGTTCTTCCCTTATGTCGACTTATTTTTTTCCCCTTATGTCGACTTGAGAACTGCACTTTACACAAAAAAAAGTTGTACTCAAGTAACTCAAAATAAACAACTTCTCAACGCAAACGCAACTTAATTAAAACGATTTCAACCTTTTGACAGCTGAGTCGTCATAACGCCTCTCGCTTCAACTGTCACTTTAACACGCTTGCCTCAAACTACCCAAAAAAAAACTTTTCAAGACTTGCGTGCACAACAGCTGCTTGTCAAATTGCACTGTTTTTGTCGGAATTGGTGGTATTTTTTTGCAGGCCACCTCTTACTTTCTCCGGTGGACATCGAAACCTGCTGGAATCTGCCGCTCGGTGGCCATATTGGCCATTGATACGGCCCTCGCTCTATTGTTGTTGTTTTTTTTTCGACAGAATCGAAACCATATTCATGGTGAGCGCGAGGCTTAATTTTCCACCTGGTCGTCACAACGGGGTGGTCACAGTGAAAAAGATGTAAAATTTCGTGGCGTTGCATGTAAATTTGTTGGAAGCTACTTTGAGGTTAGATTTGAAGCAAAATTTCGTTGAAATTTAGCCTCAAAATGGGGTTTTCAATAGTGTTTTCGTTGAAAAACGGTGTGATTCACCGGGGCCTCTCTTTTAATCACACTATAAATTACACATTCAACACCGAAATAGAGAGCAAAAGCAGCTTTCCGGGAACCAATCAATTTTGCACCAATCAGCCTCCTCGCGGCGGCTTTTGTGATGCATATTTTATTCACCAGGAATCCTCTCAATTTCATTCCTGTGGCCGAAAGTTCTGACGGGGGTTTTTTTCTACTCGAGCTGTCAAAAACGAGAGAGAAAAAACTTTCACGGGTAATCTGGAGCTGGTGGAATCATAATTGAATATTTTTTTCCGTGGAACGATTTCAAACCAGAGAAACTGCACTGGTTTTTGGTTCTTTTGTTTTTTTTTTTTTGGAAGCTGTCAATTTGGACAAATTCAGCTGTCGATTAGTTCAAGTTCTGTCAAGTGGGACAACTGGCTTAGAATTGGACTACGTTGGCTGAAAGCTTTGAGTGTTGGATTTCGTCAATTATTTATAACAGAAAAATAAAGTTGGATTTAATTTTTTAAAGCGTCACAAGTGTAGCAAATAGGTTCTAAAAATTTTTTAAGGGCATTTCCACCGACCAAATTTAATTTAATTATGTTTTAGGTAATCATCTCTAAAAAAATTTCTTGTCAAATTTCAACACTAAATAGAGATGAAAATACATTTAAATATTATTTAGAGGTTTCAACCAGCAGATAAAACACGGTGGAGACGCCCTAAATGATCAAAATTGTCTAGCAATCCAAATAATACAATCATTCAAGGGAATCATGGTGTAAATGAGAATTCTAAAACCAACTATGGTAGTTTGAAGGTTGCCTAATGTTATCTAAAACTCGTTTGGAAGCCAGCGGTAGAGATGCTCTAAATCAGATCAAATCTCTCAGAAACTTTGAATAGGCTGTTTAAAAAAGTGAATCGTTTTCAAACAATTTTTAGAGCATCTCAATCATTGTTCTACATTCGGAATCAAGGTGGAAATGCCTTAAAAGAATCTAAAACCCACCAGGATCTCTAAGGGCATCCTTCCTTTACTCCGAGTATAGAACTTTGAAGTAAAAGTGGAGATGCCCTTAAAGCATTTATTCCCACCTTGATTCCGAGTGAAGAACAAGAATTGAGATGCTCTAAAAGTTGTATGAATTCTATTCACCACTTTTTAACGCCCAACTCACTGTTACGATCGTTAAGAGCATATCTACCGGTTGATTTCAAATGTGTTTTGATACTTTTAGGTCTTTTCCACCTTCAAACTACCAGTCTAACAAATGAGGACCGTTGTAACTTTTGAATGCTCAAATCAAAGCATTCAATCATATTTTACAACCTTTTAGGGCATCTCCACCGCTGTTCCATCACTTCAAAGTTAAAATTTGCAACCAGTGGAGCGTCAATCAACTTCCTTCGCGCGAGCACTTACCTGGAAGCAGGCATTAAAATAAATAGTTAACACTTTGTAATAACAGTGTACGACGGCGGGCAAAACATTTCATTTCCCTATACCGCCAAGAAAAACACACCTCACGAGCGATACTAATGACCACTCCTCACTTACGTTACGCAGCCTTTGAAACCTGTATGCGTGTGTTTTTTTTTTCTTTTCAACCCCCGAGATTATAATGAGCAAGTGTCAGTAATTGAGATAAAGGCGAACGCATCGCCCAAAGAGGGCGATTATCCTCGCTCGCGAACCAATCGCAGCGAAACTCGCTCATGCATCGCGAGCGAGGGAGTTGTGGCGTGCGCTCACTCGCCCGTGAGCACTACTCATTTGGAGCCGAAAAATTAAAACCATACCGCACACACAAATTGAAGTAAAAAGCAAAAAAAAAACAGTAACAGAAGCCCGATCCTTTTTGGTTAGCGTGATTGGGAGTAATCGGATAATCGTAATTGTTTTCAATTACTCGCTCCAGCTTCGCGGCTTCGAAAATTGGGCAGGTCGAAAATGAGTGCTGGTGCGGGGAGGAGGAGGACGAGGGGGAAAATGAAAACGAAGTGCAATTAAAAAATCAGTCAGTGTAAATGGATAATGAGAAAATGATCGGAATCTGTGAGGCACGAGTGTGTGTGTGTAAATTTGCCGATCGAAAGAGGGAAAAATCGATAGCGAAGTAATTGCTGAAAGAGAAACCACCGAGAGCGAGAATGATTTGGAAAAAGAAGAAATTCGTTCGATCATTATTCTAAACGCTTTTGAAGAGCAATTTAAATCATGCGATTCTATGAACTCGTTAGATGGGCTTTAAACAATGTTTATCCACGTGCTGCTTATTGTTATGGTTCTCATTTAAAAATAATGCAATGAGTTGCTCTTGGGCGATTGCAGTGCCACTCTGATTGTTCAATTGAGATCGAGATTTGAATTTTGACATTTTTATAGTATTTTTAACGATCTTATATTCCATTTGAATTAATTTAATATGATTAACGGCACTTTTCTGTCATATATGTAAGAGAATCACTACTGATTTTTTAAGCCGTCTGTCCATCAATTGTATTAAAATCTGATGATTTAGAGCATTTCTACCTATTTTTTTTTAAATTGGATTGAATGCTTAATATACTAAAGTGCTTATATTTTTCTCTTAAATCTTTTATATTTAATCCTTTAAGAGAAAAATATAAAATTTAGCATCCAATCCAATTTCACAAGAAACTCTACCGGTTGAATCGAATATTAGCTAGATAAATTAACATAAACGTTATTTTTTGTAGTTTTGAAACTTGAAGGGCTTCTCTATCGATTTGCCATCGATCTTTAATAGCATTTTAGAATCTAAATTTGTGTTTCTTTACTATTTTCCCAAGGGTTATTCTCATTAAATAGTTCATTAGGGCATCTCTACTTATTCAAAGTCTTTTCTATTAATAAAGAGCTTTTTCACCGCTTTTCCAGAAAAATAAATAAAATTAACGTACTAATTTGGAAAATATATTTGACACATTCCGCCGTGACGTTGCAACGCTTTGACTTTTCTTTTTTCAGTATTTCGGCTGTAACTCAGAAATTACATTGAAAAGGTACATATGTTATTACAGATTCGGAAAGAACATTAAATTTCCTATAAGAAACAATGTTGAAACATTATTTTAAGCGAATATTCTATTTTTGAGAGGGGGATATGTAGCGTGACGTTGCAACGCGTGACTTTTTCTCAATCCTGACCCAATTCATGTTTCGCTATTAACTCTGCTCTGTTAAACGGCAAATTTGGAGTTCTTCCTCCATTTTGAGTGTAAAATTGGCCAACAAATCGAATGCAATCATTAGTTTTTCGAAAAAACTAAACCTCAATTTTTGAAGACCGCTTACATTTCGTGACGTTGCAACGCTCTGTTTTTGAAAACAGGGTTTTTCGTTGCGTTGCAACGTCACGAAATTATAGTTTCAAAATAAATCATAGTTTTTGTTAGGCTGAACAACTGTAGGTTAAGATTTGATTATAAGACATTAATAGACAGTACAAGGACATGTGAATTGATTGGCCTGCCCATGTTAGACCCCCTCCCCTATTCTGCTTTCACAGTTGCAGTACGATTTACGAAGTTTTCCAAAGGGTTTTCAAAATATTTTTTTTGTATTATTCCATTATCACGAAGGAAACCCCCCCCCCCCTCTCCCGTAATCTATCCATGTAACGGGACGTCCATGCATTACGTAACGGCGTAATATCAAGGGGGAGGGAGGAGGGTTCGAGGATTTATACAAAAAAAGTGTATCGGAAATGTATTTCCAGGGGGTGGAGGGGGTCTAAAAATATAAATGTTTTGTTACGTAATGCAAGAACGCTCCCTTAATATTTTAATGGTTTTGGGCAACTTACAAAACACGTGGAAGTTTTAGAAGGGAGGTGAGGAGCTTCAAGTTTTCAGGAGGGCTTATTTTTAATTTATAAATAAAGTGCCCATATCGTTTGTTCATGGCCCCTAAGGGGTGATCTGCAAACAACGTAACTTATTTTATTGACTTTTGTGCTTTTTAAATTCAATTTGAGGAAATAATATAACTGTTTAACTGCGCAACATAACATTTTTAATTGTGAACAACAAAACGTTGCATACAACTTATTTAAGTAAGGGTTCGTCCAACAACAGAGTGACAAAAGTTTGTGAAAAAAAAAACAATCGAATCACGTGATTTTTATAGTTTAATGAATTTCACTGTAATTTGACTAACATAAGGGTGTGGGATAAAAAAAAATCATTGCGTTGTATTAGAATGAACCCTCACATAAATCAGTTTATCATAAAGGGGCCATCCAGTAACCATGTGATTACTTTTTTGAAAGTTTTAGAATTTTTCCCCCTTGTGAACATCGGTCTATTTTGATTTGTTCAACAAGTTTCATAAAATACTTTTTTTTCGAGTTGCATCAAACTTAAATGACGGAATTTGTGAATGCCCCATGTACAATTCTTCTGTAAATATGCTCGGAAACATTATTTAACAAATATATAATATTTAGTACCCTTTTATCTTCAACAACCAACTACGTATACACCTTTTTTGCCATGTGACCAATATGATTTAAAATTTCGTGACGTTGCAACGCAAACTTAAACCTGTTGTAACTTTGGATCTAGACAACCAATTAAGTCGCTCTAGATTGCATTTGAAAGCTCTTTTCAAGTACAAAGAGCATCCGAAATATCAAAATGATTGAATGTTTAGTTTTTTTGTTGACATAAACAAATGTCCCTTTTTCGTGACGTTGCAACGCAATAAAATGGTAAACTTACACTAGTTTGAAAAAATACTTAACTTAAGATAAACTGCAAACCCATGACATTTCCGTTTAGTACAACTAAAAACCTACAAAATGCAATCTAAAGAATATTTTTTGGATTTTATTTCGCTGAAAACCAGGAGTTTTTAGAAAAATGTTTTAAAACGATGATTTTATCACGAATCGATGCATAACCTAACCAACTTCTACAAAATGATATTCAAATGATCAATTAATGAAAACCATGATTTTTGAAGCTTCAAGTAGTCTAGAATCGAGGAAAAATATCCAAATAGCTCATACACGCTTTTCAAAATTTCATCCTTAGGTGTACATTGCCGGAGAATGTGTCATTTATTTCTGGGGAAAAAAATGCATTCATGAAACTTTAAGGTGCAACGAGACGCCGGTTCTTGAAAAACTGCTGTTCAACTTAGATCAATTTCTGAACTCAACAGATTGCTCGCTATCGACCTGAAAACCAAAACTTTGTCAGCTACGAAATGTTCCATAAAGGTGCTTCCAAAAACTCGAGTTGTGCTTCGAATATGGTGCTACATTCCCGTTTCACCTTAAATGCATCTCTACCGATCCTTCGTTGGTATTGGATGCCTTTTATAATCATATAGCGCATCTCCACCTCTCTACATGTTATTTCCACTTAAAAGATAGTTAGAGCAAGTCTACCGGTTCTATCTCTTTTTTTTTTTAATTTTAAGAGCATCTTCACCGTTTTTCACCTCCAATTTATATATCTTACAAATAAGATTATTTGGATTATTTTTCTGTATTCTATGCCTTTAACTGGCATTGGAATCTAATATTTTGGAAATATTTAGGGCATCTCCTTATTTTATTGCCGTTTTAGCCATCATTACCTTTCTATTTTTTAAATGTTTATTTTTATTTAAAAGTCTTTGAGGACATCACAACCGGTTCCATTTTATCAAATCAATTTTTAAGAGCATTTGCTGTCGAATTCTTTTATCTTGGATTTTGTTGCCTTTCTTTATTTTTTTAGGGCATCTCCACCTATCTTTGTATGCAATTAGATTGAATCTAAGAATCGTTTAGGGCATCTCGACCTCTATAAAATGTTCGATTTGTTTCTTTTTTTTTTGTAATTCAAAAGTGTATAAGGGCATTTTTACCGGTTAAACTTAAAACATTTCTTTAAGGGCATCTCCAACGCTGTTTTTACTCGCGAGTTGCGAACCTTTGTATGCAGTTGGATTTAATTAAAGAATCGTTAAAGGATTCTCGAACTTACATAACTTTTGAATGTGTTTAAAAATATCTTTTTTAAGGGCATCTCCACTGCTGTTTTCACCATTTCATAATTTTCATAGGTTGACAACCATAGATAGTGTAATTTTAAATGCAATTTTTAATTTTTTTTTGCAGGCTATAAAATTGAGTCGAAGAATCGTTTAGGGTATCTATACCTCAATGAGATGTTTTATTTGTTTCTTTCCTATCATTTAAAAGTAACCCGTTCTATTGAAAACGAAAAATACTTTTAAAGGGCTATTTCATCGCTGCTTTCACCTGTAAATTGCGAACCTTTGTATGTAATTGGTTAAAATTTAAGAATCGTTTAGAGCATCTGAACCTTTCTATGTTTTTCAAAACTGTATTTTTACCATTTAAAAGTCTGTAAGGGCATCTTAACAAGTTAGAATAAATTTAATTTTAAGGGCATCTCCACTGCTGTTTTCACCTTTAAATTATTTTCGTAGGTTTAAAATCATAGATGGTGATGTTCTTAAAGTTTTTAAATTTTTAAAGCGTCTCCATTGATATATGTTTGCAATCAGATTAAATTGAAAAATCCTTTAGCACATCTTTCAATCTCAATTTCCATATTTACTTTTAAGGGCATCTCCACCGCTGTTTTCAAAATTAAATTATTGTCTTAAGTTGACACTTTTCTCATTTTAATGCAAAAAAAAAACAATGTTCAATTGCATTTTTTAACTTTTTTTTACCTTTTAGGGCATCTAAACCGATCTTTGTATGCAATTGGATATAGTTTATAAATCGTGTTGGGCATCTTGAAATCTCTTTATTTCCTAAACTGTTCATTGCAAGGGGTTGGAAACTCTTAGAGCTATACTTATTATGTTAACCAGTATATCAAAATATATGTTAGTATACTAATTATTTCCTTTACATACCGCCAGTATACTTACCAATATACTGAGAGTATCTTAATATACTAACAGTTTATTGCTTTTCGGTTAGTATACTAACAAGTATACTGGAATATCATTAGTATACTCAGTATTCCTAAGTAATATTAGAGTTTCCAGCTCCTTGGTTCATTGAAGTTGAAAAAAATATTAGAGCATCTTTACCGGGTCAATTTTAAGTTGAATTTTTTCAAGGGCATCTCCACCGCTGTTTCCACCTTAAAAATTATTCATCTCATTCGTAATTTATTGATATTTTTGTTTATTATGTATTTGCTTTTTTCTGATGATAAATTAATTTTTTGTAAATTTTGGGACATCTCAACCGGACTTTCGGAATCATTTTTGGCTCAACCTCTCATCAGTCTTCAAATGTTTGTATTGATTCACTCTTAAGGCATCTTTACTGGTTCAATAATCTATTTGATTTTTAGGCCACCTGCGTTAATCTTTTGAGACATAAACTGTTCCCCAAATTCCACAAGCTGCATCTCGCCTCAACTGCATCCTCACCTTAATAAATCAATTAATCTTTCATCGACAACCCATTATGCTGCACTAAATAAATTACCATCTCATTGAACGTCTCACGGAAGAACCACGGCCAAAATTGAGCCATAGCCCGGGGCGGGCGCATCATCTGGCCCTAATTTCCATATACTCTATCCTGGTGACCAGCCCAAGCGGGAAGTGCCTCCCAAAAAGCTCCCCCCATAAAACGCCTCTTCACCACGTGGGTCGAAACGACTCGGTGTCACACGGGTGAAAGTAGACGGAGAGAAAGGGACGGGGCACCATCTGTTCATGACCGAATGTCATAAAAACTTTTCTTTAATAACCCTAATGAAAACATTAAACCACTAATTAAACTTATACACTAACACATGCTCGCTCGGTGGTGGCCGGTTTTGGGTCGAACACCAGCAAGGAAATCTTCACACACACACCCCGACACCGACGTGTTAGGTCGTATAAAATTTCGGAATATATTTATCCCTGAAGGGAGGGGGGGGGGGGACGTAACGGACAAGACAACGGGGATTTTGGCAAATTTTTCCCGAGCACAGGAAGCACCAGAAGGTCCCAACTTTGCGCAAAATAACCGTCCCGGAGAGCCAAAGAGCATGACAAGATAACCTCACTTGGACCCCTCCCCCAAATGATGACCCCTCGGACGCTTTGAACACCACAAAGTCACACAGACAGAACGTTGCAAAAAAAAACCGTCTACCGTCGGCAAACCAGCCGAATAAAACGAAATTATGAATTCATTTTCCACTTTTTTTTTTCTCTGGCAGAGGCTTCTTGCTTTATAATAAAACGTCCAAAAAAATGGCCCTCGCCGTACTACGGTGATCACTTTTCTTGGAAAACCGGTAGGCCGACCCGCCGCAAAAAAAAGGAGTTTCTGCTTTTTTGTTGCGATTTTGGCAGGTCCCAAGTTGTTCAGAAAGGGATGCTGAGCCGCTCTTTGGAAGAGGTCCAGCAGAACTTGTCAAGACTGTTGGCGACCGGGCTGCTACTATATGGGAAAATGTCGAGGTTGTCAACGTCTCGGAAGGGGGTTTGTATTGAGAGGAGCCGGTTTTTGGGCGCGCTAGGGTCAGGACGAGAGCAGAGATTAGCAATTAACCGGTAAATCTGGGTTTGTTTTCTGGACATGAACGATCTTTCTAAATTTTTAGAGTTTTATTGAGAATGTTCCAAACTGAATAAAATAGATCGGTGGAGATGCCCTAAATAATCATTGGTGACATCAAATTTAGACCAGCTTCTAGAATGTCAAACGCAAACAATGTATTTTTTTTATAATTTACTTGGTAAGTTTGTATTTTTAGAAAAGGTCCAATAAACCAAATTTCCAGTTTTTACTTTTTGGGTGTTGAGTCAGGGAACTCCAGAATTTGATTAATATTATCGAATATAAGGGCATCTCCACCGATCTTTTTGTAAAATTAGATTGCACTTAAAAATTATTGGCCATTTCTGCTAGTGCAATAGTTTTTAATTGGTAGTTTTCTCTGCATATTCCACTATTTTTTTTTATAAATTTCGTTTTATTGCAATCTTTTCCTCTTCTGGTTATTTAAATGATTGAATATCTAATGGCCTTTCTACTGGTAATAAAGTAGATCGGTAAAGATGCCCTAAAAGATCTTTACAAAACAAACAAACCATCCACTTAAACGACCCACAGGTCTATTGTGGTCTTTTCCTGCTCGAACCTAAGAGTCCAAAGGCTTGCATGGGGAAAACACCCAAACCTCTTTTTACTCCAATGATCCTCCCTTCTCAGGGTTCGACCTGACGACCTTTTGATTGCGAGTCCAACCGCTGACCAGCGATTCCAGCGGAGCAGGCTTGGTTCCAACACCTGGATTGACGGTTTAACAACAACTAAGGCCGGGACCGACGTTTTACTTCCCCATCCGATGGAAGGTTGGAGCAGAGTGTTCTTAAACGTCAAGTTTCGCTTGAATAGTTGCTGGACCCATGGTTGCCATCTCCCAAGTTCTACCAGACAAGGCGTGTTCCACGCACTGGTGCGTAATTTATGGCCGTACAACGCCTTTTCAGTAATGTCTTCCAGGGCCAGTTATTCAGAGCATGAACGCGCTCTGATTGAAACAATAAACTCCCCAATCCGTCGTAGGCCTCCGGGCCCATTTGTAAAATTTAATTTTCCCGGGTTGGGTTGTGGAACTCATCGATTGGCCTGCGGGTGTCTTCCCTCTAATTACAATATCAAGACAACCCCACCCCCACTCGATGTGGACCCTCAAGTTGAAATTTGCAGATCTGGGTTTCTCTCTCTGTTGGAGGTCGATTCCGAGAGGGGGGGTCAACACGTTCCATTCCGTCGGGCCAGACTTTAAAAAAGTAAGCTATGCAAATGAGTTAATTAAATTTACATGAAAACATATTGAAAATATATGTTAATGTCCGCGCACAACAGTTCTGCGTGGCGCGGTGCGGGTGGTTAAGGGACCACCCCACCCGCCGAGAACAATGCCAGAAAAGTCTGGCCCCGGGGCCAGAACTGTTTGAGAGACCCGCCCCCCCCCCTTCAACCACACCACGGGAATGCAACGCCAAGGTTTCGCGCGTTTTACGACCGACTGCGAAAATTCATGCGATTGTCCACCGGTGATAACTTGGGGCAGAGCAGTGTTGCCAGCGAGTGACGACCGGAAAGTGTTGGCAGTCGTTGTCGCCGTCACCACCGCCGTGGTGGCGCTGAGACGGAAGTGATGATTTCACTGCACTTCCACTCTGACGGCCTGCCTGGTGGTGTGGTTGGGCTGCTGCTCGCTTTTTGATGACGACCCGAGAGTGGATTTTCATTTGAATAATTTGGCGGTCGATGAAGTTTCACGCGTACTTGCACAAATTAGTTGTGAATTATGAGCGCGTGGGTTTGGTGCGTTGGGGTTGCTGGAATTGGTCTACAATTTAGCGTGCAGTTTGGTTGATGGCAGAGGATTAGATTACATTGAAGCTGTGAAGGGGAAATTTAGGAGAAAATGCTTCTTGAAAATAGCTCAACGCTATTCCCTATTTTGTGTTTTTTCCTCCGTATTAAATAGGTCTATTTGAATATCTTTTCGAAAGTTTAACAAAAGGTGCCATTCATTATCCTGGAATTCTACGTCATTTGTGGATGGCGCTTAATTTTCCAGTTGGTCCATGAGATAAATAGTTAATGTTGTTTTAAATTCCCATTTTTAATCGATGATTTATTTTTTCCGTGTTTCAGGTTATTTATAAACCACGTGGACACCTAATTTTTAGTTTCAAACACGCCAAAACCATCTTCCCTTAAGATTCGACGTGGTTTATGGTGGATTCTTATTCAAAACTTTTAAAGTGGGGCAAATTTTGATGTAAAGTTATCAGTAGACAGTACTTTAGGGGATGAGTTTTTTGTTTAAAGAAATTGTTACTGTAGTTGCGAAAATACTAAAATATCTGTAATAAAAATCTTGGTGTCAAAGCAATGGTTGAAATGAAAATGAAGTTTTAACCGATGTTTTGAAGATATGGCATTCATTTAGAAATATAAATCATAAAACCGTATGAAAATCTCACCTCTTTAAAAGTGATTTTTTTTGTAAAAATAATATTTAACTTTTTTTTTAACAAAAAACAAAATTTGTGACGATATTTTCAGCATCCTGAATTGAAGCAATGGAGATTTATTGTTAAAACATTTATTAACATTTTATAAAATTTAATCTTTAATTTATTCTCATGAAAATATACTTTGAAGCTAGCAACAGTAATATGTAGTACATTTTCGATTTTAAATCCTGTTTGTATTTATGTGCCTGGTTAATGTTTTTTTTTTTTTTTGAAGAAAATATCAAATTTATTCATTAAAATCCAATAATATCATTAACAATCTCAAACCTGCCAATATTTAGGTTGTAAAAGCTAAATGAGAGCAGACACATGAGATTTGCACACAAAATTTATGTAATAATTCAGTAATACTTGTAAAAATTTAATTTTAACACGGGTTTATGGTTTTAATTTCTAAATTAATCCCATATATAAAAAACCCAGTTAAATAATAATTTTCAAAATGTTTAGCGGTTTGCAACCTTCTACACAATTTTTAATTGTCTTGTTTTGCACAATTTGATGAGTAAATGATAAATGAAACACAGCATTTGATGAGTTGTTTGAACTGTTGGTATAAAGTTTCCAATAAACAATAAAGGAATTTTAAACAAAAATACTTAAAACATAGATATCTCAGAAATTTCTCGATGAAACATTTCGCTTGATAAAATTTCCTTTAAGACGTATTTCAAAGTAGCGATGACAATTTTTCCTGATAACTTTGTTCTAGAAAACACACCGTGATTTTTTTAATTTTTTTTGTTTTTACTTATTTGCAGTAAGAATTTTGTTTTATTTATTTCTAATCTTTTCCGGATTTTTGAAAAAAATATTTCCCCTGTAAAATAAGCACACTTTAAAATCCGATAAAAAATGTGAAAAATTCAATTTCATCTAAAAATATAACGGGCTTCAAAATAACTTTTTTTTTTTCATTTGTAGTTTGAGTCCGTAAAATTCGTTGTATTTTTAAGATCTAGTTTTCGATGATTTTGGTCATCAAAAGCTGAGCAAGAAAATTATTTTTAAATTTGCAACTATTTTCAATTATTCCTTAGTGTTTTTTTTTCTGGGAAATCCATAATTTTTTTTCAGACTTTCATTATTGGTATGTGTTGAATTTTTGATATTTTTCATGATTTGATTGTTTTAGGAGTTTTGTTAACGCTCTTATGCCCTTTTTTAAGATTTTTATTATTCTCATGTTCAGGAGGTCATTCAGAACAACTTTTGCTCTACGAAAAATATTTTTTCTCTTGTTCTATGGTTTTCTTGTTTCGTTTTCAATAACAAGATCTTGTTTTCAATGGTTTTGAATATCAAAAGTATAGCTCGAAAATTATTTTTAAGTTTGCATATATTTTAAATTATTCTTTACTGACTAGTTTTTTTTAGGAAAAAGATGATTTATTTAAAAATAATCTTATATTTCTTAAGATTCGGTTGTTTTAGGAATTTTTAAAACTTGTTATTCACTCTCTCATGCACATTTTTTTCAAAGATTTTTTTTCCATGTTCAGGAGGTCATTTAAAACAACTTTTGTTTTACGAAAATCATTATTTCTCTTGTTCTTTGGTTTTCTTTTTTTCGTTTTAAATATTGTTATTAAGTTAAATTTTTTTTTCAGCCACCCGTTTTCATTATCTTTTTCCTAGTCATTTTTTTTTTTCATGTTTTTACAGCCATTTTTTCACTTTTTTTTTAAATTTTACTTTTACTTTTATTTTTTACTATTATTATTAAAATTGTTTTAAAAAATGCGTAGAGGTGTAGTCTGGATCAATACAAAAATTACTGCAAACTTTTCCTAACACATAATAAAGGAAATGTTAGCGAAAAATTGAGCCAAAGTTGACCCCAGAAAAATTAAAGAACATAGGCAAAATCACATAAAATATGTCAAACTTCCAACTGTTTATTTTTATTTTAAGAGTTTTTCTTTACAATACTTTTTAAAATCAAAAATTAATTAGAAATTGTATTTTTGATGATTTTTAAGATCGGAGCCCGCCTAGATGCAGAGTTGACCTGTAGTGGGTTAAAATAAAAATAAAATATTTGCTTTAAACATTCATATTTAAATTTTTAATTAATTTTAAAGGGCAAATTTTGTTTCCCAAAGACTTCAAAGTTTTCATGAAATAAGACGTGCAATCAACTGAAAACTATTTAAAATACATTTCCCTGCGTTGATAACAAATTTGAGCATGATTGAAACAGATGTGAAATATTTTTGTGTTTTGTGAAATTTTGTGGTCCACAATTTTTTTTTGCCGAATCTTAGATTTTTTTAACTTTGAAGGATTCTAAACAATGCATTTTAAAACACTTGTTTCATTGAAATGTTGAAATCATCGCAAGATATTTAAATTTTTTATATTTTTTTATTTATTTGTCCTCTTTTGACATAAGTTAAATTTTTAATATTTTCAAGTTTGTTTATTGAATAAAATGTCAATTATTCATGAAAGAATTTAAATTTTAATATCAAATATATTTTTTCAATGTTTTTATATATAAAAAAGATTTTGATTTGAATAAATATACGGCATTGCATATTGGATATTGTAATAGAAAAAAAGTATTTAAAAAAGGAGATCCATTCTTTCTGTAAGATTCATAAATATTTGAGTAAATTTTCACACTTTCAAAACCTTTATTTTTAAATTGAAAGAAGTTTCTTCTATTATGATTTCTGCTCCGTACTCTTGGCAGTTCTTCCAAAACTCTCCAGACGAACTTTTCCCGGCAAAGCCGGAAACCTAACACGCGTTCTTCACGTGCCCAGGGAGCTCCCAATGTGTCAGCAAAAATTAGGCCACGCTTGTCAATTGTTGGAGCCTTCGTCTGCTCGAACCTACGTGTAGGGGAAAATTTTGCGCACTACATCAACTCTGGCGGATACATTTCTCATCGCGCCATGGCAAATTTCGGGGGCTTGGTCCCTCGCGCTCGGAACTTACTCGCGATGGTTCCCGAACACCAATGTCGCGAGTCAACTTTTCGCATCAACGGTTTTAATTTATGTCGTTGCGATAATACGTATTGTTTTAGCTCGGTTTGAGGGTTCTTTTTTTTTGCTTGCCAACCTCCACGTTCTGCACCGTTGAACCTCTAGAGAACACCGCTGAGTTGTGTGCGGGCGCAAGATCTGGCACGTGGGAGAGGGTTTGTGACAACTTTGTCGCGCGGTTCTGGTGTGAAAGTTGACTGTTTTGTGGCGAATGTCAATTAACGCGTGGAGGGGCTATTTTTGTAGAGCAATTAGCGCGCGCAAGAGTTGCCCTTAATTTGCATTAGCGACTTGGTTCCAACCTTAGAAACATTGCGCGTCCAGCGTGATTCAAAGCTCTATTTTAATCGCCATTTTTCCACCTTTTCTCTACTTTCAGGTAAGTTCAACCGAGCTTTAAACGCGACGACGACAGCCCCGATTATCGATTCCGGGCTCGACATTCCGGTGAGATTCGCTTGTACTCCCGCCAGGCAACAGGAAACTCCCGTCCAGACGACGGCGGCGGCGGTGCCACCATCGATTCTGTCACGTGTCGCTCAGCTCATATCCATCATCACCGTTACGCTCGGATTTACACTCAAAACAGCGCAGATCTGCTTAAAATACTCAAATCTACTGAAAGTTAACTGATATTGATAGTGATGCCGCCTAGCATGCTGCTTGCGTCAAGCGACGGTAGCTCTGGGGTAGCGCTTGCGCTACCGCAATTGGGCGACCTGCGTTCGAATCTCGTTACAAACCAAACTTTTCTACAGATTTTTTTTCAGTGCCTTTTTGCACACCTCTATCTGGTGCAGTTTTTCTTCCATCCCGCCATAACGGTGCACTTTGCAGCCTCCTGTTTCGCCACCATTTCGAAGAAGTGAGCGGGAATGTTTTCAAACAGCACTGTGTGGAGTGCAATGCAGAATGTGTGCACCCATCGTTGTACCATGTCAATATCCCTGAGCAATTCGACCTACGCCGACGCCGCCGTTCCAGAGCCGTGTTGCAAATTGGAAAGGTGCCTTCGAATAAGGGCAAAGAGAGTGAAAGGCTCGTGCGCTACATTTCGCGTCGATTCGATGGCGATAGAGCCCGCCTACACGATTTTGGCCCTGTCAAGGGGGAGCGCTTTTATTGGAGGGAATGTTGTTTTTAAGAAAATTAGTGTTGATTTTATTGAAGTTTGAAAATAAATTTTAAGAACCTTTTAATTTCTAAAAAAAAAACTAAAATTAATTCTAAACTGAAAAAAAATCTAGACTGACAGGGTGAATCTCCTTTTCTGGTTACGGCCATGCCAAAGGTTGCCACCATGAATTTTTGGAACATGAAATGCACTCCGAAGCTATGGGCCTGTGTACCTGAAGAGACCAATGAAAAGTGGACCATTCCGCCGTGTAGTAGGCGTAGTAAACATATTGATTTCCGTTGGATCTCAGCTGTTTGGAGTTTTGAAGCAAATTGTCAGTTGTTTATTAAAAAAATGAAGGCTGTTTTAAAAGAATTTCGTTTGTTTGAAATAAATTTGGGGTTTGAAAAAAAAATATTGATTTTGTTATTTTTTCATCAAATTTTTTTTTTTATTGTTTATTATCTATTTGAGACCATAATTTAATTATCGTAATACTACTTACTTACTTTTACTGTCATTTTCAAGCGACGAAACGGCCTACTTTTAACCTTTCAATACCAGTACTGAAAACTTCTACTTTTCAGCACTAGTGTGAAAAAGTAACATTTTCCAATATTATTTGTTTTGATCACGGAATTTACCTACCGCATGGACATATGTTTCCAACTTTTTTTTTCTTTCTTCTAAAATACTATTTAAAAAAAAATGTCAGCTTTATTTTTTTTTTGTCCTACACAGAAAAAAATATGATAATATTCATCAGGAAATGGTGACCGATTTTGTGTCAAAAAAGGTGTAAAATTACATCAATAAATGATGAATAATAATTTTCATCAGTTTCTGGTGAATATTCATCATTTTATACATTTATTAGGCAATATTACTCCAAAAAAGGTAATACTCGGATAAAATTCTTGTTAGCATATCCGGTAACTCTAGGTTTTTCAATTCGTTAACATTGAAATGTTTCCAAAATCGTCAATATTTTTTCCGATTTCGAACAACAATGTTGTCGATTGTGAAAACATTTTCATCGAAATTGAGAAAAATGTTGATGATTTTGGAAACAATGCTTACGAATTCCAAACATAGAGTTGCCGGATATGCTTACAAGAATTTTAACCGTGTATTCAACCTACAAAATTTTCAACTTCCAAAATTCAACTTTTTTTTTGCTGTGTATAGATAGAAAATAAACAAAATAGTGAGCCAATGAATTGAATTATATTTTTAATCTTTGTTTGACCTTGGAAATGTATTTAATTTCCATCCCATCTGAATCTTTTTTCTTTTTTCTGAATTTAAAACTTTTAACCAAGGTAAATCTATAAGAATCATTAAACTCTTTTAAGAACTTATCATAATTTTTTTCCAAGCATTAAATTTATTAGGATTTTTTGAAAAAAGACATAACAAATGTTATTCAAAACTTTTGTTAGTGATTATTTAGGCCGTTGCAAACATTTTTCAAAGTTGATGTCGCTCCCCCCCCCCCCCTTCAAAATTGGTCCGAAAAATCAGGGGGGAAAAAAATAATAAAATTTTCGTCAGTATTTTGAAATTTTGGAAATCAATGATTGCAAAACAACTGGACAGGTGTATGATGCATTTTACTTTTTTCATTCAAATGTTGACACCGTGGCTTATTTAGCTTTTTTAGCATTTTTTTTTAACAAAAAATATTTTCTGATTACCCTTTTGACACTCAAATTTAATTCAGTTAATAACGGTGAAATCACTTTGATGTTAAGATTTTTCATCAAAAAATATTTTGAATAAAATTATGGTTTTTTTTATTACGAAATTTTATAAATTTATTATGTCAACAACTTGTGTTATTTTGTAATAATACCAATTCAGTGATTGATACTTGCTCATAAAATTAATTGCAAAATCTTTCGTCTGATTTATTTAAGTCGATCAAAAAAAGCTTTGTTAAACTTAAAGTATATATTTTGACTCATGACATCTAACACGGAACTTTTGAAAATCAATTCGCTTTTGCATTTTTTCGAATATTTTTTGTGTATAACTTTCAAGGCACTTAACCAAATTGAATAATTTTCAATAGAGAGTTATGGGACCCCAAACCGGACTGAATGGAACAAATCCGGCCAAAGTTGGTTGAACCAGTTCCGAGAAATTCGAGTGATAGAAATCATGTCTGCAAACATCCCCACAGACATCTTCACAGAATCTGACAAATCACACAAAAATGTTTAGAGACAGGCTACAAGAACCCAGTTAACTCAATCCGAATTCTGGGACGGAATCTAATTAGAATCGTATACAAATTCCGTTTCAAACGCAACAACCGGTTCCGTGTTTGATTCTAATTAGATTCCGTTTCAAAATTCGGATTGATTTAACTGGGAACAGGCTATCTTTTTAACACGAAAAAAAAAACAGTTCTGGAAATCGTGAACAAGCTTTCATGAAATACGTTTTTGAAAAACTTATCATTAAATCGAAAAACTTTGTTTGTGGTTCCAAACTTACTCAATATTCCACATTGATTTTCAAAAAGAACAAGACATTCAATTGAATCAAATTTTGTTTTAATATTAAAGGTTCCAGCACCACCTATATGATTTTCACTTGAAAGATTTCCGAAAGACTGATAAGTTATTAAGTTTGATAATCTGCCAACACTGTCAGCGCTGTGATGGTTGGGATTTTAAACAACTAAAAAAAAGTTGAAAATCACGAACATCTTTCAAATAGTTCTTAGAGTTTGATGATCTGGCAACACTTTGAGATAGTTTGACTCAAAAAAACTTTTTCATCTTTTCAAAGAAAGATATTGTAAAATTGGTTCAAAATTTATTAGAAGTAAAACATGTTTCTCTAACTTCAACGCACATTCCAAAAGGTTTTTACGAGCTTGCATGTTGCATCTGCAACAGCCAGAAAATGAGTGTGACTTAAAATGCAGTAACTGCACATAAATGCAAAGTGCACGCGACTGTTGCAGGTCCGTTTCTAACACTCCTACACCTTCATTTCATTCCATCGTGGTCCCCCACACACACATCCAAATGCAAAACACACACTTACACTCGCCAAAACCGGCAGCTCCAACGCCCGATCGAACTGTGTGTTTTCTTCCTCAAAATTCTATTTATAAACAGGCGGCGGCCCGGCTGTTACCGCCACCAACCTAACCTCAAAGTTCCCCGCGGTCCCCGTGGAGGTTCGGAACGATACATCAAACATCCCGCATTCCCGGAGTCCCGCGCGCCACGTGGCATCCCCGCTAGCTATGACACTGAAACTAATACAGGAAGAAACCGGGTTTTCATGACGTGGGACTACGTCGACTTGCAAAAAAAAAACGCGAAAGTGGCACAGATCTTCCAATCTCGCGCAAAATCTCAGCGAATCTTGGCGTTCAGGAAGATCTGCAGTTGGGTTTCGTAACTAAATCAACCCCGGCGAGATGGTAATAAAATGGAACGAAAAATTGCCAGATAATGTTTACTTAAGGTGGCGGCGGCGGCGTTGCATCGAAGGAAACGAGTTCGAATCTGCTCCGAAAGCGAGCGAGCGAGCTTCGGTTTTGGAGAAGATGGATGTGCACCAGATTCGATTGCTGACAGGCAAATGCAAGACATCTGGATGGTTTCCGCATAGTCGAGCTAGTGGAGGGGGATAGGATTAGGTTTAGCGAGGGGGTAGGAAGGATGGGAAGAGGAGCATGATTTAAAGCGAACAGGTTTGCAGTTTCAGCAGAAATCTGACGCCAATTTCTAGTAAATCTTGCAGCAAATGGCAGTCAAGAGGGAGAGGGATTTTCAACTGGAGACCTGACTCGACGGCAAGTTGAGACTTGTTGGGTGAAATCGAAATGTTGGTGATGTAAATCTATGTAACATGAAACTGTTTAAATAATGATTATTGGAGCGCTGGAGGGGTGTGCGCGATTGAGTGCTGCGATAATCACCAGTACAAACTTCAACTTCTTGGAAAAGGTACGATTAAGTCGTCGTGAAGTTCGACCCATGAAACTGACTGGAAGTTAAATGGACAATTTATTTATAGCCATAACAGTGTTGCCAGATTTTAAAATTTTTCAACAATTTTAAAACAATTTACAATACCTTTCAAAGATGCACAAAAAGGAAGTTTGGAAGTCTGATTGTAACAGAATCCTCATTGTCTCAAATTCAATTTTAGGACAGTGTTGCCAGATTTACAAATATGTATACAATGACTCACACAAAAGTGTCTGCGCAAGTTATTTTAATCGTTTTTAACAAGATTTGGCTTTTCACTGCTCTATTTTTTTTAACTTTAACCTTGATGTCTAGTGACAGTGTTGCCAAAACTTCAAACTTGGGCAAAGTATATCAAGTATACATTGAATGATGCAGAAAAACTGGTTTTGAAGTAGTTTTTGTTCATATTTATATCGATTTCAAATATTTTTATAAGTTTCAATAATTTAAGACAGTGCTGCCAGTTGATCACATTTTGTTGCTCATTACTAAGGTCATTCAGATGATCAATCAGCAATTTATGATGACTTTGGAGTCATTTTCCTTCGAATTCGCAGCAACCTTGAAATGTTGTACACAGCCTAAAAGTATCAAAATCTTATTAAAGTGTTGCCAGATAGTCAATTTCTATGATTTAGTTTAAAAAAAGTATTTATATCGTCGTTCAACAAGATTTCATGATATTTTCATCCAAATTGACATTACCTGGCTATGAAAAATTCTTTAAATTTCATTTCAGTTGATATTTAATGACAGTGTTGTCAGAACGTCTCACCAGAATTGTTTTAAATATTTTATTTCCGGAATTCATTTTTACCAAAATTTACTTTAAAAACTCTATATCTTATGACACTGTTGCCAGATTATAAAACTGTACAACTGATAACTTTATTTATAATGTTAAAAAAATGTGTTCAATACTTCAATCTCATAAAAAAAAACTTCATGTTTGTCAATTTTTAGTTAAGTTCACAAAATTTCTGACAGTGCTGCCAAATTTTTAATATTTGAGCTTATAAGGAAATTTTTAGTGATCAAGATCTATCTTTCATTTATAACATACGAAAAATGTGTTATCAACTCAACTTGAAAAAAACTACATGTTTTGGGATTTTAAAATAGGTGCACAAAACTTTAGGCAGGGTGGCCAGATCTTCAGTAATTAAGCCTAAAAGTGTATTTTTGTTGCTCGAGCTCTGGACATTTTCCCTCTTTATATTCAACAATACCGACCTCCTCAAAAGCCCAGTTTTCACCAAATCGCCTCCCTTATCCCCCTCCAGAAATCACCCTGCTCAACCGTGCGTAACTTCCTCGTCACGAGCGCCGGAGAAAAACTGTCACCACGCACTACCTCCAACCCCAACCCCAGAACCCATCATCGGGATTTATGAGGACCGCTCGGAGACTTTCGTGTTTCGAACCCTACCCACACACGCAACCTTCCTAACGAACCTTGGACGACGCACATAATTTTGACGGGTGACTCCCGTGGGACCATCAACACCCTCCCCCGACCCCTTTTCACCTGGTGTTCTGTCCCCTCAACTTCAGGAGTCCTTTTACACCCCATTGGCTTCCTGCGCCGAGCGGTTTAGGGAAGAGTGGTTGATTTCGACTCAAAATGTGCTGTCATTTTTCGAAATCTGCTCAACTTTGACCAACCCCCCCTAATTCAGAACGTTCGGAACACGACCCAACGCGGGTCTTCCTCCGTTTGCGTGCAAGCTTTTTGGGCACGAACACGGAAACAATAACGGCTCGTCATCGCGCGCACGGGTTTCGGGGGGAAGCCACAAGTTATGTTGGCACCGAGTGACGACGCCCGGTTGGTTCTTTATTCAAACATTTCATTTTATTGCCGCATTTTTTCAAAGGAAACCCGATAAGTGCGCGGGGTTGTTCTGATAAGGAGAAAAGGTTGCGGGGAGCTGCGTGTGCATCCTTGAAAAATGGGTCGGAGGGCATTTCCTGGCGCGGGAATGGGGTCCTTGGCAGCTCGTTCTGTGTGACGAATGGCGCTCGGATATTGCGCTGAACTCGATCAATATCGGAGGTGGTTGGCCCAGGTGTTTTGAGAGGGGTTTGAGGTCGTTTTTGGTGTCGGCGGTGGTGTTTTGGAACCACGCGGACATCAAAATACGCGAAATGTTTTGCTAAGGGTCACTTTGGAGACATAAAGTCTACGAACTCAACCGGAGACAAATCTATTGATCGAAACGATGTCCCCAATGTTTCAAAACAAGGCTGGTCACTCTACAAACGCACTGGAATAAAAAGACTTGCTCTAGACTCAACAGTATTGCATATTGATCGAGTTCAAATGAATAGCTGAGTGACATATATGATCAAATTACTCAACGAAGTCATGATTTAATATTCATCATAATTAGCAATCAACAGTGAAGTAGAATAGAATTTTTTGCACCAAAAAGGTGTCGTGAAAGTCGTTTTTGTCGTGAAGTGTATTTCGAATGTATCTGATATCGTTTTGAACTCGATCAATATCGAAGACAATTGATCCAGGTTTCTTGAAAGGCCTTCGAGTGCATTTGTAGTACCATCAGTGATGATCTGGAACAACGGGGACATCAAATTAGTCAATATATCCATCCGCAGGTCACTTTGTAGTCCTGTGGTCTACGAACTCAACCGTAGTCAAAAGTATTGATCGGGCCAATGTCCCCGACGTGCCAAGCCATGCCTCATGACCCCACAAACACCCCCAAACCTTAGTTATTGCACCAACCCCAACCGTCCTCAATATTGATCGAGTTCAAAGGCACAGCCGAGTGACAATTATTACCAAATAATTCAACCAAGCCATAACTCCACCACACAATGACCCCCACGCAACAGTTGTCGCTGCAATCCGCTACCCCGTAACTCACCCCCCAAAAAAGTGAAAGTTCAAAGCATCTCTCGCAGGTCATATTCCATCAACCCACTCCTCGGCCATAAATCAATCTCGGCGCGTTCCGCCGTCAAAAGCAACGCCGGCCGCATCGCGTCACAACCTTAATCAAAGCTCGGACGAAAAAACCACCGAAAACAACACAACGTCGATGCAATAATTGTCAGTTGCAGAAGCAGCGAATACCCCATCGCTGGACCGCCCAGAGCGAACCCTAACCTCACCTTATCGCGGGCGATCATCGACGTCGGTAGCTGGCAGCAATCACAAAATATAACAAAGATTATAAATCAAGCTGGGGTGTGGGTGGGGTGGGGTTGGTGAACAAGAAGCGAAAGTCAACCATATTGACAGCAGTGACCAGCCCCTCGGTACCCCTCCCAAAACAAAGCAAATCAACGATGAAAAGGGTTGCGCAAAAAAAAGAGTGCTCTGGATTGTACACTGAAGCGATGTAACGACAAGCAGCACTGCCCGTGGGGGGGAGGAGAGATGAAAGTACATCGGTTGTAACAGTTTGTGAAAAATGGTACAAACAACAATGGGGCGAGTCGGGAGCGGGATAAAAATCGCTTCGGAAGCCCGGGACAGCTGCTGGGAAGCCCAGCATGAATGAAGCCATTGAGCGGATGATGCCGGTTCAAAAGATTGAATCCATCAGTCGCAGGACGACCTGGAAACGGGACACAGCTTTGCAAAGCGGTAATGCAATAGTCGAGCAGTTGTTTTGTTGTTTGACATCGAGGACATTGCTGGAGCGATGGAAGCGATTTACGGTAGTTTGGGTAGAGATTGGTCAGGCCACCTTCTTGAACATCGCCAATATCGAAGGCGGTTGAGTTGCTGGCAAAACCAGTTGTTCTGGGAGCTTCGTTGAGGTCCCTGCTACGATCTGGAGTAGCGGGGATATCGAACAAATCTTTAGTGGATCAACGGTACCCTTTGTAGACCAACTGGTCTACAAACTCGACCGTCGTCGCTTGTAGAGATCAAATCGATGTCCTCGACGTCCCCAAAACTACCAGGGAACACCACAAACCTCCTACTAGGTCAAACATTAGATCCAACCTAATCGCCTCGGATATTGATCGACTTCAACGGAAGTGCCCAACCTTAGCTCAACCGTTTCTTAAACAACCCATGTTATGTTCTGTGCAACTCCGCACGATTTCCAGCGAACTTCGGTTTTGTTGTGACAGCAGCTCGTTGTCGAGCAACACACCGACATAAAGATAACCCGATGGCGGCAAGGCTCATTCACGTTGATTAAATCTACCCCCGCGAGGCGCACCTCTTGGTGGAAAATGAGCGCCCCAACCCCGCTCGCAAGAGCTTAAAACAAACACCGAGTCCGAGTCCGAGAGAGCTGAGTGAAATACAATGTCTAACCAATTATCTGGCGCGCTCCATCCATCCTTTTCAGGGCCCCGGCTCGGCCATCCAGCTGGTTTGTTTACTGTAACGATTATTTCTGCTCTATATTGTTCGAGTCGATGAAACTCCGAATAGCTATGTCCCACCCCCACAGTGGGAGTGAGCTGACTGTTTTACAACCAACCCGGCCCCCCCGCTGACAGTCCGTTCTTGTCAGGATCTGCTGCTCGAAACAGTGCCAATACAGAGTCGGGAGCAAAGTCAAATCAGGTTGATTGTTCTACTGGGTTAGGGTCAGTGATGCCAAATGTCAGCGAAGGGCGTCCAGTGTTGCAAAATGATCGAAAGAGCTCTTTGATTTGTCTCATCTGTCTCACTGGACCATAAGTTTCGCTTGTCTCATTCGATTACAATATCTTATCTGTCTCATTTGTCTCATCTGTCACACTTACCCAACTTGTCTCACCAGTCTCATCTGTCTCATCTATCCCATCTGTCCCATCTGCCTTATCTGGAACATCTGGATAATATGTCTCATCTGTCTCATCTGTTTCAAATGTCTCATCTATTCCATTTATCTCATTTGGATCATTTGTCTCATCTGTTTAATATGGGTCAGGTGTCTCGTTTGTCTCATCTGGCTCATATTTTTCATTCATTCCATTTGTCTTATCTGTGTCACCTGTCTCATTCCACTCATATAACTCGTGAGTCTCATCTGCCTTATTTATTTAGTCAGACTCATCTGTCTCATCTATCTTATTAGGATCATCTAGGTTATCTGGACCTTTTGTCTCATTTGTCTCATCTGTCCTACTTGGATCATCTGGTTCATCTGAGTTTTCCGACTCATCTGTCTCATTTGGCTCAATTGTCTCATCTGGATCATGTGGGTCTTCTATCTCATCTGTCTCATTTGGATCAAGTGTCTCATTTGTCTCATCTGTCACTTTAGTCTCAATTGTCTCATCAGTCTCTTATGTCTCATCTGTCTCACTGGCCTTGTTTGTCTAATCTGGCTCATATTTCTCATTCATTTAATTTGTTTAATTTTACTTATATAGCTCATCAGAATCGTCTGCTTCGTCTGTCTTACCAGTCTCATCTGTCTAATCTTGATCATCTGGATCATCTAGGTCTTCTGTTTCATCTGTCTCATTTGGCTCATTTGTCTCATCTGTCTTATCTTGATCATCTGGATCATCTGGGCCTTCTGTCTCATTTGCCTCATTTGGCTCATTTGTCTTATCTATCTTATCTGGTTCAGCTGGATCATTTGAGTATTCTGTCTCATCTGTCTCATTTGGCTCATCTATCTCATCTGTCTTATCTGGGTCATCTGGACCTTCTGTATCATCTGTCTCATCAGTCTCATCTGTCTTAACTATCTTATCTGGTTCAGCTGTGTCATTTGAGTATTCTGTCTCATCTGTCTCATTTGGCTCATCTATCTCATCTGTCTTATCTGGGTCATCTGGACCTTCTGTATCATCTGTCTCATCAGTCTCATCTGTCTTAACTATCTTATCTGGTTCAGCTGTGTCATTTGAGTATTCTGTCTCATCTGTCTCATTTGGCTCATTTGTATCATCTGTCTTATCTGGTTCATCTGGCTCTTTTGTCTTATCTATCTTATCTGGTTCAGCTGGATCATTTGAGTATTCTGTCTCATCTGTCTCATTTGGCTCATCTATCTCATCTGTCTTATCTGGGTCATCTGGACCTTCTGTATCATCTGTCTCATCAGTCTCATCTGTCTTAACTATCTTATCTGGTTCAGCTGTGTCATTTGAGTATTCTGTCTCATCTGTCTCATTTGGCTCATTTGTATCATCTGTCTTATCTGGTTCATCTGGCTCTTTTGTCTTATCTATCTTATCTCGTTCAGCTGTGTCATTTGAGTATTCTGTCTCATCTGTCTCATTTGGCTCATTTGTCACATCTGTCTTATCTGTGTCATCTGGGTCTTCTGTCTCATCTGTCTTATCTCAGTATTTCGTCTCATCTGGGTCATCTGTCTCTGCTGTTTCGTCTACCTTCTCTGCCAATCTGTTGGGCGAGCCCAAATGCGCCTTTTGCATCCCTGACCAGCTCTCTCCGATATCACTCTCCACCGCGTGTAACGCCGTGCCAGTTGTACAGCGAGGTTGCGATTGTTCGTCCCCCCCCCCCCCACCATCAATGTTTGCTCAAATCGGTTCAATTCCCCGAAAAAGCTTAATCCAATTCGAGCACGCCATCCGGCTCACTTCTTTCCCTGCCCCAACTCTTCCAATCTCCCGACAGATTGTCTAAAACTAGATTCTCTTCGGCAGTGCCTGCCGTCTGAACGAGGTTTTCCGTCGGAAGAAGAAAGAAAGCAAACTCCGGTGCACGAAAATGGCATAATCGATCATTGGACCACTTTTGGCTGCGCAGGCTGAAGATTTCGTCATCCGACAATGACAACGACCTCCGGTGGGAAAAGGTAGCGAGCCGCCGTTCAAACTTTGCATTATTCATGTGGGAGTAGATTTGAGGAATCGCTCGTCGTCAGCGCGCCGGCGGAGAGCAAACAGTTTTCGGATAGTTTCGCAAATGGGTTGAGCGACTTTTGGCATTGTTTGCGCTGTGGGGAAATATCTTTTTTTGTCGGGTTTTTGGGCTCGAAAAGCTGTGCTCTTGTTTGTAGGGCATTTTTGGGGTTGCCAGCCATGATTTGGATGGTTTGGGACATCGATTAGATCTTTACCCGCGCACACGGTTGAGTTCGTAGACAATTGGTCTACGAACTCAACCCCAGGCAAAACTATCAACCAATTTGATGTCTTCGCAACTCTAGGTCACAACAGGGACCACATTGAACGTCCCAGAACGTCAGATTTCGCTAGCAACTAAACCGCTTTCGATATTGACGGTGTTCAAGAAGATGGCCTGACCGTTCCCTTCACCAAATTTCTTAATCTACGCCATGTTTGGCGTTGATTATCGTCACTCCAGTTATGGCAACAAGAAATTATCCAAACAAGAGGTCATTCCAAACATTTCAAGCTCATTATTCTAACGACCCCCACTTTGAAACGAGCCAACAAAGTCTTAACTCGTCGCCGCCGGAAGCTCACATAACATTTGCATTTTGTGCGTTACCGAGGACCACTTTTCCGATGACCGACGACCTTCCGGCTTCGCCGGGTCAATCTCATTAAAGTTTTGTAATGGCATTCTCCTTATTGCACCTCCTCTCACTCCTCATAGAACTCGCAAAAAGGATCGTCCACAGCCTATGAAATAGTCCTTTTACGAGCGGCACTTAAGCGTTATAACGAGCGCTAATTACCTGAGTGCGAGAGGAATGGAAGACACCGTATCAAGCCCGGATTAGTTCGACACTTTTTCGGTCGCGCACACAGCAAGATTGTTTCGAGACTGCTTGATGATGTAATTACGATGACGGCAACCTGCTCTACCTAGATCATCCCCGACCCACGTGTAGATGCTTTTGGTGCTGGTCTTCGACCTACAATATAAGTTTAATTACCTACCAGGTACCTCCACCCACGACATCCCGGGTGCGTAACAGCAGCACTTAACATGACCTGCTGTAGAAGTGGTGGGGTTCTCAGAACTTGTAGCGTGATAAAACTCAAGTGCCAAAACATAAAGCTTAATTATCGCCCTGGACATGGAGTGCGTAGGGCGGCGTTTATTGACGGAGTGAGCTATCTCCTTGAACTCGATCAATATGGAAGGTGGTTGGGCTTTGTTGAATTTTGGAGTGTGGAGTGGCTTTCTAGAGTTCTAAGCTATGATTTGGAACGTTAGGGACATCAGACTGGTCGGTGGTTTCGTCTGCAGAGGAGTTCGTACAAGTTCAATCTACGAAGTACTTGCTGGGGAAAAATACGGAAAAATTCGATGTCCCGAAGGTTCCAAATCTTGGTAACCCCGTTGAGGCGCTGAACTCGTAAGTCTAGCTCGTAACTCAAATGTTTTATAGATTGAGCGAGTTCAAGGTGTCCAACGAAGTGTCGCTTGTCAGATAAACCTTAAAAATATGAAACCCACAGCAGGTAGAAAACCTCAGGTCACCCTTATCTACCCCTAGACAAATCCAGCTGTGCCACATGACACGAACTGGGCGACACAGTCGCCGAGGTTCACACGCGAGGCATCGATAAACAAATCCGCGATAAGCGCTCCAGCAACGTCTACCTTCAATATCCAAGTTACATCACCCAGTGGTCAGTACATTCGGCTTTTTTAAGAACACGAAAATAAACAGCTACGCCTCAGCGGGGAAAAGATCCCCCCAAAAACATCACCAGCGAGACCCATTAGTCATTTCTTTTCGTGTGATATTAATTAAAACACGTACCAAGAAAAGACACCAAGACGGAAGTCAACGGTCGGCGCATCTCATTCGGCACCACCACCTCGCTGAACATCCAAATCGCGCGGCATTCCCCGCCCACGCTTTTTTTTCCGAAACGTTCCCGAAAACGTTCGAGATGCACACCACTACAGCGAAGCGAAGGCTGAGGCGATGTTTACGAGCTGAAAAGTGGCGGAGGGGGAAAACATCGCGCGGCGTTTTGTCGTGGGTGCACGGGAAGAAATGCAGTCGGGGTTTTGAGAATTTTGACGATCTTTGGATCACGATTTATCTGGTGCTTTGAGACCTCTATCAACCATAAGAAATTGACAGCCTGCCTGAATACGGCGTTAGGCGCTTTTTCATTAAGTGCCTTTTCAATCGTCAGGCGTCGTTTAAGACATTAATGCGTCCAATCCATGTTCCTGTTTTTGATCTCAAACCACATTTTCAATCTTTAGGCGCTTTTCAATTTGGGCGTCTCTTTTAGACATTTAGGCGTCTACTTCAAATATTTAGGCGTCTAATCCAGATATTGAAGCTTCTTGTTTTTGATCTTAGACAACCATTTCAATCTTTAGGTGACTCAAGATGTCTATATCTTAGATCATGAAGGTATCTAGCTTCCTAGATACAGCATTAGGCGCTTTTTTATTGAGGCGCCTTTTCCAATTTATCTTGATCATCTACTTTCTTTCAATCTTCAGGCAAATCTTTCGACATTTAGGCGTCCTCTTAAAAAAAGTCGTCCCAGATATATGTTCAGGCTTCTAGTTTTAGATTATAGGCGACCATTTTATTTTTTAGGCGTTTCCAGATAGCTTTATCTTGGATCTTGAAGTTGTCATGCTTCCTTTTAAAACAAAAGGAAATAATATAAAGTTTTTTTTTCTGTTAAGGCGCCTTTTCCAATTTATCTTTGTCATATTCCTTCTTTCAGTTCTTAGGCTTCCTTTTTCAAAATAAAGGCGTCTAAGCCAGATATTTAGGCTTCCTGTTACTGTGTGACCTCAAAACGACCTTTTCAATGTGTAGGCGTTTCCAGATTCTACTATTAGATCATCAAGTGATCAAGTTTCTTAAATATTTTGGTTTCTAATAAGACGCCTTTCACAATTTAATTTGGTCAAATACCTTCTATCAATTCTTAGGCATCTTTTTATGACATTTAGGCGTCCTCTTTTAATATATAGGCGTCTCACCCTGATCTTTAGGCTTACTATTTTTGGTGTTAGACAACACCAAATGATTAGGTGATTGTATGATTAGGCGTCCTGTTGCCATATCTTCGCAACCCTTCCAGATATTTTGGCTCTCAATTCAAACTTTCAGACGTCCTCTTGACGACTTATGGCGTTTGGCTAGGTCTCTTAGATATTGAGGCGACCCTTTTAAAACATCTTGGCGTCCTCACAATGATAAGCTTCCTGTTCAGAGTTTTAGTCTTCAGGCGTCTGATTTCTATTTTAAGGCGTCTTTTAGAAATCTGGACGTCGTTTTAAGATATTCAGGTTTTCTGATTAGTGTTTTAGATTTGAGGCGTCTTTTTGGGATCATTAGGCGTCTTCTTTAGAAATTTTTCTTCTTTTCAAACTTTAGGCGTCTTCTTTAGATATTAAGGCGCTCTGTTCAGACTTTAAGGCGTCTTTTAGAAATCTGGACGTCGTTTTAAGATATTCAGGTTTTCTGATTAGAGTTTTAGATTTGAGGCGTCTTTTTGGGATCATTAGGCGTCTTCTTTAGAAATTTTTCTTCTTTTCAAACTTTAGGCGTCTTCTTTAGATATTAAGGCGCTCTGTTCAGACTTTAAGGCGTCTTTTAGAAATCTGGACGTCGTTTTAAGATATTCAGGTTTTCTGATTAGAGTTTTAGATTTGAGGCGTCTTTTTGGGATCATTTGGCGTCTTCTTTAGATATTTTTCTTCTTTTCAAACTTTAGGCGTCTTCTTTAGATATTAAGGCGCTCTGTTCAGACTTTGAGGCGTCCTTTTTAAAACTTCAGAAGTCGTCTTTGTAGCGTTTGGCCTCTTCTTAAATCTCTAAGGTCTCTCTTAGATATTAAGGCGTCTACCTTAGATATCTAGGCGCCCCTTTTAACAAATTTAGGCTCTTTATTTTGACTTTTAGAAAACTCATTAAAATTTTCATCACCTTCTCTATAACTTGTACGTCACCTTCAAAATTTAGGCGTCTCTTCTAGATATTTAACCATCACCTTTCGGAGTCTCTTCTAAAAGGACTTCATGCTAAGGCGTCTCCTTGAGATATTTGGCTGTCACCTTAGGGCGTTTCTTCTAGATTTCTATGCGTCTCTTATCTATATCTAGGCGTTCTTTTATTTTTATTGACTCTTTACATAAACTTTTAATCCAGTTCATCCGATTTGAATCTTTTTTAAGTCTTGGACTTCATTTTCAATATTTAGGTGTCTCTTCTGGATATTTAGACGACACTTTGAGACAATTTTTTGGTTTGGAATTCTAGAAAAGATCTAGAGATATTGTGAATACAAAGAGACGAGTTGTTCCTTTTAATTCCGCTATGTATTTTAATATCTTGACAGATACGTATTTCGTCTACTACTTGCAGACTTCATCAGTGTTCTGTTCTCGACTGAAGGTTCATCGCTGGTGTATCCATATTTGTAGTTACTGTAGGTACTACCTCCTCGTTCTTCTTTTGTGCCTGTATAGGTAACAGCTTAAACAGCCACGTTGAGCCGTTACCTGAATCCTTGTTGAGTAAACGTTTGTTGCCTGCCTTGAAGATTTCCAAACTTTCAGCGACAGCCAGCTTCAATGGGTTAGTGATGTGTCTTAAGATGACCGCGTCGCTAGTTGTGATGTTATGTTTTTCCTCGATGATGTGTTCGGTTACTGCTGACTTGAAATGGGGGACAAATCCTTTCCGTTTTTCCTCCATGGCAATTTTGACATATGTGTGTATATGCTCATCCAACCTGGTTTGCAGCAATCTCTTAGTTTGTCCAATGTAGCTCATATCACAGTGGCCGCAGGATACCTCGTAGATGCCGGGTTTGCCTAAAGTCGGTATGGGGTCTTTCGTTGAACCTAAGATGGATTCCAACTGGCTGTTTCTACTGCTGAACACTAAATCGATGCCAAATTTAGCCAGTTTTTGTCGTAATGGGCGTGTTATCCTGTAGTCGAATTCTACTGCTGCTCTTCGCAGTGGCTCTGCTGATGGCGTAAGGGTTGTGAGTGAAGTTCTGTGTTCTGTGTTCTGTTAAGACACATCACTAACCCATCGAAGCTGGCTGTCGCTGAAAGTTTGGAAATCTTCAAGGCAGGCAACAAACGTTTACTCAACAAGGATTCAGGTAACGGCTCAACGTGGCTGTTTAAGCTGTTACCTATACAGGCACAAAAGAAGAACGAGGAGGTAGTACCTACAGTAACTACAAATATGGATACACCAGCGATGAACCTTCAGTCGAGAACAGAACACTGATGAAGTCTGCAAGTAGTAGACGAAATACGTATCTGTCAAGATATTAAAATACATAGCGGAATTAAAAGGAACAACTCGTCTCTTTGTATTCACAGTAATGCATTCTGCTAAAACGCTCAACCAAACCACAATCTAGAGATATCTTCAAGAAAATTTAGCCGTCACTTTTAGGCGACTCTTCTACATATTAAGTTGTTACCTTTACGCGTCTCTTCTACATAGTGACTACTAACATTTAGACGTCTCTTCTAGATTTAAGCCGCCCCTTTGAGGCGTCTCTTCTAGTTATTTAAGCGTCAACTTTACGCGTCTCTTCTAGATTAGAGCCATCACTTTTAGGCGTCTCTTCTAGAGATTTGAGCCGTCCCTTTTTGGCGTCTCTTCTAGACTTTATCCGTCACTTTTAGGCGTCTCTTCTAGATTTTTAAACGTCACCTTTAAGCGTCTCTTCTAGATTATAGCCACCATTTTAAGGCGTCTCTTCTACATTTTAGCCGCCACTTTAAGGCGTCTCATCTAGTTATTTAAGCGTCAACTTTACGCGTCTCTTCTAGATTAGAGCCATCACCTTTAGGCGTCTCTTCTAGAGATTCGAGCCGTCACTTTTTAGCGTCTCTTCTAGACTTTATCCGTCACTTTTAGGCGTCTCTGCTAGATATTTAGTCGTCACCTTTACGCGCCTCTTCTAAAGATTTTAGCAGTATCTTTAAGCGTCTCTTCTAGATTATAGCCATCACTTTTAGATATTTAGACGTCACCTTTAAGTGTCTCTCCTAGATTATAGCTGTCACTTTTAGGCGTCTTTTCTCGTTATTTAAGCGTCAACTCTACGTGTTTCTTCTAGATTTTAGAGGTCACTTTTAGGCGTCTCTACTAGAGATTCGAGCCGTCACTTTTAGGCATCTCTTCTTAATTTCAGTCGTCACCTTTAGGCGTCTCTTCTAGAGATTTGAGCCGTCACTTTTTAGCGTCTCTTCTAGATTTTACCCATCACTTTTAAGCGTCTCTTCTAGATATTTAGACGTCTTCTTTAAGCGTCCCTTCTTCCTAATTTCAACCGTCAGCATAAGGCGTATCTTTTAGAGATTTGAGCCGTCTGTTTTTAGCGTCTCTTCTAGACTTTAGCCGTCACTTTTTAGCATTTCTTCTAGATATTTAGTCATCACCTTTACGCGTCTGTTCTAAAGATTTAAGCAGTCACTTTAAGCGTCTCGTCTCGATTTTAGCCGTCACTTTTAGGTGTCTCATCTAGAGGATTTAGCCGTAACTTTTAAGAATCTCCAAAGATTCAAGCCAACACTTTTATGCGTTTCTTCTAGATATTTAGCCGTCACCATTGTGCGTCTCTTTTAAATTTAAGCCGTCACTTTTAGGCGTCTCTATTTAGTCTGTACCTTTACACGTCTCTTCTAGAGATTTTAGCCGTCACTTGTAAGCGTCTCTTTCAGTGTTTAGGCTACCTGTTCGGACCTTTGGTCATTCTCTTGAAATTTTACTCTTTTTCAAACGACTTCAGCGTTTTCCCTCCGTGTCTCCTTTGAAAACCTCAAACCTTCGTCCGCGTCCAACTTCCAACGGGCTGAACCGCCACCCACGCGCTCACTGACGTATGTGTGATGATGATGATGCCGGCAGGCATTTTCTTCCCGCGATCTTCCACTCGCATGAGGGGAGCAAAAAAAAAAGATGATGAATATTGTTCAGCAAACGCGCGACACGGTCCAACGTTTTGTGAGTGGCAGCCACAAGTGGCCGTCCAGCGCGAAGGTAGAGCATCTCTCGTGATGACATAATGAATACGGGCTTCTAGGAGCGATCTGATCCATTAGAATGATCGCCAGGCCAGTGGGCGATAGTCGTTGGCTATTAGCCGGCGGCGATCTTGCCTTATTGGATTTGTTGGGCTATTCAATAAATATGTTGAACATGGGGTCGTTTTGCAAATTTTGTGTCGACAAATCTTGAGATATCCGATATTGGTTAGGGGTGACTCACTGAGAATGATTTCTGATTCTCTAGCTTGACAGACTTGCAGTTTCCAAAGACCTTTGAGATCTTGCACATTTGAATGTAGTTATTTATAGCTTAGTACGAGCATTACAAATTAATTGCTGAAGTCATTAAACTGTAATTGCTCAACACCGTCCACATTAACTGACAAATGAGCTAAGTACCGGAGCCGCACAATCCCAAGAGCTGCTCATTGCTCGGTCAACACCGCGATCTGTCAAATCTGTCATCTCTCACGCGAACAGTGCCATCTATTGTTCGTAATCGGCAACACTCGCCGCAGATCAAACGGTCGAAGCATAGCGCCGGCGCACTGAAGTCTTGCCATCTCGAGATATTGCATCATCGTCGGCCGACTAGACTGGCCGGACCGATGATTACACGACCAATTAGGAAAAAGTCAGGAAAGTGACACCGCGTACGAAGGCACGATCGCTCGCTCGAGTTCTTCAGCGCGCAGACTCACCGCCGTTGGATATCGGTGCGTAGGTGGAAGTCGAAATGACTGAATCTTGTTCGGTCGTTGCTCGTTTATTTCGGGTGTGAATTAAATTAATGGTCTCGCGGTGCGTACAGCGGTGGGGTGATCACTACTTCCAGCGAACATCTGCTGGATTCGTTAAGTTTTCGGGGGAATGTACGCGACGAAAATAGTCCCCCTCGGGTGATGTGGTGCGCAGTGACGACACTCCGACACCTACTCTTGTGCAGCCGAATAGATCCATTAACTCGAACATGCGACGTTTTGGACAGGGTATCAATCACAGTTGTAGGCTGGCAAATCGCGTACATTTGTAACGATTTGAGTCTAGACGCCCTCTAGGTTCTATCGTAAGCTAGGTTTAGACGCCTAGACGACCTCTTCAGATTTTGATCCTAATGTTTAAGACTTCAAGAGCCCAGTTCATGAACTCTCCTTTCGATATTGAGTTCTTGGACCAATTCTTACGTTAAAACCTCAACTTGTCTTATTTGCATAAGTTTGCTTGACGCACATGCTATCACTGGCAAACAAACTCCAAAAAAGTAATGTCTTCCACATATTTGCTCGCTCTTTAATGAATTCCCAACACCACAAACTGTTGACACCCGGCGATCGCAATACGGGCTTCAAATTTCACACCATTTGACAACGCCAAACATCCCACTCCGGCCAATGACCCTGCGAGATGTTCGCGCGCCACCAACTCATTACACCGAACCTGGACCAGGCCGCCTTAAACAGAACAAAACAACTCTTCTTGCGCGGAGTTCCAAACGCCTACGGGGCAGTGCTGCCAAATGTCAACGACTTCGCGCCACATGTATCGATAGATTAACGAGCAGCACGTCGGTTCCGACGGCCGGAGTTGCACGAAATTCGTGATTTGTTTGCTCGCTTCTTCGTCGCAACTCACGACGACACTAAATCCACCACCGATTGGACGCACGTGGTGACCTCGGAAGCGGCGCTAGCCGCTTCTAGCCGTTCCGCGTGGGATGACCCCCGCCGAATTGGATCAATTTCGGCCTAAACGGATCGATTGCCGGCACGTCCCGCTCCGGAACCACTCTCTGAACGCCGATAATGACCGTTTTGTCTACCATGTGGCTGACCAGTCGTCGCATGTCAGCTGTGCAAGATCGTCACCCGAAGTTCATCGCACCGCCGATGTTACGCCATCGCGCTGCAGGGTTGAAACCGGGCAGGTTTTGCTCAAACTGGTTCGCCGCCGGCGGCGTCTCGTTACGGCCCTGTTGAGGTTCCCAATACGGCTTCGTTGCGGCGAAAGGGCAGCGGCGTGACTCAACGCGACTTGTTTCTTGCCGCCGTCGGCGGCGAAGACGGCGACTAGGGTAGATTATGGCTAGACTTTCACTTTCCTGGCCTTGTTTGGAGTGTGGTGTCCCTTAAGGAGGCTTGAGTGCTGATTGGTGGCTAGAATGTCGTACTGGTTAGTGGGGTTAGACGTTAGACGAATTTTGGGATCGTAACAGCTGGTCACGCTGCAGCGCGCTGGAAGATCTTGTTCTGGAAATTTTGGGCTGAACATTTCGTATCTACGAAGGGCGTCGCAGATCTTAAAAGTATGGCCAATGATCAAAATAGGCATTTGAAGACTTGAACGGAGAATCCGAAATCTGAATAGTTTTAAACCTAGTCCAGGGTGGCCACCTCGGGAAAAAAACTGGGAAAACCGGGAAAAACCCGGGAATTTATTCCATCGGGAGAAAACCGGGAAAAACTCGGGAATTTGACTAACAAACCGGGAAAATATTTTAAGTTTAGTTAAAATTCGACAAATTCCTCTTAAATGAATTCAATGTATACTTTTCTCTATTAGAATATTATACTATTTTGTGTAATAGACTCAAGCTACTAGGCTTTGGTTTTATTTTCTTCTGTTGAGTATTCCATGATATTTTCTTCGGTGAACTTGCTTTTTAAATAAAATAAATTGTTCAAGGCCATGCTGTAGACTTGGCGCTATGGCTATGGCAAAACAAGATGTCTGAAGGCTTAAAACAGTGAGGTAATCCAAACCTCTTTTTCCACCTAAGCTCCCATCCTCCCGGGATTCGAACTGACGACCTTTGGCAGTGAGTTGGTTAAGCCTGGGCCATTTACTTCCTCATTCCGACAAATCTCGTCTCGTAAAATGCCATCGGGGCCAACTGGGGAAATGCAACCACGATTTAAAAACCACCGGACCCGATTTAAAAACAAATGTTTGATAAGCTGCAATATTCCGATCAATTTCGCGTGTCAATAGAAAATTTACTCAGCCGTATGATTTTTGAAATCTTATTTCAATAAGTATTTAATTCCATAAGCACAATAAACAATTGACTAAATTCATCCGTTTAATTTTATTATATATTTCAATATCAACTTAAGGTTGCACAGCAGCCAAGGAAGTTGTTGCCTTCTTATTTCAAAATTGTCAAACTTACGGATTTAACCCTTCAACAATATGATTGTAAAAATTGTAAAAATCTGCTTTATTTGTTTTGTAGACAGTACTTCAGGGGATGAATAAAAATCATATCGATAGTTCCCATAATTTTTAAGATACTTAAATCCGAAAAGCGTGGTGCAAAAAGCTCTACTACGCCGTAAAAATAATAATATAGTCCAGACTCGATAATATTTCGGATAATCGAAACTTCGGATAATCGAGTCTGGACTGTACACAATTTTTACTGTAAAACATTTGGTGGAATTTCAAAAATCTGTTTTTAGTAGTATTTTATAAGATGATTTTTGGCTTTCTCAGTCTAACAAATTATTAAGGACAAATTGCTATGAAACTTTGTCTTTGTGTTATTAAAACAGATTTGAGTACTTTTGTATAATTTTAAAATGTCGGAAATATTTGGTATTTAAGATATTTTTATATAGTTATTTGGGAATCTTTTAACAGATAAATGCCTATCAAATTGTGTTCAAATTCAAAACACTTGAAATATCTTTCTTGCAAAATTTGTTTTAAAACTGTAATTTAAATTTTAAATAAAATTTTCAGATATTTTAAAATTACAATATTTTCATAGTTCTACTGCAAAATAGTCATTTCAATACAAACAGTCACTTTTATGTGGATAGGTACTACATCAACATAAAAGTTGAGTTTTTGTTGGGTTTTATTTAATTCTGAAAATTTGAAAATTTCGTAAAAAAAATATTAACTCAATTTTGACTGTTTCGGTTGTGTTGTTTAGAAAATCGCAGCACGGTCAATTGATTTTGTACCATTTTGTGTTGCTCAATAATTTTAAAACATCAAAACATGTTTATTTTTTCTTTTTTCCATGTTTCCAGGTACCGATTTTATTTGAATAAATGTGGCAAATCTTTTTTACCTATTTGATACATTGTAAATCCTATTTCCTGCTTTCCAGTAATAATTTATGTAATTCTCAACACGAAAGGTATACGTTGTGTATACGTTCAAAAAGTATTTTGATACTAACGTCAGTCTATAAAAAACATAGTAATTTGATTTAAAACTATATGGAAAAATTCCTTCTGGTCTCGGGAGAAAACCGGGAAAAAACCGGGAAATTGAAAATCCAAATCTGGTGGCCACCCTGACCTAGTCGGATTGAGTAAAGATCTAATGAGGCATTTAAAGTTCTTACAGTTTCAAAGATTTTGAAATGACGTTTGGAAATTGAAAGTTCTAAAGAAAAGTTATAGAAAATCTAGAAAAGCATAAGGGATATATCTAGAAAAGGCATAAAAAATCATCCCAAATCTGTTTAAAAAATGATCAATTTATAGAAGTATTTTCATAAAAATCAGAAATGGCTCATTTTTGTAGTCTGTAGAAATAAAATGTAATTTAAGAAACAAGAAACAAGAAACAAGAAACAAGAAACAAGAAACAAGAAACAAGAAACAAGAAACAAGAAACAAGAAACAAGAAACAAGAAACAAGAAACAAGAAACAAGAAACAAGAAACAAGAAACAAGAAACAAGAAACAAGAAACAAGAAACAAGAAACAAGAAACAAGAAACAAGAAACAAGAAACAAGAAACAAGAAACAAGAAACAAGAAACAAGAAACAAGAAACAAGAAACAAGAAACAAGAAACAAGAAACAAGAAACAAGAAACAAGAAACAAGAAACAAGAAACAAGAAACAAGAAACAAGAAACAAGAAACAAGAAACAAGAAACAAGAAACAAGAAACAAGAAACAAGAAACAAGAAACAAGAAACAAGAAACAAGAAACAAGAAACAAGAAACAAGAAACAAGAAACAAGAAACAAGAAACAAGAAACAAGAAACAAGAAACAAGAAACAAGAAACAAGAAACAAGAAACAAGAAACAAGAAACAAGAAACAAGAAACAAGAAACAAGAAACAAGAAACAAGAAACAAGAAACAAGAAACAAGAAACAAGAAACAAGAAACAAGAAACAAGAAACAAGAAACAAGAAACAAGAAACAAGAAACAAGAAACAAGAAACAAGAAACAAGAAACAAGAAACAAGAAACAAGAAACAAGAAACAAGAAACAAGCAGAAAGCAGAAAGCAGAAAGCAGAAAGCAGAAAGCAGAAAGCAGAAAGCAGAAAGCAGAAAGCAGAAAGCAGAAAGCAGAAAGCAGAAAGCAGAAAGCAGAAAGCAGAAAGCAGAAAGCAGAAAGCAGAAAGCAGAAAGCAGAAAGCAGAAAGCAGAAAGCAGAAAGCAGAAAGCAGAAAGCAGAAAGCAGAAAGCAGAAAGCAGAAAGCAGAAAGCAGAAAGCAGAAAGCAGAAAGCAGAAAGCAGAAAGCAGAAAGCAGAAAGCAGAAAGCAGAAAGCAGAAAGCAGAAAGCAGAAAGCAGAAAGCAGAAAGCAGAAAGCAGAAAGCAGAAAGCAGAAAGCAGAAAGCAGAAAGCAGAAAGCAGAAAGCAGAAAGCAGAAAGCAGAAAGCAGAAAGCAGAAAGCAGAAAGCAGAAAGCAGAAAGCAGAAAGCAGAAAGCAGAAACAGAAAGCAGAAAGCAGAAAGCAGAAAGCAGAAAGCAGAAAGCAGAAAGCAGAAAGCAGAAAGCAGAAAGCAGAAAGCAGAAAGCAGAAAGCAGAAAGCAGAAAGCAGAAAGCAGAAAGCAGAAAGCAGAAAGCAGAAAGCAGAAAGCAGAAAGCAGAAAGCAGAAAGCAGAAAGCAGAAAGCAGAAAGCAGAAAGCAGAAAGCAGAAAGCAGAAAGCAGAAAGCAGAAAGCAGAAAGCAGAAAGCAGAAAGCAGAAAGCAGAAAGCAGAAAGCAGAAAGCAGAAAGCAGAAAGCAGAAAGCAGAAAGCAGAAAGCAGAAAGCAGAAAGCAGAAAGCAGAAAGCAGAAAGCAGAAAGCAGAAAGCAGAAAGCAGAAAGCAGAAAGCAGAAAGCAGAAAGCAGAAAGCAGAAAGCAGAAAGCAGAAAGCAGAAAGCTGAAAGCAGAAAGCAGAAAGCAGCAAGCAGAAAGCAGAAAGCAGAAAGCAGAAAGCAGAAAACAGAAAGCAGAAAGAAGAAAGCAGAAAGCAGAAAGCAGAAAGCAGAAAGCAGAAAGCAGAAAGCAGAAAGCAGAAAGCAGAAAGCAGAAAGCAGAAAGCAGAAAGCAGAAAGCAGAAAGCAGAAAGCAGAAAGCAGAAAGCAGAAAGCAGAAAGCAGAAAGCAGAAAGCAGAAAGCAGAAAGCAGAAAGCAGAAAGCAGAAAGCAGAAAGCAGAAAGCAGAAAGCAGAAAGCAGAAAGCAGAAAGCAGAAAGCAGAAAGCAGAAAGCAGAAAGCAGAAAGCAGAAAGCGGAAAGCAGAAAGCAGAAAGCAGAAAGCAGAAAGCAATTTAATTTTCGGTTTAGAGAAGATGTAATAAAAATTATTTTAAACATCGATTAAGTGCAAAATTAGTGCTCTAAAATCCGCCATTCACCCCTCAAACCCACACAACTCACACCTTTCGAAAACAAAAGCCAATCATACAAACCAAACTCAAGTTCACTGTCACAACCTATTGATAAGTCTGTGCCGTCACCAGCAAGTCACCATCGTCGAACTTCAACAGAAAAAAAGGTGGTGGGCATGCCAACGCAATAAAAAGCCCACTTATTTGGGGGCAAACACGCCGTATTAATTTGGCGCGCGCAATTGCATTTTCGACCGTGTGAAACCCTTGTGTCAACGCGGTCTGTCATCGATATGTTTGTCATCCAGGTCGTTGACTTTAGCCTACGTTCGAAATCCATTAAATCTGGGCAAATACTTGAGAAGGGAAGTGGTTTCTTGTTCTGAGAAAATACTTGAACAAAATACTTCAAGAAGCCGACGCTAGTGTTGTTGCATTCCTCTTGTTGGTCGAAAATGGCCACGCTTTTTTATTCCAGTGGAAAACTTTTATTTTCCTCGGGGCTTTTTTGATATTTTGCACTCGCTTTCTCTCTCCTCTAACGGGCCGTAAATAAATCATGTTGTTTGCCCGGCGCCAGTTGGTCCCGACGCCCGCCGGATTTGTCCAAAAATCTGGAACGTGCAGTGTTGCAAGCGCCGCGTGACATTAACGAAACTTTAAAATCACAACCCAAAAGCTCCACTAAAGCGGAATTGTGCAGAACTGCGAACACTCGCGAATAAAACAAAATAAACATTTTTTTCGCTCTGCACTTTTCCTCGACAAGAAAAGGAGAACTGTCAAACTATTCCCCGTTCCCACGTCAATCGGTGGACCCCCGGTCGTCGTTTCACGGAACTGTTCCTGGCAAAAGTAATAACATGCAAATTGAGTTTGAAACTCATTCCGTGTGCTTTAGTCATTACACTCTGTGGATTTCCTTTTGGTCTGGTCGAATCTGGGACTTTCTTTCGGTGGACCTCGAAAAGTGAGCCATTCGTGACCGGCTGGGAGCCCTGACAGAAGGATAGAGGGATGGAAATCCGGGAAAGATTTGTTCAAACTGAAGCTTGAAGGATTTGGGAAAGGTATTGCGATCTCGGTGAGATCAGCTGATGTCGTTGAGAATGCAAAAACGGTATTTCATCAACAGCTCCCTAAGAGCTATCAAACTTCTGTTGAAAGTTTGCGAGCTTTCAAAAGCTTTTCGATAGCTTTCTTTAAGAATCTCGAAAGCTTTCTTGAACTTAAAGTTCTTTTCTGTTGAGAATATTTTGAAAACTCTTTAAAAGCTTTTCCAAAATTCAAACGCCCAGAAATGCTTCAAAAGTTCGCGACTTTGTTTTGATTCCAGCTCTGCTCCAAATTGCCCCTTTTCTGCTAGGTGAAAACCAGTTTTCCCTCTTTTCTTTCTCAACCCAGCATGGAACCGGGAGTCCTTCCTGTTCCATCTCCTTTCCTCTCCCTCTCCCCGCCATCCCATTAAAGGCTACCGCTCTGTAGAAACTAAATCTCGATATAAATCAATTTGGATCGGAATCGAATAAAAAATACACGACGCCATTCAAACGATCTGTTTTCCCCGTTCCCTGTTCGTCGTCCTCGTCGATTCTTTTTTTTCAGGAAGCCGGTTTTCTGGGCTTTCTCTTTCTGTGCTGTGAAAGGACTTGGAAGGAAGGAGGAAAACTTCTCCCCCTTCTTATCACCCCGGGATGGACGCTGAATTCGGAGCTACTTTGCGAGAATGTTGCACGATTTTTCTGCGCCCTAGCGGTGGATAGTGGAACTACTCGTTAACGCTGAGACAGCGAATCTTCCTCGGATCGATCGAGATGGAATCAATTTTTGGATAATATTTTACGACCACCCCCTACCTCTCCTCCCCTCCAAGGAGTTATTTTTAAAACCGAAGCACTTTGCGCTGAGATTTATTGAGGGTTCGGGGCAAGTTGTTTTTGCTTTGCTAAAAAGGATACCTCACCATAAACACAACATGGCGAGAGAGCTTTCCTTGAGGCCCAGAACCACTGCGGTTTACCGAGTGTGGCAGTAAATCATGCTCGTCACATGCACGGTTGCCCGGGAAGTTTGTTGTTTATGGCCTCGTTTTGAAGCGGGAAATTTTTTTCGGGAATGTTGAGAAATTTTCAAGAAGCAACATTTTAAACTGACAGTGTTGTATTAACGATTAAGAAACAAACAAGCTTCTTCGAAAGGCATTATAAAAGCTCTGAAAAGCTTTTTCAGAAGCTTTTAAATGGGCTTCTTTTTTTCATTTCAAAACCTCAAAAGTTAATCAAAGTAGACTTAAATCCAATTTTCACTATCATTTCATAAAGCTTTCAAAAGCTCATTTAGAGCTTTCTGAAGTTTATGTAAAGCTTATTTTGATAATTTTCATAAATAAGTTCCATTTAATGATATTTTTCTATTTTTTAATTACTTTTTACAAATACTTGGCAAACCTTCCCAACAACCTTAATAACAATTGTTAGAAAAGAAAGGAAAAACTTTGTTCAAAAGCTTACTGAACTTTCATTTAAAAAAAAAATTTAGCGCTTTTCGTAGCTTTTTAGTTCCTTGCTAGCCTCTCGAGAGTTTTCTTCCAGCTATTCGAGTGCTTTCTCTCTTTTCTAAGCATTCCAGAGTTATTCCAGATGGTTGTAAACTTATTCCAAGTTCTTCTCCGAGTTTCTCCAAGTTTATTGCTAAGTTTTCTTTTTGCCAAGGTTTACAATTTTTTCAAAGCATTTTGCAAGCTTTTTGCTGAAATTTTTTTATGATTTTTGATAACTTTCTTGAAGATCATTGCCAAGTTTTTTTTTTAATTCTTTGCCAAGTTTCTCCATCTTCTTTGCCTAATTACTCAAGCTCTGTAGTGAACTTCGACAAGCCTTTTGCTGAACTCACACAAACTCACTGCAATGATTGCTTCGAGCTCTTTTGACAAGCTTCTTGCCCAGTTTTGATGAGCTCTTTGCCGAGTTTTTTTTTTAATTCTTTGTTAAGTTTCTCTATTCTTTTTGCCGAGTTTCTTGAAACTCCGGCTGGACTTCTGCTGGATCGTTGCTGAGTTCTTTACAAGCTTTTTGCCGAGTTTTTCTGAGCTCATTTTCAAGCTTTTCCAATTTCTTTGCCATGTTTTTTCGAGTTTTTTGCCGAGTTTCTCTAACCTCCTTGCCAAGTTTCTCGATTTTCTTAGCCAGGTTCCTCCAATCTCTTTGCTAAACATATTGAAGATATTTGCAGAGTTTTTTCCAAGCTCTTTGTCAATATTCTCTTAGCACTTTACCAAGTTTTTCCTTGGTTTTTGCTGAATTTCTTTAAGTTCTTTGCTGATTTTTTTCCCAAGCATCTTCAATCTTCTTTGCTGAGTTTTGCTAAGCTCGTATCCAAGTTTTTTTTAATCGCTATGTCAAGTTTATTTTTTTCTTTTTGCCAAGTTTCTCGGAACTCTTTGCTCAACTTTTCAAGCATTTTTCCGAGTTTCTCTAAACCCTTTGCTTAGCTCCTCGAATCTTTTTGCCAAGTTTCTGCAATCTCTTTGCTGAACTTCTGGAAGAGTCTTCTTCTTCTTAGTCAATTTTCACTGAGCTCTTTGCCGAGTTTCTTAAAAAAAATCTAAACTTCTCAAAGATCTTTGCTGAGTTTTGTCCTAGCTCATTGCCAGACTCATTGCAAAGATTTCCCAAGCTCTTTACCAAGTTTCTCAATTTGCCGAATTTTTTCCGAGCTCTTTGCCGAGTTTTTCTAAAATATTTGCCTCGTTTCTCTTTTTTTGCCCAGTTTCTTCAAACTTCTTCAAGATCTTTGTTGAGTTATTTTCATGTTCATTCCCACACAGTCAGCTCTTCGCCGAGTTTTTCCGAACTTTTTGCCGAGTTTCTCCAAACTCTTGGTTGAACTTTTTCATGATCTTTGCTGAGTTTTTTTCACAATCTCATTGGTAGACTCACTGCAAAGATTTTCCCAGCACTTAGTAAAGTTTCTTCAAGCTATTTTCCGAGTTTTGTCTATTCTTTTTACAGAGTTTCTCCAAACTTCTTGAAGATCTTTGCTGAGTTTTTTTAAGCTTATAGACAGGCCTATAGACTTTTTTATGAAACTCTTGAGTTTTTTCCAAGCTCCTTGCTAATTTTCTCCAAGCACTTTGCCGAGTTTGTCTGAACTCTTTGCCTGGTTCCCCAATCTCTTCGTTCAAGTTTTCCATGCTTTTTGCCGAGTTTCTCCAAGCTGTTTGCTGAACGCCTTGAAGATCTCTGCAGATTTTTTTTATTTCCATGCTTTTTGTTAATTTAATCTAAGTTAACTGCTGGACTTTTTCGAGTTTTTTTGCTGTTTTTTTTCAAGCTCTTTGCTAAACATAAAAAAACCTTTATTGACAAGATTTTTTTGCTGAGTTTTTGCCAAGTTCTTTATCGAGTTTCTCCAAGCTCTTTGTTAAACTTTTTCAAGATTTTTGCTGAGTTTTTATGTCAAAGCTCCAGGTCAAGTTAATCCAAGTTCATTGCTGTACTTCTTCAGGATATTCGTTGATTTTTTTGCTCAGTTTCTCTGAGCTCTTTGCCGAATATCTCCAAACTGTTTATTGAACGTCTTTAAGATCTTGCATGAGGTTTTTTTAAGCTTCTTGTTATTTTTTTTGATGACTTATTGCTGAACTTTATCAAGATTTTTGCAGAGTTTTTAACAAGCTCTTTGTTGAGTTTCTTCATACTCTTTATCGAAGTTCTTAAAGATTTTTGCTGAGTTTTTTTTTTGGCTCTTGCAGAACTTTTTAAAGAAATTTGCTAAGTTTTTTTAACTTCTTTTAAAGTTTCTCTAAGCTTTTTGCTGAACTTCTTTTTTGCTGTTTTTGCTGAGTTTTTTTGTCAATCTCGTTATTAAGTATTTCCAAAATTTTTGCTGAGTTTTTTCATTGTCAAGATAATTGCTGTTTTTTTTAAATCTCAGAGTTTTTTCAAGCACTTTTTTAAAACTTCTTAGGATTGCTCTAGCTCTATCTAGATGTTTCCTGAATTATTTTCCCAGTGCGTTCAAGTTAAATATTTTTTCTTTAAGCTCTTGAAAAAAAAGCACATGATTTTCTTCTAATATAAAAATTTTAGTATTGTACAACATTCCCTGACCAACCAAGAAACGAATTGGCTTACTTCAGCATCTTTAGCCCTTTAAACCCCCGTTCATGAGCATAATTACTGCCGCTCCCCTTTTACGGATAATGAGTATCTTTATTTGCACACACACAAAAAACTATCCGAGACGAACCATACCGGTGTTCCAAAGCCATCCAATTACGCTGCAGTGTCTGCGGGGTTGCAGTGCAAAATCAAGACAGGAGCGAAACGAAAGAAGCAAAAAAATGCAATTTACAACGATTTTTCTCCCCAAGTCCTGTGTCTGGGTCGCGGTAGCTTCACCTACCTCCCCCCCAAGGGCCTCGTAAAGTCTAATAGTATTGCACTTTTAGGAATCCCCCCCTTAACCTCCTCTCCTCTTTAAAAAGAGTTAATGCTTTTCTCGGGTTCGCCCCCTTTTTTCTGCTTGGAAAATGGATTGAGGATTAACCTATGCACTTTTTTTCTCTCTTTCTTTCTCTTTCAGGTAAGTGCCCATAAACTGGACTGCTGCGCCGAGTACGTCACCAAGCGCGGTGGGACCAGCTCAGGATGAGTAATGAAGTTTTGCTCACGATATTTAAATTTGTAGCTCGTTTGGAATTGTTATTGCGAGGGCCGTAACTATGGAACGGGCAGGCAGGGCGCTTCGAAATTAGCTAACCCCGAGACCTTTTCGCGAATCTCGTGGACTAGATTTTGGGTAAAGCGGAGGGTTTGCTCTAAAAAAGGGGTGTTTCAGCGGGATTGCAGCAAGACATGAACTACAAAATTTACTGGAGTTGGGCAAATGTTGTAAAAACACTGAGAAAATCTTGTTTTGTTTGATCAGACATTGTGAGAACCTTTCAAATTCAATTTTAAAGTATTCTCAAGTTTTTTATTTTATAGTTTTTTAGGTCTCTAATGCATTTTTTAGTTACTTCTTGCAAACTTTCTCTAATAACTCGAAATTTTCTAACCTCAAAATTCATGAAAACTCTCCTCAAGCCTCATGAAATTAAGCTAATTAAATATTCATGAAAGCTCTCCTCAAGCTTGTTATGTCAATTTTCATTTAGATTGCTTCATGAAAGCTCTCCAGCACTCCGCATTATTTTTGAAAGCTTCTGATGTCAGTTGCGAGCTTTCCTTCAGCTCATCGGTAGCTTTCACCAAACATTTAGAAAGTTTTCCCTAGTGCCAAGTACCAAACCTCAAGCTTCATGAAAGCTCACCTCAAGCTTCATGAAAACTCTTCTTAAGCTTCATGCAAGCACTCCTCAATATTGTTGAAAGTTTTCCTCAAGCTTCTGATGTCAATTACGAGCTTTCCTTTAGCTCATCAGCAGCTTTCTCCAACCTTCTAGAAAGTTTTCCTAAGTACCAAGTACCAAACCTCAAGCTTCATGAATGCACTCCTCAATATTTATGAATGCTCTCCTCAAGCTTCTTATGCCAATTGCTTCATGTAGATTGCTTCATGAAAGCTCTCCTCAAGCTTCATGAAAGCTCTTCTTAAGCTTCGTGAAAGCACTCCTCAATATTTATGAAAGCTCTCCTCAAGCTTCTTATGTCAATTGCTTCATGTATATTGCTTCATGAAAGCTCTACTCAAGCTACATGAAAGCTTTCCTCAAGCTTCATGAAAGCTCTTCTTAAGCTTCGTGAAAGCACTTCTCAATATTTATGAATGCTCTCCTCAAGCTTCTTATGTCAATTGAGAGCTTTCCTCGAGCTCATCGGCAGCTTTCTCCAACCTTTTATAAAGTTTTTGCAAGTACCAAGTACCAAACCTGTTAGAAGTTCTATCCTAACTCTTTGGGACCTTTTCTTTGTTTCCTCGAAAGCTTTCGTCAAGCTGCTCTCTAAGGAATTTTCATATGATTCATAAGAGCTTTTCTAAAGCTCCTAAAGAGTTTTCCACAACCTCTTATGGAGCTTTCCCAAAGTTCTCCAAAAGATCTACTCTGGCTCCTAGAAAATTTCTCTCAAGGTCTTGCTTAAACTTCTTGAAAGCTTAAAAAAATCCAGGCTCACTGAGAGCTTTTTCCATTTTGTAAGAGCTTGACCAAAATTTAAGCTATCCCTACACTTCTTGGGAGGTCGCAAAAAGCTCGTTGCAAGCTTTCGGGCTCTTTGAGACCTTTTCTCAAGTGCCTACTTATGTTTCTTACAAGCTCTCCTTAAGCTTATTGAAAGCTTTTTTCCAAACTTTTCCAAGGTAATTGAGAGCTTTCTTTAACTTTTTTATGGATCTTGAAAAAAGTTGCAAAGGCTCTTGTAATATAGTCTAGAGAACAATCCCAAGGTCCTCCAGAGTTCATTAGAAGCTTTTTGAGAGGTCCTTGGACCATGGTTCATGATAACTTCCCTCAAGCTTCCTGAGAACGTTTCCCAAGTTTCCTTAGCTTCTTTCAAGTTCTACATAAGTTTCATAAAGCTTTTAAAGATCTTTTCACGAGTTCCTAACAATCAAACATTTGTGAGAGCTTTCGCAATACTCCAAGAAAGCTCTTCCAGAAAGCTTTTATTTAGCTACATGAAAAGTTTTTCTAAGCTTATTTAACAATATCCAAGCTTTTAAGAGCTTTCTTCTCAATCACCTTGAGCGTCGCTCAAGCTTTTTGGATTAATGAGTAACGATTTTAGAGAGCTTTTTCCTAGCTCTTTGAGAGCTTAGATTTATTTGAGAAGTTTCTAGAAAGCTCTTTCAAGTTTCAAAAATTTGTAAGCTTTTCTAAAGCTTGTTAAGAGTATTTTTGTTTAAGTTTGTAAAGTGTTTTCCTCAAACTTCTTGAAAGCTCTTTTTTATTTTGAAAGCTTTTTGGGCAGTTCCAAAAGCATTTCAAAAAAATTCAAGCTCTTCAAGTGAGCTTACACAAGCTCGTTGTGAGCTTTCCAAAACTCGATGAGAAAGCTCTCAGAGGTTTGTTGGACGCACATGCTCGAGCTCGTTTAAAGCTCAAAAGCTCGCATGCTAATGATCGTTCACAAGCTCGAGGTATGTCTAAAAAAGCTAGTTCAGAGTGCTTTTGAAAACTTCTCGAGACGCTTTACAAGCTCGTTGAGAGCTTTCAACATTTTGATGAGCACGTATTGAGAAGAGCTTGTTCAGTGCGATTTGCTTCTCGTGAGCTTTAACGATCTCGTTGAGAGCTTTTAAAGCAGTTTTTTTTTCTCTTCACCTGTCAAAATCATTCTTTTCCGTGCATTCCCACTGTCTTGAGTCGTTACTCGCTTCACCGGAGAAAGTAAATCGTTACCGATGCTTTCCGCAACTGCTCGCCAAAACCGGCCAGCAACATTTAAAATGCTGATTGGCCTAATTTTTCCACATTGCCCACCATTGGAGGCTCTCTGCAGTAGCACGCTGCTTTACGGCCTTTCTTCCGAATCTTGGGCTCCCCCCGAGCACTTAACCAGAAAGAGCAAAACTATAACTAAAAGCGGTGGAACGACGCCCTTTTTCTTCTTCGTCGTCGTCTTCTTGCTCAAGTGGCGAAAGGGGTTAAGGGGAGGTGCATTAATTTTTGCTACTTGGAAAAACGGCTCGAGCTCGACGTCGTGATTTGGCAAGTTTTTGGCCCCCCTCAACTTTTTGTGTTGGGCATTTGCAATGACTGCCTGGGAGGCCTCACGCTGGGAAGTGCTTCGAGTGCACAGAAGTACAACAACGATTTGAATGATGATTCGAGTGGCACCTTTTGGACAAAGTGGTCCATTGCAAGAAGGAGCAGGACTTGGGTTGAAAAGTTTTGCCATAGACTCTAGTTGGGTTTCGAGTAAATATTGAGACTTGCAACCCATCAAATTGAATTAACTACCGAAGGAAGGTTCGAGCTTTTTGGGTTGGACTCTGAATCTTGAGGTGTGAAACTGGTTGATTCAATAGCAAATAGCACTTATTCAAGAGGGTTTGATTGAAAAATTCAGATTGATTTAATTCAAGTTTTGAAGCTTTTAAGAGTTAAAAGTTTTTAAAGCTTCAGATAGAGCTTTTGTAAATTTTCAATAACCTTAAAATTCAAGTCACTCTTCTTGAAATGACACCCACTCGCAAGAAAAATCGCAAAATAAAAGTAAAAGTGAAACCCGATCGTGACCACGCCGAGGGGTGGTGAAAAACAAGAAGAAAAATGTTTCGCCACCATATCGCCGTCACCGTCATCAGCCTCGTTAACCAACAAAGCCCTCATCGTCTTTCGAGAGCGCGCTGGGTTACCGCACACTTGAAGCCCGATCCCTTGGACCCCAATTTGGATCGATTTCCAGAGTTGGCGTCGTCGAATTTCTTTGAGCTTTTGAGCTTTTACGAAATGGAAACTTGAGCTGTCAGGTCGGGGGAATGATTGACGAGTGACAGTTGCGGGCGCGTAACGCCACGCACGTGTGTCTTTTCGAACATTATTGTTTGTTTCGGTTTGTCGACCTGTGTAGAAAAGATGGTGCTCGAAAAAGCACGCTCGAGGGACCCCAAAAGAGCCACTTTTTCGAAAGGCAAAAAAGTGCAGATCTCAACAGTTGTTCGCCGGGGAGCAATCTCGAGCTGGACTTTATTTGTCTGACCGCACACTCTTGAACAGAAAAAAAGGAAGGATACACCCTCGTGGTGGGTCCGGAAAAGGATAAAACTTTGGCGTTGTAAAATAAAATTCATCGGATTCAGCACCGGCGAGGATTTGTTGGAAGGACCCTCGTGGTTAGAGCACGGAGAGAAGGTGGTTTTGAGCTGTTTTGAATTTTTGTTCATGGTATCGTGAACAATTTTGTTCATGATGATTTCAAGCTTTATTATGATTTTTTTTTAATTTTAGAAGCAACTGTTAGGCACTAGCAATTTAATATCGTGAAATCGTGAATTTCACGCAATACTTATGTGACGTCATGATAAGTCATGATATCATGAAATGTTCACTGAAGTTGAAGCGTTACGCTTTGGTTTTCCTCGATTTATCATAATTAACAAACCATTATTGTAATTTTTTTGAAACAATTCGTGTGCCTTATGCCAAACTGCCAACCACTTTACAAAATTGGTATAAACTGCAATACTGTTTCGAAGAAATCGACCAAAAGAAAAACGTAACACCTCCTGAGATTCATCTGCATCATGAATACTTTGACTCATGAAGACTTTAATGAAGATTTTTTTTGCAATAAATTTAGAGCAACTTAAAAAGTGTTCAACTAAAAAACTCTTTAAATTAATTATCAGAATAATTTGATTGAACCAAAATCAATGTTTGAAATTGCCATCGTGAAATCATGATTCCTAGACGTGTTACGTTTCCCTTCAAAAACTTTACTCACGATTCTTCCCGTGCTTTCGCTGCAACTTCACGCTCCATTTACGGCGGACTATCCTTAAATATCAAATTTGTCATATATGGAGAAGTTTGCGGTTTTTTTTGTCTCCTCTCTCGTGTGTCCAAAAAAAGAGAACCAAAATCCAACGACCAACAGTTTCTTGACAAAAATCTCTCCCACCCAGAAAGGTGGAGAAGGGTGGGGGCGGTTGCTTTTTATCCTTTTATATGTGTACTTTTGGTCCCTCGTCGGGGTGGATCCTTTGTACTCTTCCCGGGACGCAGGTCCCAAGCACAATGAATGTTGGTCAAACGGTTCGCAAGAGGAAAGAATTGTCTATTGATAGTAAAGCTGATCCAAAGCTGGACGACACACACACACACAGAAACACACACAAATTCACACACGGACGCTCCGAAGGGATGATTGCGGTTGAGTGAATGGATTACTGTGTCTGTGTCTGTGTGTGCGATTTGTGTGCAATGGCTCGGAGGATGAAGGGTGTTAGGACTCGATTTGTCCCCGGCAAGGCTTTAATCTTTGCTCTGGGTTTGCTTTTGGGGAAAAGAGAGCAAAAGTTACGATTTGAAAGGAGATATTGAAAGTTCGTTTGTCATTTGTGCCTTAAGGATAAAAGAGAGGAATTTGTATCAATTTGAAGATTTGTACAAACAATTTTTATCTGATACCATATTTTAAGAGTTTGTAACTGAAATCCCAGTAGATATGAAGATTTGTGAAACAAATCCCACTGATCAGACAAAATGTTATGTGAGTCCCACAAGTTGGAAAAAGTTGTTAAATAAGTCCCACAAATCGGACAACATGTTGTATGAGTCCCACAAGTTAAAAAAAATAAAGTTAGATGAGTCCCACAAATTAGACAATATGTTTTGTGAGTTCCACAAGTTGGAAAAAGTTGTTGAATAAGTCCCACAAATCAGACTGCATGTTTGCTGCATGTTGTGGGAGTTTTACAAGTTATAAAAAGTTGTTAAATAAGTCCCACAAATCGGACAACATGTTGTGGGAGTCCCACAAGTTGAAACAATAAAATTAGATAAGTCTCACAAATAAGACAATATGTTGTGAGAGGCCCACAAGTAAGAAAAACAAAGTTAGATGAGTCCCACAAAGCAGACTGCATGTTGTGTGAGTCCTACAAGCTATAAAAAGATGTTAAATAAGTCCCACAAATCAGACAACATGTTTTGTGAGTCCCACAAGTTGGAAAAAGTTTTTGAATAAGTCCCACAAATCGGACAACATGTTGTGGGAGTCCCACAAGCTGAAACAATAATATTAGATAAGTCTCACAAATAAGACAAGATGTTTTGAGAGGCCCACAAGTAAGAAAAACAAAGTTAGATGAGTCCCACAAAGCAGACTGCATGTTGTGTGAGTCCTACAAGCTATGAAAAGTTGTTAAATTAGTCCCATAAATCAGACAACAGAGTCCCACAAGTTAAAAAAATAAAGTTAGATAAGTCCCACAAATTAGACAATATGTTTTGTGAGTCCAACACGTTGGAAAAAGTTGTTGAATAAGTTCCACAAATCAGACTGCATGTTGTGTGAGTCCTACAAGTTATAAAAAGTTGTTAAATAAGTTCCACAAATCGGACAACATGTTGTGGGAGCCCCACAAGTTAAAAAAAAGTTAGATAAGTCCCACAAACTAAACAATATGTTTTGTGAGTCCAACACGTTGGAAAAAGTTGTTGAATAAGTTCCACAAATCAGACTGCATGTTGTGTGAGTCCTACAAGTTATAAAAAGTTGTTAAATAAGTTCCACAAATCGGACAACATGTTGTGGGAGCCCCACAAGTTAAAAAAATAATGTTAGATGAGTCCCACAAATTAGACAACATGTTTTGTGTGTCCCATAAGTTGGAAAAAGTTGTTGAATAAGTTCCACAAATCAGACTGCATGTTGTGTGAGTCCTACAAGCTATAAAAAGTTGTTAAATAAGTCCCACAAATCGGACAACATGTTGTGTGAGTCCCACAAGTTAAAAAAATAAAGTTAGATAAGTCCCACAAATTAGACAATATGTTTTGTGAGTTCCACAAGTTGGAAAAAGTTGTTGAATAAGTCCCACAAATCAGACTGCATGTTGTGTGAGTCCTACAAGCTATAACAAGTTGTTAAATAAGTCCCACAAATCAGACAACATGTTGTGAGAGTCCCACAAATTAAAAAAAAGTTAGATAAGTCCCACAAATCAAACAATGTGTTGTGTGAGTCCTACAAGCTATAAAAAGTTGTTAAATAAGTCCCACAAATCAAAAAAACATGTTTTGCGAGTCTCATAAGTTGAACAAATTTATATGAGTCTCACAAATCAGATAACATGATGTGGGAGTCCAACAATTTAGAAAAAAATTGTTGAATAAGTCCCACAAGCCTGAAAAAGTGTTCGGTGTGTCGCTCCAATCTGGATAGGTTTGTTGAAAAACGTCCCACGAGTCGTTTTTAAGAATTTCAAAACTAGGTTTAATCACTCAAAGAAGTTACGAGCTCCGTTTAAACTGCATCCATCCATCGTTGCATAAACATCTCGTTTAACTCCAACAAAACAACTCTATTCCACTATGTTTATCTTGGCCCTAGCTTCAATTGCATTTCAGAGCAGCATTTGCATCAAGTGGCCGCAACCAGCCGCCAGCAAAACGAAAACCACTTCAGCAAGACAAAACCAACAGGCAAACAAGGAAAAAAAAGTGCTGAAATCTCTTCATCAGCCGTTTTCCCCAAAGACAAAAAGCTCGGACAGAGGAAAAAAAACACGAAATGACGAGAGGCAAAGAAAAATATTAATTAAAATATAAACACTGCAATAATTATCATAATTGAAATTACTCTTGACGGTGGTTGGCCAACAACACTCTGGTGGGAGCTCGAGAAAAAGTCAGACAAATCTGCGACACAGCAGCTCCCGTTGAAAAATTAAAGGCTTGTTAAATAAAAATTTCCTGCTTGGGAAAATCGTGATTTATCGCAGCTCATCGTGGTTAACTTTAAGAGGTCTCAACTGACAATTTCAACCACCTCCCAATTAGTGTGGGTGGGTCAAAGCTCCTTCGGAAAATGAGTAATGGCGCCGGCCGGTAATTAATGACCGCCCCCCCCCCCCCCTAATTATTGGCCAATCAACATTGCGCGATGAATATATTAAGATCACGCCCCCTTCCAGGATTCCTGGAGACCACTCGACTAATTGCTTCATTTCTCGTGAAGAACTTGAAAATCGCACCAATTTAAGGCTTTCGCGAAGGTCAATCGATTTGGACGAGTTTTCTATTGGCTATTGATTTTTTTTTGCCGGTCAGTCTGGGCGAAGAATTTGCCGGGTTGTGCTTCAGGATCGAGTTCCACGAACCGTTGCAAATCCGATTATGAACGTCTGCCAACTTCTAGGTTAGACGGATTGGAGGGGGAGCCCCGTTGCTTTTTTAAAGGTAGTTGGATTAACGTTTTGATGGATTTAGTTGGCAACTTTGTATTAGAATTTGAAGTTTTCCCTTTAGATTCAGTTTTCAAAGTCAAGTGTCTATGCTTGGAATTTCAGATTGATGAAATTCTTTGTTTGGCATCAAAAATATCTGACTTGTGGGACTTTTGCAACATTTTTTTTCAGATTTGTGGGACTTTTTCAACACTTGTTACACCATGTGGAATTCATGCAACCTGAAGGGGTAAGCGTGGTTGCCTCTCACACAGTCGGCCTGGGTTCGATCCCAGAAGGTCCCGGTGGCATTTTTCGAGACGAGATTTTTCTGATCACGCCTTCCGTCGGACGGGGAAGTAAATGTTGCTCAATGTAGGTGTAGGAGTCGTCTCCCTGGGTCCTGCCTCGGTGGAGTCGCAGGTAGGCAGTTGGACTCACAATCCAAAGGTCGCCAGTTTGAATCCCGGGGTGGATAGAAGCTTAGCTGTAAAAAGAGGTTTGCAACAATCAAGCCTTCGGACACCAAGTTTCGAGTAGGAATCTCGCAATCGAGAACGCCAAGGCAATGCTGTAGAGCGAATAATTTGATTTGATTTTTTTAGGAGTTATTGAATAACCTTTTAATTTTCTTTTGGAACTGCTTCAATGCACTTTTAAAGTAGTGCGACTTGTTGAACAATCGTTTCAGACTTGTTGGACTCAGTCAAGGACTATTTTCAACTTGAGGGACATGTGCACCAAACATATCTGGATTGTGGGATTCGTTGAAGACCGTATTCGGCTTGTGGGTCTCATTTACTAACCTTTTCTGACTTGTGTGACTTGTACAACAACAGTTTTAGACTTGTGAGATAAATGCAACATCATTTACTAACTAGTGGGACTTGAACAAAAACGTTTAAAGCTCTTGGATCAAATTTGGAAAATTATGTGTCTTGTGTGATGATTTTTTTTTTTTGTACTTGTGTGGTGATAATTATGACATGTGTTTTTTTTACTTTTGATCTATTTAACGTGTGCAACAAATTTGATAGCTTGTGTAACTATGTTTTTGAGTTGTGTAACTTTTGAGGTTTGTGCAGCAATCAATGTTATTTGTGGAATGAAAGTTTATGGTCTGCGTAATTTCTCAAACCATTCAACAAAGTGACACACACACATGCACGATATCGTTTTTTAAATTGTTGATCAACATGTTTCAAGAACTTCTTGTAGCAAGACAAAAACTTGTTCAAAGTTTTAATGTCGGCGTTGGATCTTGAAGTCAGTGTCCTATTTTCTTTTGGCGTTCCTAATGACAACGCACACACAGACCAACTCTTTCAAAACACCTCGGCAACTGCAAACGCACGGTCAAGTTGACATTTAAAGATGCGTAGAAATGTAGTTTTCTCTGCATATCTTGCCCATCCCATAAACATTTTTGGACCAGTCACAGTGATGCCTTAATTTGTTGAACTTTTTACAAAATAATTTCAAATGTTCTAAAATTTCTGTTAAAAACATTCTAATTTTGATTTTTTTTTTACAAAAAATAACAAAATTCACAAAATTGCCCCCTCCCTGTACGCTGTCATAATTCAGCACGTGTGTGTCATCAGCTAAACACCCCTTGCCCACCCCCTCAAAACTCCTCCCACTTCCGCGGGGTGTCCACACACTCATTTCGGTCTGATGTCATTAGTCGCGTCTAATTTTCCTTTCATTTTGATATTTACTGCTGTACGAAGCGACGAGCGGACCTCCGTGAGTCAAATTTTATTTTAAATTTACGCCACTGAGCAGTTCTCTACGAAATCGATCTTTTTTTTATTTTTTTAATCTGGCTGAAACTTTTTTGGTGCCTTCGGTATGCCCAAAGAAGCCATTTTGCATCATGAGTTCGTCCATATAATTTTCCATAACAAATTTGGCAGCTTTCCATACAAAAATGATGTATGAAAATTCAAAAATCTGTATTTTTTGAAGGAATTTTTTGATCGCTTTGGTGTCTTCGGCAAAGTTGTAGGTATGGATAAGGACTACACTGAAAAAAAATGATACACGGTAAAAAATGGTGATTTTTAATTTATTTTTTGTCACTAAAACTTGGTTTGCAAAAAAACACTATTTTTATTTTTTATTTTTTGATATGTTTTAGGGGACATAAAATGCCAACTTTTCAGAAATTTCCAGGTTGCGAAAAAAATCTTTGACCAAATTATGAGTTTTCGAATCAACACTATTTTTTTCAAAAAATCGAAATATTGATCGCAAAAAATTGTCAACTTCATTTTTCGATGTAAAATCAAATTTGCAATCAAAAAGTACTTGAGTGAAATTTTCATAAGAGCACCGTTTTCAAGATATAGCCATATTTAGGATTTTTTTCAAAAAATAGTCGCAGTTTTCCATTTTTTTTAAATAAGTGCACATGTTTGCCCACTTTGAAAAAAAAAATTTTTTGAAAAGCTGAGAAAATTCTCTATATTTTGCACTTTTGAACTTTGTTGATACGACCTGTAGTTGCTGAGATATTGCCATGCAAAGGTTTAAAAAGCAGGAAAATTGATGTTTTCTAAGTCTCACCCAAACAACCCACCATTTTCCAACGTCGATATCTCAGCAACTTTTCAAAGTTAAAATATGAAACATTCGTGAAATTTTCCGATCTCTCCGAAAACAATACCTTTTCAAATCAAGAAGGGTCAAACATTCAATATTACGCCTTTTTTGAATGTTAGTCTTGATTTAAAAAAAATTACAATATTTTTTTTTGGAAAGATCGGAAAATTTCACGAATGTTTTATATTTTAACATTGAAAATCGGACAATTAGTTGCTGAGGTATCAACGTTAGAAAATGGTGGGTTGTTTGGGTGAGACTTAGAAAACATCAATTTTCCTGCTTTTTAAACCTTTGCATGGCAATATCTCAGTGACTATAGGTCGTATTGCACTGATTTAAAAAAAAAATATGGAAAACTGCGACTGTTTTCAAAAAAGTTACCTGAAAATGGCTATAACTTGAAAACGGTACACTTTATGAAAATTTGACCAAAGTACTTTTTGATTGCAAATTGGATTTTACATCGAAAAATGAAGTTGAAAAATTTTTGCGACAATGTTTCGATTTTTTGAAAAAAATAGTGTTGATTCGAAAACTTATAATTCGGTCAAATATGTTTTGCACAACCTGGAAATTTCTGAAAAGTTGGAATTTTATGTCCCCTAAAACAAATCAAAAAATAAAAAAATAGTGTTTTTGCAAATCAAGTTTTAGTCACAACAATTTAAATTGAAAATCTCCAATTTTTTTTACCGTGTATCATTTGTTTTAAGTGTAGTCCTTATCCATACCTACAACTTTTCCGACGACACCAAATCGATCAAAAAATTCCTTCAAAAGATACTGATTTTTGAATTTTCATACATCATTTTTGTATGGACAGCTGCCAAATTTGCAAAAAAAAGTTATATGGACAAACTAATGATGCAAAATGGCTTCTTTGGGCATACCGAAGGCACCAAAAAAGTTTCAGCCGAATTAAAAAATACAAAAAATCGAATGATCGAACTCTCAGAGAACTGCTCCACTAGAAAAGACCACTGCCGAGATTCTTTTTTGCGGCAAATTTTGAGCGAAATTAAAAAAAATAAGTCGCCTTAGCTGATGACGACGGTGGTGGAATTTTAATTTAGTGTCACATAGAATAATTATGAACGCGTTTGCAAAGTGGGGTTCGCTTAAAATCTCCTCTTTTGCATTTTAGACGAGAGAGCGAGCGCCGGTTGTTGGGTCCGTTTAACTTCTTGCTAAGTGGAACGATGCACCTGCTAGAGTGATAATTTTTGCTTTTAATTTGAGTAACTGACCTTCGAATATTAAATTTTGCACAGAATTTAATGGAATTTTTGAACTCAAACTGGGCGATTACTTTAGCATCTTTCAAAGCATGCTCCAAAAAAAGCGATCCCATAAAAAAGCTGCAAATCGTTTTAGCAGACCAATAAAACCCCCTTCCCCACATCGGCCGGGAATAATTTATGCAAACTTGTCTGGGGATCCAGCGAAAAAAGCTGGCGGAAATTCGCGTCGTGGCGCGCCGAGCTGATTGACCATCGATTTGCACTCCATTTATTTTTGGAAATGGGATTTAACTTCGGAAGGTTCCCATCGAGCGCCGGGGAGGGATATCGTCTGGAGGATGTCCGAAATGTTGTATTTGACTTGTATCAAAGCAATGGTTTTCTATGGTTTTGGTTTTTTGTTTATTTAAAAATATCAAAATCTCAAACTTGTTAACCAAAAAACGAACAGGAGCTTATCCAACTTCATTTTCTTGCTTGTGGGCTTATTCGACAACTGTTTTTTAACTTGTGGGACTCACACATTTTTTTCTGATTTGTGAGACTTGTGCTAAAACTTTTTTCGACTTGTGAGATCTTCGTTTTCAATCTGTGTATCTTGTGGATTTTGTGCTACAAATTGTGTTATTTGTGTGATAACTTTTACGATCATTTCAGTAATGTTTGAAAACTGTGTTATTCGTGTGAATAATTGAATCAAAAATATTCTATTTAAACGTCACGAAACTGAGCAGCAAACGAAAAAAATCACAACTTTCACCAGTTCAATTCATTCCATTTCATCCATGTGTCAACAGACAGAGCTCGCCAATTGAAAACTGCCAATCCTTTGATCTGCCACTCAAACCTGCTGCCCGGACAGTCTGCTTCCAGCAACTCGATCTCCCCTTTTTGCTCGGCATCGGCAGCTCCGTTTGAGCTCAGGTTACCCTCCAATTAAACCCCCAGATTGGCATCAAACAAAACAGCAGCATCAAATCTTCAAATCCCACGTGTGATGCCTTCTGTCTTTCTGTACTGTTCCTCTGTTTTTTTTTTGCAACTGCTCTTTTACCTTGTTTTTTGTTAAAACCATGTCTGGTGTTATCCCTTTTGCCGGCATCATCCTCTGCTGCTCCACTTTCACGTTGAATGAGTGCAGATTAGTCCTTTTCCGAGTGCATATGACACTTGTTCCCCGGGAAGATCCGCCGCCCGGAGGGCGCTTTTCCCTACCCTTCGACGTGACGGGGGTCTTGTTGCATGCTCAAGGTCGTTTGGTGTAAGGTTGGAAGTAGAACAATTGTTGTCACTTGCTAATTTTTTTGTCAATTTCAAAAAAAAATGTAGCTTGAAAATATTGTTCACGATTAAAATGATCAAGACCGAAACCGAAAAAAAAATCTAAATTATGCCAACCTTACAATTTGAAGCACCTTGTCTCGCGAGTTTCCTCCCCGTTTTACCGCTGAAGGGCTTTTCCTGAGTGGGAGAAAAAGCGACGTACAAACAGCAACAGTCGCACACCATCAGTGCACCAGCACCTGCGAATCCTGATGTGCACACTGTTGATTCCGGAGCACACAGCGAGAGCTAAAAGATGCATCTCTCGCGTGCTTCCAGGGTGGCTGTTTTCTGCACCAAGGATTTCATGAAATCTGCTCTAACCTTGGCTCCTTTCGGGCATGGCGGTGATAATTAGTTCAAATCTGGTTTTGCTTCGAGGTCAGAACTGCTTTCTCTTTTTCGTTTTTGGAATAAATTGTATTTAGACAGTTCGTACTCTAGCGTTTGAATTCTAACGTCTAACATCTAACGTTTGATATCGTGAAACTAGCGCCTGAAATTCAAAGTTAGAAGTCGGAAATCAAAATTTAGAAGCATGAGATCAAAAATTAGAAGTCGATAGTCAGAATTCAGTAGACTGAAGTCAATAGTAAGAAATCAGTAGTTAGGAGTCAGAAGTAAGCAGTCAGAAGTCAGCAGTCAGAAGTCAAAAGTCAGTAGTCAGAAGTCAGTAGTTAGAATATAAGTAGTCAGAAGTCGTTAGTCAGAAGTCGTTAGTCAGCAGTCAGAAGTCAAAAGTCAGTAGTCAGAAGTCAGTAGTCAGAAATCAGTAGTCAAAAGTCGTTAGTCAGAAGTCAGTCCGAAGTCAGTAGTCAGAAGTCAGAAGTCAGTATTCAATAGTCAGTAGTCAGAAGTCAGTAGTCAGAAGTCAGTCGTCAAAAGTCAGTAGTCAGAAATTATTAGTCAGAAGTCAGTAATCAGAAGTCAGTAGTCAGAAGTCAGTAGTCAGAAGTCAGTAGTCAGAAGTCAGTAGTCAGAAGTCAGTAGTCAAAAGTCAGTAGTCAGAAGTCAGTATTCGAAAGTCAGTAGTCAGAAGTCGTTAGTCAGAAGTCAGTAGAAAGTAGTCAGTAGTCAAAAGTCAGTAGTCAGAAGTTATTAGTCAGAAGTCAGTAATCAGAAGTCAGTAATCAGAAGTCATTAATCAGAAGTCAGAAGTCAGAAGTCAGAAGTCAAAAGTCAGTAGTCAGAAGTCGGTAGTCAGAAGTTAGATGTCACAAATCAATTTTTTAAAGACTTTTTTCAAGCAGAACTAAGCTTAAAAGGACTAAAAGTCTCACCTTCACGTAGCAACTCTCACTTTTCATCTTTCAGTTCGCGCCAAAAGAGTCAGTCACCGCTGGCAACTCAGTTCTTTTTTTGCGCGAGCACGCGAGGATTTAATTTCATTAGCATTAATTGAGCTTCACAAAGCGAAGAGTCATGAAAACACACCGACGAGATCATGCCCCTGGATACGGAATCTCGCCGAAGCATCATCCTCTCGAAATGAAGGAAAAACATCAGTCCATCGCGCGTCGGAAAAGTCAATGTTTGGTTGGTGATTTTTTTTTCTGTGTTCTGATCAAACACTGGGGGGGGGGGGGGGAACTGTTTGATTAAGGGGAGGAGGGGGCGTGATTTCCCATGCGAGCGCTCATAACTCTTTGTTATTTCGTTTTAATTCATCGATGATAAAACTGTAATATCAGCAATCAAATCCATTTTCATCCGTTTATTGTCAACCGGTTCTCCAAGGGAATCATCGTGTCCCAAAAATTTTCCCAGTGGCAGGAGGTTCCCGATAAATTGTGTCCCCCACCTCCCCCGCTGATGTTTGCGGGGGAGTTTTTATGATCATGTTAAACGACGCTTTTAAGAGATTTATTGCCGAGTGTGACCTTATTTGTTGCTGCCTGCCCCTCCCCTTAACAAGCCGCTCCCCACCCCAAAATTTTGGACTCGAAGGAAATTATTGAACAAACCGCCGTCGTGCCTCTCCAGTGAGGCACGTTTTTTACGATTGTGCGTACATTTATTGTTTGCTGGTTTGGGTTGGTCGATGTTTAAGGTAATTCTGAATATGCTCGAGAGAGGAAGCTTATGTTGCCTACATTTCGGGGGAGGAAATTGGGTTTGGGGCCCGTCAACGACAAGCCTGCCCGATTTGTATTTAATACTTGTTTTGTAGACTTAATGGGACGAATAAAAATTTTATGACTTTGTTGATAGTTTCTCGAAGGAGGTTTTCAAGAGGTGATTACGCTGACGAGGATAGATTTTCCATTAAAATTGGTTCTGAAGTTATGAGGTTTGGTTGCTGAGTTGCTGGAAATTTGCTCATTTTTAGAGATTTCGAAAGCCAAACATTTAAGTTCAAACTTTTGAATATTCTTCGACCTTCTGACTTCTGACTTCTGACTTCTGACTTCTGACTACAAACTTCTGACTTCAGCCAGGCAACTTCATAATTAGACTGCAAAATTTTAATTTTGGAAAGAAATCCAATGTTTAAACATTTCTTTTAAAAACCATCAAAATTATATTTATTCGTAAAGCATTAAACCACTCAACAAATACAAAAAAAAAAAACCAACGATCACAAACACACCCTCAAAGTGTTACTCGTCTGTGGTCGAAACGGTCCAGCGATAAGAACCGAACTAATTAAAGTTGTGAAAATTAATGAAGTGCGGAAAACCAGTGGTCGCGCACCAGTGACGTCGAGGTGGAAAAATTGTCCGCTCATTAAATAGCTTGAGAAGAGAAAAAGAAGTGAAGAAAACCTGACAGTTGCACGTTGCAGTGGAGCGTTAAGAGGTGAAAATGAAATCTGAAAATTTAAAAAAAAACGTTTCTAATGCTTTTCATCTCTTACCAAATTTTCAAATAATGGTTCAACTTAGAATCTAATTCCAAATTAATGAGCCCAAAACGCCTCTCAATGTTTGCAAATTACACCAAAATTGATTAATTTGTTCCTCCACGCCGACTGATTATATCATTCCGCGTTTTTTTTTACCCATTTTGGCCTCTCTTCTTCGCTTTGGCTCTATATCGACCGTGGAGGCTTAATTACTGCCATTATCGAGCCGCCACACATAGATCTCGCGGTGGTAATGCTGTGTCGGCAACTCACATACATTCGCACACCTGCCAATCGATTTTTTCCTCAATCGCCAGCGCTTCGCGGGGCTGTTTGGCAATTAATTAATTGACGGTTTTTGGCTTGTTTCTAGCCATTTCCTTTATCGTCTTCTTTTCTTCCTTTTTATCAATGTTTCATCTATTTATGTATGCCACACAAACACACCCTAATCGACGCAAGAATCGCCAATACCTGAGCTGGCGACGGGGGGTTATTAGTCACCATCCCGGCCGGTGTGGCGACATACCAAACAGAGCCGACCGACCAACCATCGGAAACAGCCTTGACCTGAACACGCGACAAGCAGCTAGCTAACCACGAGCACCACCCAGCTGAGAGAGCCCAATGGCGAATTTCCACTTCCAATGTGCGCCCACCCACCCACGCTTCACGCACCCCGGGGCTTAACCTTCGACTTGCTAAGGGCTTTTTGATGTTTTTTTTTTCTTTTTAACCTTTTGAATTTATCGTGTTTTGAGTTTCTTTAACTTTTTAGAATTGAAATTGGTTTTCTCAACCATTTGTTTTCTTACTAGATTGTATTTATCAGTTTAAATTTAAATTGTTTTTTTTTAATTATAACTTCATAAAAATTTATAACCTTTCTCCACTTTCCCCAATCAAGGAATTCTAAAAAATCACATTTTTTTCAATTAACGAACAGAATTTGAAGATCTGGCAACAATTTCTAAAATTATGAATGCTTAGTATAAATTTGTATATATTTCAAAGTGCAAGAAAAGAAAATGACTTCCAAAACTAATTTATTGTAACTCTTTGAGCTGATAAAATTTTCTGATCATAAAACGGTTTTGAAATTTTGGCAACCCTGCCAAAGAATGTCGTTAGTGAAATGGGACTCAATGTGACCCGTTGAATTAAACAATATTTTCAAAGCCTTTGTTCCTATTTAAAATATTTATCCAACTGTTTTCTTTTTAACTTTTAAGATCTGGCAAACCTCTCGTTAAATGTCGACAATGAAGCAGGAATTGTAAAACTCCTTCCGAAAATCTGAAATGTTTGTTAAATGATAGTATTATTTTTAAATTCGATAAAAAATACTTATGTTTATATGTATATAATTTTATATGTCGGATAGCATTTTGCTATTCTAAAATCTTCAATCAGATCCTGCTGAGTTTTCTGTAGCAAAAAAAAACTTTGACTGTTTTTATTCTTGAGCCTTTTAAAATCACAACAAATATTTTAAAACAAATTCAGGGATGTAAAAACTGCAAAATAATTAAGACTTAGAATGAATTGAAATTTTATTTAAAAATTACACTGTGTTAAAAAAATTATTTAAAAAATTACACTGTTTTTTACATTTAACGATTCGGAAAACAGGCTTTATTTTCAAAATATTGTCAAATTGACACCAAAATCAATTTAAGTTTTATTCTTTTTCAAGCATTTTTTTCACTGGTTCTGAAAAAATTATAGGAACATTCCCCCTTCTAACTTGAAGCTCATTGGTATCAATGTACTAACTTCACAATTTTATGAAATGTTGAAGTTGAAGTCATACTTTAAAAAACAAACTTTCAAAGTCTGAGAAAATGAAATACTCAGAGAAATTTTTCTTTTTGCTTTTTTTTATTTGGTTTGAACTCCACTTCAAAAAAAAACATTTGAAAAAAAACAAATTAAGCATAACAAAAAATATTTTTATTTTATTAAAAAAAAAAAAATCGAATTGAAAACTTATATTGTTCAACATTTAAAAATGCATTTTGACAAATCTTACACATTTTTCATGGTTTTATAAAAATAAATAAAAATCTGAAAAAAATTAATGCTGAATGTGGAAGCACAGAACTTCCAAAAATCAATTTAAAATCATAATTTAAAAAAAACTGAAAAAAATCCTATGATCAAATAAACTTTAAAAAAATAATCGAGACAATTATGAATTAAATATTGTTGAACCTTTCAAAAATCACATAAAAAAATTAAAACTTACCTTAATTAAAAAATTAAAAAAAATGATTTTTTTGGAAATATGCTTAGATTTAAACTAAATGCACAAATTCGAAACTGTGGAAATTGCTCTATTTTATGAAAACTCAAGTATTTTTTAGCAGAGGAAAAAAGGAAAAACTCGAAAAAAACATTTCCAGAAACCTCTGTTTTTATTTGCTTAACAAAATAAACTTCACATAAAAAAATCGATTGCTGTTTTTCTCATCAAAAAAATCAACATTTATTCAAAAAAGATTGTTATTTATTTGTGAAGATACATTATTTTATATACATCGTCTGAATTAGGGCGTCCAATTTTCTCGGGTTTTGAATTTCCCGGGAAACGGGAAAAATATTATCTTTTGATAATCTTAACTTAACAAGGACGGCAGTTTTTAAATAGCTTAAAAGAAAATAAAAATGGATTTTTGTTACTCTTTGTTGTGCTTTGGATTTCAAATGAACTTAATTTTTTTATCCAATTTGATTAAGTTTTTTTTAAATACACAAGTCTTTCATAATTATAAGACATAACTACAAATTTAAAAAAAAATCTTTGAAAATTACTTAAAGACAAGAAGCGACAACAAATGATATGATACAAGTCAATGTAAAATTTAAGATACTTTTTTACTAATTATCTATACGTTACTACTGCCAACTGAGGAAAATAGTCTGAATAGGTACAGGAGATTTTAGAATGATAAATTTGGAAATCAATGAATTAATTGTTGTGTTCTGTTCTTGTTTTAAAGGAAGTCATTCAAAACATTTAGCAAAAAATTGGCTTACATTTGTTCTGATTTTGCCCAGATTCCCGAAAATGATGAAAAATAATTTTGTCTGATATTTGTTTCAAATTTATAATGATAAAGATATGTCAATATAATTCCCAGTCTTTTAAATATATATATAATTAAAAAAAAGCCAAATTAATGCTGATATCTGCCGAATATAAATTTTAATGCATTTCTTATCGATTACTATGCATTCAACTTTACTACTTCCTACAACCAAATCGGAATTTCCAGAACAAAATTTGGTGTTTTTTTTTCTGTTTCGGGAATTCCCGGTTTTCGAAAAATCCCGAAATTTTAACTTTTCATTGCTTCAACTATTGTATGCAGTTTCGATTTTCAAATATTGTGTATGTTTTTTTTGTTTGTTTTTCATTGAAATGTATTTAGTTTTCACAATTTCAATTAATTCATTATTTATTTTTATGATCTTCTAATATTCGCTTGTTGTGTGATTCACTATTATAAGTTATTTAAGATATTTTATTTTCAATTAATTTTTAATAAGCAAACTTGGCCTTTAAAGGGCGAATCCCTCGACCTCAAGTCGCCGGTACAATGCGGTATCATCGTCATTGTTTGTATTTTTTGTTGTGTTTCCTTCATATTTACCTTTTCACCGCCAGCTCTCTCGCTATGTACCTATACAGTTAATAGTAATCCATTGTGGTGCTACTTAGTGGTGGTTCCTTCCCCCCAGAACCTCGTGTTGGGGCCGGCCACGACCTTCCAAGTCGCCGGTCGTGCACGCATGGGACTCGCGTTTGCATTCAATTAGTGACTAAGATTTGCATTTTGCGCGTCAAACCAGCTGCTTTAACGAGCTGCTTTATGTTTCTGTTAAAGATTAGGTTGATGTCTCAGTTTTTGTTTTTTAGTTAATTTGCAATCTCTACACCCAAAACTGGCAGCGCTTGTCCGAGAGAATGATGGTCTCGATTTGAGAGAATAGTGGTACCATTAACGGACACAGAGAACACAGCTCGAGATGGGCGATAGAACTATTCTCTCGAGGTTCATTTGCAAAAAAAGTTCATCCGTCAAACAAAAAATCAAAAGTGTCGACTACGGGAATCGAACCAGAGACCTTTGACAAATCAATCCAATGACTTAGCTGCCTCGGCCACCACAGCTTGGTGACTATGGAGAGGTCAGAAGTCGATGTATGACACTTGTTGGAGATTTATTGATTCAACTGACGAATGAACTCATTTGTTATGATGGTGTGAGTTGGTACAATTATTCTATCGATTTTGGCACTGAGCCCTCAATAAATTTTGAGAGAACGATTATCTCGATTCTGAATTTTGGGTGTAGTTTTCAGATTGAAGTGTTCAGTTTTTAGTTTTCAATTTCCAGTTTCTAACATTTCCTTCAATCCTTCCTCTTTAAAACTGCACTCCCAATGAACCTCCCGCAATTTTCGCCCAACTTTTCCCGGGCAAGCCCCCCCCCCCCCACCCCCCTGGCCGGAAGCAATCGAGCGATCGTCGACCCCCTTCGCAATCCTGCTACTAACTAAAACAAAAGTCTGGGCGACGAGCTCGTGCGGCAGCACTATTGATTGGTTTTTCTCAAATTTCCACCACAGAGCTGCTGCCGGTTTTCCTTCCGGAGAAAATCCCGAACCTCGGTTCACACCCCGGCGCCGGCTCAGACACAGAACGACGGATTCAAGTTCAAATACCCTCAGCTTTCGGAGGATATTTGTTTTGCTGGGTAGAAATGTGACTGTGGGGAATCCCACCGGCTTGGATTGGGTTCAATTGAATGAAGAAAATTCAAGTGCATTCCCAGCCGAGCTCGGTTCGAAAGAGTTTTTTTTCCGGAATCATCTGATTGGCTGGCAGCCTGCCCGTCTGCTCCAGGGGGGACTCTTCCATCCGATTTGGGTTCCCCCTTTGGGGTAGAAGAGTGTTGCATCCGGACGGTGGAGGTGCTACCCCCTCTCGAAAGGCGATATAGACTCCAGGATTTATGTCTTTGAAGTGTGAATCGTTCGATTTTAGAATCGTAAATGGAGACTATTTCCTGTTTCGTTTTTTTTGTTGTGGAAAAGAATTGAAGGTGGACATTGTGAAAATGGATTTCTTTTTTTCAACCTAATTCAACCTTGCCAAAATTCTAATAAATTCCTCACAGACGGATCTAACGCCCTGAAGCTGACCTCATCTTCATGACCGTCTTCGACGGCCGCAACCTACGCATGAACATCCAGAACTTCAACGCCAACACCAAGTGACAAAATCATCTCACATGGCCTGTGGAAGCTTCTAACAACAATAAACCACATTTGTTTAGATTCCGTCTCAAGATCAACCATTTCCTCCCTCTCTCTCTCTCGCTACTACAGGCAGGTCGTCAAATGTCAGATGAATCTAGGCGTTTTGTAGACTTTGTAGTGATGGGGTAGTTTGTGAGTTGCGGTACGACACTCTCAGTTACGAAACAGTTTTAACTCCGTTTTTGTTGCGTTTTATGAATGAGATAATATTTACATTTTATTACGAGATCCCCCCCTCCATCGTTGGTCTACAAAGTAAATAATACAAACTTTAGCATGAGGTTGAAAAGAGAGAGGTTATGTTTGCTGCGTTCGTCCAGGTGAATCGATCACGCACGTGGGGTGACATTCACAGAGTGGTAAATCTGTACGCCGCGCATATTCATTAACTCGTCTAACAATGGGCAGGTCTGTGTTTTAGCTACCAAGTCGCCACCCTCCTGTCGGATTTTGCAGAGCTATTCACAGTCATCAGCATCGAAGGGGAATTGTTTTTCGAAACGAATTATGGCTTCCCGATTATGCACGACAGAATGCGTGCGATGTAGTTGACGAAATTTGCATTTCGGTTGATTGTTTGAGTTTAAATGTTGGTTTGAAAAGGTCAATTCTAGTTGCTTTCTTTCCATTTATGGGTTTTCAGTAATTTCAAGACTATTTCAAATTTCTTTAGTACTTTGATTAGGCATTCATAACCTTTTCCACTTTTAACCTTTAATACTCAGGTGAAAATTGTGTAAATATGGTTAATTAATTTCGGAAGGTTGAATTTTACCATTTATATTATATAATTTACCTCTATTAGACTGAAAAAGTGTACCGTCCATAAAAGTTGTAAAAATTCACATTTTCAGCGGTAAAATTACACATTTTTCTGACATAAAAGATGTACCCCTTCCAAGATGTAATATTACCATGATTTTTTTTACTGTGTACTTTCGATGAATTCTAGCAAATTTTCAGTGAACATAACTTAAAGGAACAGCATGCAATACCATTAATGCTTACACAGTAAAAATCCGATGGTAAAATCGCATGCAAAAGCATGCACATCACCTTGGTTAAAAAATACATTTAATATTATACACGGCATGTACCATTTTTGTAAACACAAAAAAAAAGTTGCAACCAACGGGATTCAAACCTAGCACTAACAGTAAGGACTGGCGCCTTAGCCCGCTCGGCCATCAGACCGACGAAGAATGGAATGAATAAACGCATATATCAGCTTGACATTCCGGTCAAGTAGGTTTCCCATACCGATGGGCTACATGTTTCAGGGTGTTATATTACATAAAATTTCATAAAATAATGCAAAATTTATTTTACACCAAGGCCTTTTACACGCAGCTGGATTACTACATTTTTTGCTGTGTATATCAACACTTTGACGCAGCTTTTTACACTTCCAAAGGGCATTTTCAACTGTAATTGAGTATTAAATACACAGGAAAATAAAGTTGAATTTCGGAATGTTGAAAATTTGGTAGGTTTTAAATTACCTCTTTTTTCAGTATTATTACATAAAAAATGTGTAAAAATATGAACCTGATAATATTCATTAAAAACTGATGAAAATTCACAAAATCTGTCACCATTTACTGATGAATATTACCATTTTTTCCTGTGCTTAGTAAGAACTACACAGAGGTGTAATATAACTTCATTTATGATGTAATATTATCTCAGTAAAGGAGGAAAGTGGCGTCACACCAGAAAAGTTGTAAATTTACAGATTTTTAGAAATAAAATCGAACATTTTTTTGTTTCATAGGTGATTTTTTCCAAATTAAATATTACCATGGTTTATTTTTAACTGTTTATGCAAGCAAATTTCTTTCAACAGTTTTGCTAAAAAAATATCTTTAATAGCGATAAACACCAATTTTATGAAACAAAGAATCCTTAATTTCCCAATTACAAGTTTCCTATTTTAGAACTCTTTAGTAAAATCTATCATTTTTTAGTCAAATCAGTGCATCCAATGATGATTATTAAGAGCGAGTCCACGAGCAAAGCATACCCATCTCGCATCGACCTCACCAATCTGCCTGAAATTTTCAGGGGTTGTTTGTACATATAAAACTATCATCTGGCCAAAATATGAGCACCCTAGGTCAACGGGAAGTGGGGCAAATCGGGACACAAAGTTTGAAGGTTCAAAAACGTAAAAAATCTTAAAAAGGCTATAACTTGGGCTAAATTCAATTTAATTTCAAAATTCAAAATGCATCTTAAAGGGCTTCAAAAATGCAACAAAATGCAGGGTAGAGCATCCAAATTGGTTAATTCTAAAGGGAGTTATTGGCATTTTAGTGAAAAAATAGCATAATTTTCAAACTGAAATAAAAAAGTGTTCCATCCAGATATCAACTCGGTTCGACCTGCAGCTTGTAGGGGACATCTGGAACTAACATCTGAGACTGAGACCGCTTTGGGTAAGGCAGTTTAACATATCAAATAGACACTTTTACTTTTAGTAAATTTTTTGATAGTTAATTTTTGCTCGGAGGACCCCTTAGATCCCATTTTATGGTGATAATTTTATCATAATCGTGTTTCTGAGACAATTTCACATTTGAAACATGCATAAAAATGTTTGTTTTCATCCATTTTAACCCTTAAAAAAATGAAAGTAAAAAAAAAAACGTTACTTAATCCACCTTTAGGTGGTTGGTGCCTTCCTCATATTCATAAAGTCAATACATTCAGTAAAAATAGCAACATTCCCCCTTAACATGTTTAACAAATCAACTTTATTACTCATTTCTTTTGATATGGTTCGCAGACCATCAATATTTCTGGCTCATCGGCAAGGTCTGATAAAAAATACCTATCCAACGATAGATCGCATGGAAGATTCAGACAATATTTTTATCACAATCAAACCTCTAAAAAGTATATAAATAACACTTAAGTGCCAATAACTTTTAATAGGGTTGTCAGATCCTTGATGTTTTAGGCTCATTTGAAAGGTATTTCGATTATCTAACTAACGATGGGTCGCATGATGGACCCGGACATCATTTTTACTGAAATATCTGAGATCCGGCCTCCAAAAAGTGTATAAATAACACTTAAGTGTCAATAACTTTTGATAGGATTGTCAGATCCTTGATGTTTTAGGCTCATTTGAAAGGTCTTTCGATTATCTAACTAACGATGGGTCGCATGATGGACCCGGACATCATTTTCATTGAAATATCTGAGATCCGGCCTCCAAAAATGTATAAATAACACTTAAGTGCTAATAACTTTTGATAGGATTGTCAGATCCTTGATGTTTTAGGCTCATTTGAAAGGTCTTTCGATTATCTAACTAACGATGGGTCGCATGATAGACCCGGACATCATTTTTACTGAAATATCTGAGATCCGGCCTCCAAAAAGTGTATAAATAACACTTAAGTGCCAATAACTTTTGATAGGATTGTCAGATCCTTGATGTTTTAGGCTCATTTGAAAGGTCTTTCGATTATCTAACTAACGATGGGTCGCATGACATCATCGGGCCCGGACATCATTTTTACTGAAATATCTGAGATCCGGCCTCCAAAAAGTGTATAAATAACACTTAAGTGTCAATAACTTTTGATAGGTTTGTCAGATCCTTTATGTTTTAGGCTCATTTGAAAGGTCTTTCGATTATCTAACTAACGATGGGTCGCATGATGGACCCGGACATCATTTTCATTGAAATATCTGAGATCCGGCCTCCAAAAAGTGTATAAATAACACTTAAGTGTCAATAACTTTTGATAGGTTTGTCAGATCCTTTATGTTTTAGGCTCATTTGAAAGGTCTTTCGATTATCTAACTAACGATGGGTCGCATGATAGACCCGGACATCATTTTTACTGAAATATCTGAGATCCGGCTTCCAAAAAGTGTATAAATAACACTTAAGTGTCAATAACTTTTGATAGGATTGTCAGATCCTTGATGTTTTATGCTCATTTGAAAGGTCTTTCGATTATCTAACTAACGATGGGTCGCATGATGGACCCGGACATCATTGTCATTGAAATATCTGAGATCCGGCCTCCAAAAAGTGTATAAATAACACTTAAGTGCTAATAACTTTTGATAGGATTGTCAGATCCTTGATGTTTTAGGCTCATTGGAAAGGTTTTTAATACCTTTCTGAAAATGTATAACATGACAGGGTTTCTTACAAAAACCACCCTTTTACAATCTTCCGGACATACGCCAAAATCGTTTTTAGCATAACTTTTGAAGTACTTTACTAAACTTCATAATTTTCAATAGGGACTTATGGGACCCCAAGACGAATCGAATGAGACCAAAACGGTCCAAATCGGTTAAGCCAGTGCTGAGATAATCGAGTGCATATTTTTGGTGCACAGACCCACATCCCTACACACACACACACACACACAGACATTTGCTCAGAATTTGATTCTGAGTCGATAGGTATACGTGAAGGTGGGTCTACGAGGTCAAATTAAGAAGTTCATTTTTCGAGTGATTTTATAGCCTTTCCTCAGTAAGGTGAGGAAGGCAAAAACTTTGATTCACATTTATTGAAAATCAAGTTCGTTTCCAAGGATACTAGATGACACCAGAAAAAAGCAGCTTCTTAATTTTTTTTATCTTTCATTTTTTAAAGGGGTAAAATGGATGATAATATACATTTTTATGTATGTTTCTATTGTGAAATTGTCTCAGGAACACGAATATGATAAAATTATCACCATAAAATGGAATCTAAGGCGTCCCCCGAGCAAAAATTTACAACCAAAAAATTCACTAAAAGTAAAAGTGTCTATTCAATATGTTAAACTGTCTTACCCAAAGCGGTCTCCGTCTCAGATGTTAGTTCCAGATGTCCCCTACAAGCTGCAGGTCGATCCGAGTTGATATCTGGATGGAACACTTTTTTATTTCAGTTTGAAAATTATGCTATTTTTTCACTAAAATGCCAATAACTCCCTTTAGAATTAACCAATTTGGATGCTCTACCCTGCATTTTGTTGCATTTTTGAAACCCTTTAAGATGCATTTTGAATTTTGAAATTAAATTGAATTTTGCCCAAGTTATAGCCTTTTTAAGATTTTTTACGTTTTTGAACCTTCAAACTTTGTGTCCCGATTTGCCCCACTTCCCGTTGACCTAGAATGCTCATATTATGACCAGATGCTAGTTTTATATGTACAAACAACTCCTGAAAATGTCAGGCAGATTGGTGAGGTCCAAACGACGTCCTATACAAAGGGGTATGCCCTGTTCGTGGACTCGCTCTTAAAAAAAATCTCAAAGATGGCTACAAGTGAACTTACAATACCTTTGGACATATTTTGCCAAATTCATTTCAGTCAATCTTAATCATTGAATAGAATTTATTAATGGAAAATTCATATCTCTAGTTTGTTTGTTTGTTGAACTTTTGATAATTTTGGTTAACTAATGTCATTAAAATTTTCTAGACAAATTGGTAGATTTTGTGAGAAAATAAGTCTTTAGTATAATTAACTTTTTATACATTATTTTAGGTAAAATAACTCAAAAACCGTGCTTAATCCACCTTAAGGTGGTTGGTGCCTTCCTCACATTAATATACTCTTGATAGGGTTGTTAGATTTTCATCCTATTGTACTCATTGGAATGGTCTTTTGATTTCATCTAACGATGGGTGGCATGATTGATAAGGACACCATTTTCTTCAATATTACAGAGATTTGGCTTCTAAAAAGTGCATAATGAACACTTAAGTGCTCAAAACTTTTGATAGGGTTGTCAGATCTTCAATCTATTGGGCGCGTTGGAAATGTGTTCCAAATACCTTTCTGAAAGTGTATAACATTATAAAAATGGTTATAATAAATAGGTACACAGAATTTAACTTTTTTTTTAAGTTTTTAATTGTAACGTCAGCTAGAGTTGAGGAATAGCAAATTTGAAAAATATTTGCATCTGTCAACTATCTTCAAACTTCAGTTATTTTCTTGTCATATTGAATCAATTTAAATAAAATTTAACTTGATTCAGTCGTTTTGAACCATCCTATCTCATCTTCAGTTATTATTTCAGAGATCATCAGTCAACTTACGTAACCAGTAGTAAACTTTGGTCAGCTTCGATCGCATGTATCAAGCTTAGTAAAATTTATCCAAATTATATAACAAATCTAAATTTTCTTCAGTAGCATTAAGTAATGAAACGGAACATTTTGTTTTCTGAATATTATTTTTTATACTTTTAATCATTAAAAAAAAATCATTGTTGTATCCACCTATTGCCGCATATAGGGGAAATATACCCTTTCTAATCAAACACCTATCTTCGTCATATGGAGAGTTTGATGCTAGATTAAAGCTCCAAAAATACTATTTATGCTATAAACTTACCAGCAACGGCACCGCCTCGAGTAAGCACGCAAATTTATGCCATTTACTGGCCAAAAAGATCAAATTTAATGCACTTTTGACCATAATTTCTATTTTTCGAGACCATTTCTCATTATTTTGGTGGCACACACATTCACACGCAAGATCAGAGGTTAACTGCCTTACGAAAGTCGCCATCAATATCTTTTTACTTGCGCTAACGATTTCAAAGCGCTTTAGATATAAAATTGCTTCCAACTACCGGCAACATGTTCTTTTGATCATTACTTAGTCATTCACTTGAAAAATAATCCCGAAAAATGTAAATAATTAGCAAGCACCATAAAAACAAACGCGCTAAGTCTTTTGAAGTTTCAGTTTGACTACGCATTCCAATCGAAGGCTGAAGAAAACCGAGCGAGGAGCGAAGGCAAATAGAGAACTAAGGGTGGCCACCAACACCACCAACATGCTGGAGCAGTGCCTGTTGGAGTGAGCCAGTAGGGTGTAATATGGTTGTATGGAAAAAAAGAAAGTTCTCCAAATTTAGCGAGCACAGCCACTTTTTAGTTCTTTTTGGGGTCATAAACAATTCCCCAAAGTTTGGGAACGATTGGTTTAGTCCTCACTTTGCGCAAAGCGATTCAATTTTCCATATAAATTTGTATGAGAAAAACTATTTTTTTGGATTTTGATATTTATAAAAGGTGCAGTGGTAATGCTACAGGCATAACCATCATGACGAAGAACTTCGGACACAAAAGTTAATGATTTTTTTTTATAGTTTTATTATTTGCGTTTCTTGGCCACAAAATCAATCATGAAACGGTTATTTCTTAAGATCTATTTATTTCTGCTCTAAGATCTTATGGTATTTCTGCTCTAAGATCTTATGGTATTTTGACGTTGGATAACGTCTAAAGTTTTGAAACGCTTCACAGCTAATCGTAATGTCAAGATTTTCGTGCCAGTTGATTTGAAATCATTTCATCAATTAAACTTTTGGCATTGAACAATTTTTGACAAAGAACTTTGTCCTAAGGTTTCTATACGTGGTGTCAATCCAAAATTTTCGCGAAGCGAAAACGTTACGTGACGAATTCCCCTCTCGGCAAATTTCCCCTCTTTTTGGTGCACGCTGGTTGGATGAACGAACGTTTCCCAATCAGTCGACCGAGAGACGTGAGATTGATGTATCTAAAATCTCCCCCACTCCACCTCATAATTTTCGGATCGTCGACGAGCCAACAAAACTCGGCTCGGTCGGTCCCGAAAATTCATTCTATTGCTGGACGACGACGAGGACACATCAGAAGCAGATGGCCTGGTGGCCCGGTAGCAGACGGCCTGGAGGTCCGGGAGCAGATGGCTTGGAGGCAAGGACCAGCTAAGACATGCCGGTCGCGTGAGTCGATCATTGGAACTGGCCACCACCTGGAGTGGCCGGAGGCCGCGGATGTTCCGATGGGGGACATTTTCCGGACCGTAAGAGTTGTGGCAATATGGGTATCAAACTTTATGGTTTTGATACCGGACATGAAATTTGACATTTTGGCAGTAGTGGCCACAATCCGGAGTGGCCGGAGGCCGCGGATGTTCCGATGGGGGGACATTTGCCGGACCGTAAGAGTTGGGGCAATATGGGTATCAAACTTTATGGTTTTTGATACTGGACATGAAATTTGACATTTTGGCAGTAGTGGCCACCACCTGGAGTGGCCGGAGGCCCCGGAGATGTTCCGATAAGGGGACATTTGCGGAACCATAAGAGTTGGGGCAATATGGGTATCAAACTTTAGGGATTTTGATACTGGACATGAAATTTGATGTTTCGGCAGTAATGACCACAATCCGGAGTGGCCGGAGGCCCTGGGGATGTTCCGATGGGGAGACATTTGCCGAACCGTAAGAGTTGGGGCAATATGGGTATCAAACTTTAGGGATTTTGATACTGGACATGAAATTTGACATTTTGGCAGTAGTGGCCACCACCTGGAGTGTCCGGAGGCCCCGGGGATGTTCCGATGGGGGGACATTTGCCGGACCGTAAGAGTTGGGGCAATATGGGTATCAAACTTTATGGTTTTTGATACCAGACATGAAATTTGACATTTCGGCAGTAGTGGCCACAATCCGGAGTGGCCGGAGGCCCCGCGGATGTTCCGATGGGGGGACATTTGCCGGACCGTAAGAGTTGGGGCAATATGGGTATCAAACTTTATGGTTTTTGATACCAGACATGAAATTTGACATTTCGGCAATAGTGGCCACAATCCGGAGTGGCCGGAGGCCCCGCAGATGTTCCGATGGGGGGACATTTGCCGGACCGTAAGAGTTGGGGCAATATGGGTATCAAACTTAATGGTTTTTGATACCGGACATGAAATTTGACATTTCGGCAGTAGTGACCACAATCCGGAGTGGCCGGAGGCCCCGGGGATGTTCCGATGGGGGGACATTTGCGGAACCATAAGAGTTGGGGCAATATGGGTATCAAACTTTAGGGATTTTGATACTGGATATGAAACATTTTGGCAGTAGTGGCCAGCACCTGGAGTGTCCGGAGGCCCCGGGGATGGGGGGACATTTGCCGGACCGTAAGAGTTGGGGCAATATGGGTATCAAACTTTATGGTTTTTGATACCAGACATTAAATTTGACATTTTGGCAGTAGTGGCCACAATCCGGAGTGGCCGGAGGCCCCGCGGATGTTCCGATGGGGGGACATTTGCCGGACCGTAAGAGTTGGGGCAATATGGGTATCAAACTTTATGGTTTTTGATACTGGGCATGAAATTTTACATTTCGGTAGTAGTGGCCACAATCCGGAGTGGCCGGAGGCCCCGCGGATGTTCCGATGAGGGGACATTTGCCGAACCGTAAGAGTTGGGGGAATATGGGTATCAAACTTTAAGGATTTTGATACTGGACATGAAATTTGACATTTCGGCAGTAGTGGCCACAATCCGGAGTGGCCGGAGGCTCCGCGGATGTTCCGATGGGGGGACATTTGCTGGACCGTAAGAGTTGGGGCAATATGGGTATCAAACCTAATGGTTTTTGATACCGGACATGAAATTTGACATTTTGGCAGTAGTGGCCACAATCCGAAGTGGCCGGAGGCCCCGCGGATGTTCCGATGAGGGGACATTTGCCGAACCGTAAGAGTTGGGGGAATATGGGTATCAAACTTTAAGGATTTTGATACTGGACATGAAATTTGACATTTCGGCAGTAGTGGCCACAATCCGGAGTGGCCGGAGGCTCCGCGGATGTTCCGATGGGGGGACATTTGCTGGACCGTAAGAGTTGGGGCAATATGGGTATCAAACCTAATGGTTTTTGATACCGGACATGAAATTTGACATTTTGGCAGTAGTGGCCACAATCCGAAGTGGCCGGAGGCCCCGGGGATGTTCCGATGAGGGGACATTTGCCGGACCGTAAGAGTTGGGGCAATATGGGTATCAAACTTAATGATTTTTGATACTGGACATAAAAAGTTGCATTTGGCCATTATCTGAAATTAAGCAGTTAAAATATATTGCTTATTAGGCATGAAGTAATAAATAGACTAGTGCAATGCACATTCTTTTGTGCCACTGTGAAAATCTGTTTCTGGAAATTTAGAATAACTATCTCGAATCATTAAGAGCCCTGTAAAGGGTAGTTTTTAATGTCTGCTGTTCAAATTTCCTTTACTGCCGCCGATTGCTTGCAACAGCCTTGCAAAAACATTCCCGCATCTTGGTAACTTTCGAGTGGTGAAGGAAAGTAAATTGATTTCACTTCGATTTCTATTTCAGCTCCACTTGCAATTTCCGTCCCCTTAGTTCGATAGGACGGTTATTATAAGGGGGGAATTTGGACCGGACATTCTAATCGAAAATTTCAACTATCATCTTGCAAAGTTCTTTGTCATACTGATCATGTGTAACATAACCACCTGCACCTTTTTAGAAATATTTTGAAATAATAAAAAGCCATTATCAGGACTCCAATTCATTACAGAGAGCCAGTCTGAACCATGTGTTAAAGATTCAACAAATTTGAATCACATTAAACGATTTATTCCCACACATTACAAGACTTTTTTCTCGTTTTGACGTTTCTACGGCGTTCTCTCTGCCTTCTTACGGCATTCGCCACCTAGATTTCTTCGTTCCACGAAATCCCAAAACGAAAATCTATTTCATTTGCGTACTCAAATCACAGGGACGACACAGCGGCAACAAAGATAGCTGAAGGCGGAGAAGCATCGCGGCGAAGGGGCAGACCGAACCTGGAAGGGTTCAATGTTGTTCGCGATGGGGAAATGTTTTGGCAAGGCTCTTGCCAGCCATCGGCGACAGCCAAGTAAATTTCAACAGCAAGCATTAAAAAGCCCTTTTAGGGCTCAAATTGATTACGAAAGAGTTATTCTCAATTTCAATAATTTCGCAATTATCGATTTATTACCCCCAGCGATTTATTACTCATATTACCAAAAGTTCAAGATGGTATGTCAGAGACATAACCGAAAGACATAGGACCAAACATTTTGAATGAGTTTTGGATTGCTAGTGAAATCTGGGATAAGATTATTGTATTTTGTTTCATAGATTTGTCGGCAAAATTGTCCTAAATGTTCCCCCAAGGTGAACTTTCCATGAGGGCACCGGCAACTCCAGGTTGTGGCCACTACTGTCAAAATGGCCATTTGCAGGTTCAATATCAAAACAATGAATTTTGATACCCATATTGCAACAACCCGTATGTTTCGGTTAATGTTACCCTGGGCCCAAGAGGAACCTGCTTTGAGGGCACCGGCCACTCCAGGTTGTGGCCACTACTGTCGAAATGTCAATTTTAGTTCAGTATCAAAAACCATGAATTTTAATACCCATATTGCCACAACTCGTATGGTTCTGTAAATGTCCCCCGGGCCCCGGGAGAACCTGCTTCGAGGGCACCAGCCAGTACAGGTTGTGGCCACTACTGCCGAAATGGCCATTTTCATGTTCAGTATCAAAAACCATGAATTTTGATACCCATATTGCCAAAACTCGTATGGATCTGTAAAAGGCCCTCCGGGCCCCGGGGGAACCTTCTTTGAGGGCACCGGCCACTCCAGGTTTTAGCCACCACTGCCGAAATGGCCATTATCATGTTCAGTATCAAAAACCATGAATTTTGATACCCATATTGCCAAAAATCATATGGTTCTGTAAAAGGCCCTCCGGGCCCCGGGGGAACCTTCTTTGAGAGCACCGGCCACTCCAGGTTTTAGCCACCACTGCCGAAATGGCCATTTTCATGTTCAGTATCAAAAACCATAAATTTTGATACCCATATTGCCAAAACTCGTATGGTTCTGTAAAAGGCCCTCCGGGCCCCGGGGGAACCTTCTTTGAGGGCACCGGCCACTCCAGGTTTTGGCCACCACTGTCGAAATGGCCATTTTCATGTTCAGTATCAAAAACCATAAATTTTGATACCCATATTGCCAAAACTCGTATGGTTCTGTAAAAGGCCCTCCGGGCCCCGGGGGAACCTTCTTTGAGGGCACCGGCCACTCCAGGTTTTGGCCACCACTGGCGTAAACAAAATCTTTGAACGAATTGGGGGAAGCTTCCTGACTGACCCGGCTGTGCATCCCGGGGCCGTGACCAATTACACGAGCTCGTAGTAGATTCGTTGTACTAACCCATACAACAGGGCTACAACAATTTTCACACAGTCTACTAGGTTAAACGATTTTACTCCACTGCCTAAAAGTTGCCTCCGCTGGCGGTTTTGCTCGTCCCCGGGTGTATCTGTAGTTGGTCGCAGTCTTTGATGGCCTTTTCAGGTGACGAATTTAGATACATCAATCGAACATCCGTGGAAGGAAACTCGACTCATCGAACCCAATCAGCGTGTACCATGAAACGGGAGTGTGTATGTATGGTGTGTCATTCTACGGCATTCGCACACAATTTGCCCTCTTCGGTGCTGCTCTCCGATTCTCTCTCTCTCTCTAGAAAATAAAGGTAATTTTTCAGAAGAAATCCTTCTCCGGAAGAGAGAATTTGGGGCTCTCTCTCTCCCTGCTGCTGCTGCTTCACCCGTCTGCGGCTCAGATATTATGAGCCGACCCGACTTGTTCAGCATCTCGGCGGCAACTAAGTGGAGTGGAAAGGGTAGAACGCATTTTTATACTTCTACTTCGCTATTACTTCCCCTCTTTTCACAAGCACGCAAATTTTTTTCCTCATTTTGCCGTTCCTACTGCATTCTCTCTGCCTTCCTACTGCATTCGCCACCAAGATTTGATCGTTCCGCGATATGCCAAAACAAAAATCTATAAATATAGGTCGATTTGTCATTTTCGCAATCATTTCACTCTCGACTTTCAACGAGGAAGGGACGACGCGTCAGCAAATGAGGAAAGGTGAAGGCGAGAAACAGACACGGTAGTCTCGAGCTGGGCCGCAGTTCCCGGTCGGACGAGTCAACCAAACCGGGAATACCTGACGGCGGAGATGCTTGAGCTGAGGATAAAGTTGAAGCGTTCAACGTCGTTTCGATGGGGCTTTTTCTGAGCCAGTGTTTTTTGAAGGCTAATGCCAGCAATCGGCGACGGCTCCAAATTTTCGAAAAAAGTTATTCTGACTTGTGCATTTTTGCAGCAGGCGATTTTTCCCTCTCCGTGCTCACACACACACACACACACACACACACACACACACACACACACACACACAGCGCGTATGACATTCTACCACACAGAAACAGTGGTTTCATGCTAACTCTGTGGTGAAATGATTTTTATTCGATCTTTTTTTAAATTTTTAGGGAACATTCTTAGAGGGAAATTTTGAAGGAACAACGTGAGATATTTGGTGGCCCTGAAAAGGGCCGTTTGTTTATCAAATCTTCCGCGAGGTGTAGTGCTTCATTCGGGCCGCTTCTCCGGTCAACGTTGAGGAAGATGTCCATGGCTTTGGTCTGGGTCAACCTGCATCAGCACCACGTTCCTAAGTGCTACTTGCGGCGGGGCTTTTGCTTCTTGTCCGTTACACTTGCGATGGTGGAGGAGCTGCTCTTCTTCTTTCCCGATGGTCTGCAGTGGCGATTCGTTCCGAAGTTCCGATCCTTCGGGGTGATGGCGGCCAGATTCGTTTCGTCAACCAGCGGACGGACCGCGGGCTTGGCCGGTTTCCTCTCTCCTTCGGAACCTTGGCCTGTGGTTTGCTTCTCCTGCGGTGCAGCGGTTGTTCTTCGTTGTTTGTCCGTTGGGCTGCCTAGGGAAATTTTCGCCTTCTGCGCCCTCTTCTGCTGCAGCTGATGTGGCCTCGACGACGATCCAAAAATTATGAGCTGAAGTGGGGCGCAGCAGGCGCTTACACTCACACACACACATATGTAATAGAGTTATCTAAGCCCGCTCTCACGCACACTAGCACACCATTTGATTTGCTGGTCGGTACAAAATTTAACCTCACTTTTTTTCGTGTACGTACACGCAATACATGCGCACGTAGATAACTCTATTGCTCGTAAATTTCGAGGTGATTCTGATAGAGTTATCTAAGCCCGCTCTCACGCACACTAGCACGCCATTTGTTTTGCTGGACTGTACAAAATTTAACCACAATCTTTTTCGTGTACGTACACGCAATACATACGCACGTAGATAACTCTATTCCGAGGCTGGATTTAATTTCATCTCCGTTTTGCGTAACCGTGCAGCAACATCACAGAGGAGCAGCTACATTTTGATACCTTTAGTGCCCCAACTCTTATGGTTCCGCCAATTTCAAATTTCATGTCCAGTATCAAAAACCCTGAAGTTTGATACTTATATTGCCGCAACTCGTATGGTTCCACAAATGTCCCCTTATCGGAACATCCCCGGGGCCTACGGCCACTCCAGGTGGTGGCCACTACTGCCAAAATGTCAAATTTCATGTCCAGTATCAAAATCCCTAAAGTTTGATACCCATATTCCCCCAACTTTTATGGTTCTGCAAATTTCCCCCTATCGGAGCATTCCCGGGGCCTCCGGCCACTCCAGGTGGTGGCCACTATTGCCAAAATGTCATATTTCATGTCCAGTATCAAAATCCCTTATGTTTGATACCCATATTGCCCCAACTCTTATGGTTCGGCAAATGTCCCCTTATCGGAACATCCCCGGGGCCTCCGGCCACTCTAGGTTCCGGCCATTACTGCCAAAATGTCAAATTTCATGTCCAGTATCAAAAACCCTGAAGCTTGATACTTATATTGCCCCAACTTTTATGGTTCCGCAAATGTCCCCTTATCGGAACATCCCCGGGGCCTACGGCCACTCCAGGTGGTGGCCACTACTGCCAAAATGTCAAATTTCATGTCCAGTATCAAAATCCCTAAAGTTTGATACCCATATTGCCCCCACTCTTATGGTTCCGCAAATGTCCCCTTATCGGAACATCCCCGGGGCCTCCAAGTGGTGGCCACTACTGCCAAGCGCTTAGTGGCGCTTGCGAGAGGAGCTGAGCTCCTCTCGCTTCGGTGGTAGACCACCGACTGAAGCCAGCCTTCCGATTTCCCATGGTTTTGTAGGGAAGCGGGAAGGCTAGTTCCTGAAGACGCCACCTAGTGGCGCTTGCGAGAGGAGCTGAGCTCCTCTCGCTTCGGTGGTAGACCACCGACTAAACTAATGCTGTGGAGGGGGTGGCGTTTATATTTATATCAAAACCGTCGGCCGCGCTGCTTCTGTGATTTTCCCCTCTGCTTGGGGAAGGCGTTTCATTTTTCGGTTTCATTTCGCTTCGCGAAATTTTGGATTGCTACCCTGTATAGAGCCCTAAGACGAAGTTCTTCGTCAAAATCCACTTTTCACGCTGTACTAAAACCGGATTCATATTCGGATGCCTTGGAAGGTGCTCTACAACTTTCCCGAAGAGAGTATGGTGCTAACTTGCTCCTAAAAAAAGATACAGCGTGTTCAAAACTCGTCTAAAACGTGTTTTTTGCTCGAAAATCACGTTTTAGACGAGTTTTTAGGACGCTGTATCTTTTTTCACAGACAAACTAGCACCATACTCTCTTCGGGAAAGTTGTAGAGCACCTTTTAGAGCATCCGAATATGAATCCGGTATTAGTACAGCGTGAAACGTGGATTTTATAAATATTAAAATCCAAAAAAATGTTTTTTTTTTCATACAAATTTATATGGAAAATTGAATCGTTTTGCGCAAAGTGAGGACTAAACCAATCGTTCCCAAACTTTGGGGAGTTGTTCAGGACCCCAAAAGGAACTGAAAAATTGCTGTGCTGGAAAATCGATTTTGATATTACACCCTAGTGAGCCAGTAATGCCAGGAAACTTTCGCTATAAATGCTACTTTTCGTGAGTGTTCGCTTAAAATTTCATCAATTTTGGCAGCACTAAGCAGACCCAAAAGAACGCTGAAAGAAAAAAAGAACTAAGCTGAAAATAGAAAAATGGGCGTGGCCCAATGCACTCGACTGATTAGAATACATTTTTGAAATATTTTTTTTAAATACTTGTAGTAAGAATAGCATAACTTTTAATAAAAGTGAAAATAAACAGAAATGTTCAGAAAAAGTTGCTCTACTCGTTGGTGTACTTGGTTTTAGTGAATTTCAAGGAACAATCCAGATTATCCAGCATTATTCAAACACGACCGCTTATTCGGCTTAAACTGGACATATTTTCCCTAAATCAACATTTACCATTTTTTTAAGTTAAGGAATTGTTTACGTGTTTTTTTATTTTTTTACCTTTGACAAATGCTCTAAGGGATTTGTTGAAATTAATTAATGAAACTAATTATGAAATTTAATTACATATTATTTAAAATTTATTCAGAAATTAAAAAAGGGAAATTATTTATGAAATACTCATTGTATGCTTAAAAAGTTCAAAACTTTCAAAATTTACCAAAAATATATAGACAGAAAATATTCTAATAAAAATGCTTTAAAAATGAGGATGAAAAACACAAAATAAGACAAGTTAAGTTTTTCATCTCTAGTCAAGTTCAGTCAACTTCCGTCATCAGTGCTCACTTTCTTCGTTAAAGTTCGATGCTATTTTCATCTGGTTGGAGTCAACAACACGACACAATCATTCATGCATGACCTAGTGATCTGATTTTGAACGCCACGCGGCCAGAGATGAGCAGAAATTCCGGGAAATTTTAATAGACTTACCCACCAGGACGATAAACCGATTTTAAGGTTCCTAGAATCAATCGAAGGCATTCGAAGTCAACATCGAACGGGCACGGCTGGACTCAGGGTTGACTTCTTTTGGCGAAATATTTTCAATTTTAAATCAAATCATACTGTTTCACCTAAAACTTCAACTTTATTTGATCTAAAAAGTCAGAGTTTTAAAGTAATTTTCAACAAACAGTGTAAAAGCTTACAAACTTCAACCCTGCGTTGTGTCCCCAGCGGGCCTACCCGAAGAAAAAGTCCGTCACCCGAAACGCAAAGAAAGACGCACACACACACGCGGTGAACTTTGTCAGAGAATTCGACGACTTTTGGGCGTCGTCATCGCCGCCGTCGTCGGTCCAAAAAAGTGCGTGTAATCGAGTAATCCAATTACTTGGGCCGATGATCACGGTTTTTTTTCTATCTTGACTGCGGGGGAGTGCCTTTTGTCGGTGGGCGTGTGTTTGTGTTGAGGCATTTGTTGCAAAAATAATTGAACAGCTGGGTTAGAAAGAGAGCAGAGAATTTTGTTTCGATTTCGATTCGAACAGAATGTTACAGTCGTAAGGATGATAAACAAATGCCAACAAGCACTAACTCAACCCTATATCCGCATATAGAGCTAACCTAACCTCAAAATTCCACCTTTTTTCAACTGTGCACTCCCTTAACAAACTCCACACCCACCTCGAGTTCACCCGGTGTGTTGACTGATTACACGAACTTTGTTTGCCCTTTTCTGTGGGTGGGTAGTGGCGGTGACGCTGTATCAATAGTGATCGAGACCGACCGCATGGCGCCCTTCGTGTTTATGTATTTGTGCCAGGGTGCACCACCCCCTGGTTGTGTGTGTGTGTGCGTGAGATGATGTTTTCGCGCCGCACCACCGGGGAAAATCAATGTAAATATGTAAATATTCTCGGGCAAAAAAGGGACAAACCCCGATCTTGGGTGGAAAAGGTCGCCTTTTTTAGGGGGATAGAGGGTGGGGTGTGTGCGTTGTTTTTCCCGGTCTGACAGTAAACAGTCGGAACTGCGAGGCGGTGGTCTTTAATTTTAATTGAGAAATGGAATCAATTTCAATTCCGTAAGGCTAATGGCAGTGTAAACAGTAAGTCAACTCCCCCGCGCGGAGAAAGGTTTGGCGCGTTTTGGGTGTGGAATATGGGACAAGACTTGATTACTTTGGGTCGTTGTTTATGGAGTTACAATGTCGAGAAGGGAGCGCATTTGCTGTGAAAACAATTACAGGCTTGGTTCATAACTTTAGTATTCTTGGGATTAACACAGAACAAATAATTAGAAAATAAAAACAGAATCGAAAATACTCTGTCAGACTTAATTTATGTACTACTTCCTGGTATTGCAAACAACTTCCCCGACAACTACATTCTTTTAACCCACTTCCTAAGAAGAAGACAGCTATTTATCCTTCAAGCTTCCAAAGCAAAAACCCCCTCCGCCCCAAACAATCTTAAACTCAAAAAATAAGGAAAAACTCTCCTTCTTTGATCCACGATTCAGCACAGATTTACCACTGATTAACGTTCTGACTAATGTTTTTTTCTCTCTCCTTCTCTCATTACAGACAGTGTGCCCCCGCCCTCTTTCCTCGCGCCAACAGCTTTTTAGTCCGCCAGCTTTCTGCCGCCAACGCCGCCGCCACCACCCCTTTGCTTGAGCTTTTCGCAGCGCCATCTTCAGCAGCATCCACCAACTAGAACGGCAAACAAAAAAGAAGAAGAAAGCCAACAGCTCATTACATCCAAACAGAAGAGAAGTGAAAAAACGGAAGAAACCACTGTCTTCACACTTGCACATCCTGAAAGAGGAGAGAAAAAAAGTTGGGCTAAAAGAAAGTAATTAGAAGTTATCAAATACTTGCCGGAAGAAGAAGAAGAAGACTCTTCCCCCTCCCAAGGACAATCAAAGCTAACGTCCGTTCAGCGAAGCAAATTATCCCTCTTCTCCCCGTTAACGACAGAGAGTGAGAAGCAGTCAGTCAGACCGGAAATCGATAGAGAGAAGAAAACCAATAAACGTCCGTTCCTGAGTAACTACACACACACACAAGCACACATAAGTACGAAGGAATTAATTTTTTAATCGTAGCATCAAACTCACTCAAACCAAGAGATAGCGAGAAGGAAGAAGCAAGTCTAGTCTTCGTTTTAATTGCCATAGGAATATAGAAGAGTGTGTGAGTGTGACATCGCCGACATCGACTTATCTTGTGATACCGCAGAGCGCGCAGCGCGTCCGTCAAAAGGCGCCTAGGAAGAATTGTTCGTAGTGTTAGTGACAGCGTCGTCGCCCAGCTTGAGTGAGACCGTTGCGTTCCTCAAATTTTCTGTGTGAAGGCCTAACCGGAGTCGCCTTTAAACCCCAAACACACAACACCCACAACACAAACACATACCCGCCTCCCCCCCTCCCAAAGTAGAGAGTAACACTTGTATGGCCGCCATGATGAACATGACCAACCTGTTGAACGGCAAGGACTCCCGCTGGCTGCAGCTGGAGGTGTGCCGCGAGTTCCAGCGCAACAAGTGCTCCCGGCCGGACACCGAGTGCAAGTTCGCCCACCCGCCGGCCAACGTGGAGGTGCAGAATGGACGCGTAACGGCGTGCTACGACAGTATTAAGGTGAGTTGGGACGACGCTTCTGGTACCTGATGACGTAACAGTGCTGCGGGATTTCGTTTTAGGGTGTAAAACTCTAAATTTGGTTAAAATTGTGCCAAAGGCGCCTTCGACTTATAGTCATAATTATTGCAAGCTGTCATCAAAATTTGACTTGAACATGGGCTTAAAATTCTAAGGCGCGTTTGAGACTATTTTTTCAGTATAAGAGTTTTTTACTAGTTTGAAATAGTGGCACAGCCATAAAGGCGACTCATCATTTATGGTGATACAGTTGACTATCAGTTGAAAGTTACTGTCTAAGGCGGCTAACTAAATGTATTAACCGTTTTCCCCCAGTGGCTGCAACTACAAGGCGCCTTTATGTTAGTTTTTTTTAATATATGACTTATTGCATTTTGCAACAGTTACCAAATCAAAAAGGCGATTCGTAATAAAACAAGTTTATTGACTCAATATACAGCTAGTTTAAGGCGACTAACTTATAAATCAATCAATTTTCTCAAAAGTTAAAATGGCTGCTTCAGAAAGGAGCATTGTATGAAACTTTTTAAAGTATAAATGACTGAGGTGTCTCCAAAGCTAAGGCGCCTTTAAGTTAATTATGCAGGATAAGACTTAACCAGTTTGAATTAGTGGCAAAGCCATAAAGGCGACTCATCACAATATTGTTGGTGATACAGTTGACTTTCGGTTCTAGAGTTTTTTTAAAGGTCTTATAAACATATGAAACACAATAGTGTGTAAGGCGACTAATTTGATTTCCCTTCTTACGCCAAGTGATCGCAAATACAAGGCGCCTTTAAGTCAGTTTTTAAATCTAAAACTCTTTGCAGTTTGAGCAACCACAAACCTCACAAATAATTCGCAATGAAACATGTAAATGTCAGTTTAAGGCGACTCACTATTTTCATGATCATGCCAAATATGAGATACTTCATAAACAGCCCACTTCATTCTAGAGTCATTACTGCACTAAGAAGCTGACTCTAAGCCAAAAGCGAATTCATCTCTAAGGCGCCTTCAAGTCAATATTTAAAAAAATAACAATTTTATTGTTTGCAAAGGCTACTGACTAAGGCGACTAAGAATCAATCAATTTTTCAGTTTTGGACGAGCGTGACTTTTAAACCAAAAATGAGCATACTTTAAATCAAAGGCGACTTCTTAACTTTTGATTACAAAGTTCATGTAGACAAGTTGCTGGAAGCTGTTGCTTGGGCGACATTGAGTCATTTTTGAAACTATATCACCATCAATAGGGTGATGGTAAACTCAAAGTCATGCTGCATTAAATAAAGGCGACTACTTCAAAAAGGAAAAATTTAAAATTGGGTCTAAACCAAAGGCGACAAAAACTCCAGAGCGCCCTAATTTTTTATTTGTTAAACAACTTCCACTTCAAAACTGTTGCATATCTAATGGCAAAGGCGACTTAGAACAACAATGCACTTATCAAACTTGAACAAACAATATCTTCAGCACTAAGACGACTTGAACGATGTGATGCATTCAATTCTACTTCAAGACTCTTACTGCTTTAGGGTTAAGGCGACTTCTCAACTTTGTGACTATATTTTATTTTGGGCAGGGCTCCTAAGGCGATTTAGATCCAGCTCACAGTCACACTAGATGGATATGACTTTGTCCCAAAGGTGACTGCAAATGTTAGGTGACGATATAAGGCTCACTTCTAGCCTGTAACTGCTTACAAAACTAAGGCGACTTCTTGACTAAGGTTATACTCAGGATAACTACTTAATTTGGAGGAGATTGACATCGGATTTTTAAGTAAAGGCCACTGTGAGCGATTTCAAGTTGTCTTACAGAAGAAGATTTGAAAACAAACTCAAGGTGGCTTCTTGACTTTGCTGAATTTTGAAACAGAATTGAAAAAAATAATCGTGACAAAGGCGACTGCAAGCGATTTCAAAGCGTCTTAAAGACTTAGGGTTACTTTCAGTCTGGGATTGTTTCAAAACTAAGGTGACTTCTTGACTTAGGAAACTTGAAGAATAGTTTGAAGTAAAAATAGATTGAAAACGGATTGATATAAAGGCGACTGCAAGCGATTTAAAAGCGCCTTTAATACTACGGGGCACTTTCAGTCTGAGATTGTTTCAAAACTAAGGTGACTTCTTGACTAAGGTAACTTGAAGAATAATTTGAAGTATAAAGATATTGAAAACGGATTCCAAGGCAAAGGCGACTGCAAGCGATTTCAAAGCGCCTCAAAGACTTAGGGTCACTTTCAGTCTGGGATTGCTTCAAAACTAAGGTGACTTCTTGACTAAGGTAACTTGAAGAATAGTTTGAAGTAAAAATAGATTGAAAACGGATTGATATAAAGGCGACTGCAAGCGATTTAAAAGCGCCTTTAATACTACGGGGCACTTTCAGTCTGAGATTGTTTCAAAACTAAGGTGACTTCTTGACTAAGGTAACTTGAAGAATAATTTGAAGTATAAAGATATTGAAAACGAATTTCAAGGCAAAGGCGACTGCAAGCGACTTAAAAGCGCCTTGAAGACTTAGGGTCACTTTTAGGCTAGTATTGCTTCAAAACTAAGGTACTTTAAGAATAATTTGAAGTATCAAGAGATCGAAAACGGATACAAGGCAAAGGCGTCTGCGATTTCAAAGCGACTTGAAGACAATAATAAGGCCACTTCTTGACAAATCATTTAAAACATGGTCGAGTTTCCAGCTGGAAGTCGCCTTCATTTTCAGGAAATCTCATTGAAATGGCTCGAAGTCGCCTTAAACTCACAAACAGCATTTAATCTACTTATGATTTTTTTTTAATTTGATTTGATTTTTGGTTCAAAGACAACATTTCAAGTCGCCTTAGTCTCGAATGTGATTTTAAGGAGACTAAGATTCCTTGAAAGCAAAGGCTTATTGGCTTATTGGCTATGGGTACTGAAGCTAATCCTTAGCCAAAGGCGACTTAAAATCGTAAGTGTCATTAAAATTTAGAAGAAAAATATTTGGCCCTTCCAATTTTTGATTACTGTTTAGTGGTATTGATTTTTAGGTAAATCATTTTTTTTAATTATAACAAAAACATAAATAAATTTAAGGCGTTTTCAATAAAGGTGGTATAGCGAAAACGACTTTTTTGCTTTTCCATTGACAAGGTGATTTCCAGGCTATTTACGATTGAGATTCCATAAATAATGACTTCAGACACCAGTTAAACTGACTGTGAATCTTAGGCGCAAGCAAAACTAAGGCGACTTCTGGCCTAAGGCGTTTGAAAACCAAATTTGCTTTTTTATCGAAAGTACACCCAAAACTGGCAGCGCTAGTCCGAGAGAATGATAGTCTCGAGTCGAGAGAATAGTGGTACCATTCACGGACGCAGAGAACACAGCTCGAGATGGGCGATAGAGCTATTCTCTCGAGGTTCATTTGCAAAAAAAGTTCATCCGTCAAACAAAAAACCAAAAGTGTCGACATCGGGAATCGAACCAGAGACCTTTGATAAACCAATCCAATGACTTAGCTGCCTCGGCCACCACAGCTTGGTGACCAAGGAGAAGTCAGAAGTCGATGTATGACACTTGTTGGAGATTTATTGATTCAACTAACGAATGAACTCATTTGTTATGATGGTGTGAGTTGGTACCATTATTCTATCGATTTTGGCACTGAGCCCTCAATAAATTTTGAGAGAACGATTATCTCGACTCTGAATTTTGGGTGTACAACGATTCAAAACAGACTTTATTCAAGAAGTGACTTCAAGACGGGTGTACCCCATTTGGCATAATGGACATTTGGCATAACGGGTTTTCAAGATGGACGTTTGGCATAATGGACGTTTGGCATAATAGGTCCAAGACATCAGGGACGTTTGGCATAATGGACATTTGGCATAATGGACGTTTGGCATAATTCGTTCAAAAACCATCATGGACGTTTGGCATAATGGACGTTTGGCATAATGGACGTTTGGCATAACTATTACTAGCTTGTTTTTTTGTTAAGTATTTGTCATTTTCACGAATGAAAATGTATATTTTTTACCTTTTTTATATTACTTTAAGAGATTATCTTTTTTTTCTATAAAAAATTAGGTATCTCTATATTTTTTCCCCAATAGTAAATTCTTTCCTTTTTGAATAATTCACAATAAATCTTTTAAATGAAATTTTGATATTTGTATTAAATAATTAGTATAAAGAAGAAAATATCTCTTGTTAGCTTAAGATTTTTCCCCTTTCAATATAATTAGCAATAATTTTTTAAATGAAATTTTCCCTTCTTTTATATGAAATTCATAATGAGAAAATCCTCTTCAAATCTTCGACAATTGAGCTTTTATAATGCAATTTTCCCTTCTTTAGATCAAAATTTTACTTGAAGAAGGAAATCTCTAAATAAATTCACATTTTTCCCTTCTTTTTTTCGAATTTAATCTAAAGAAACCCCAGAAGTGGGCAGCACTCATCCGACACGAGACTAGCGGAAAGATTCACAGACACAGAGAACACAGTTCTAAATGACCGAGAGAATTATGCCCTCGAGTCCATTTTCAAGAAAAAGTTCATCCTTCAAAACAAAAAGTGTTCCCTACGGGAACTGAACCAGAGACTTTAAATAGACTAACTCAATGACTAAACTGCCATGGCCACAGCAGCTTGGTGACACAAGAGTAGTCAGATTTCGATGTATGACTCTTGTTGCAGATTTACTGTTTCAATTAATTAATGAAATTATTTTTTTGCAGGTACCATTATTCTATCGAGTTTAGCATTGAGCTCTCTATAAATTTTAATGGAATTATACTCTCGATCCTGTATTTTGGGTGAATGGACGTCAATGTTGTTTTTCTTTAAATATTTTGCAAGTTTTTTTTATTCAATTTTCCCATAATTTTTTATATTTAACTTGAAGAAGGGAAATTCTCTTATAGATGTTGTCTTAAAACATTTATATAATTTCTGCACATTTTTTCTCTGTTGGTTTAATTTTTGTAATAAGTTGTTTATGGAATTTTCCCTTCTTTTATTTATTCAATATTAATCTTAAAGAAGGGACAACTGCCCAAAAAAAAGAATAAATGCTGATTAAATGTTATTTTTAAGAGAGGTAGGTGAAAAACTGGGTGATGAATAGAGAGAATGCGTAACGTGATTTTCGAATGATCCCACTTTGTTTACATCTACAAAGTAGGAGGCTGTTCAAGCACAAGCATGACTTTTTTCTTACTGGTAAATCAACTGTTTTTATAATCAGTAGTATGTGTTTTATTTTGTCTAGTTTTTTTGTAATTTTGTTGCTGAAAAATTGTGTGTTTTCAAGTTTTAATCTGTTTGAAGAGGCTTTTTTTACGGGTGGCAAAGAACTGCGGCTAGAGTGTCATTCTGCAAAGTCGTGGATAAATTCCCTAGCTGATTTTGGAATCCTGCAGCTCTTTTTGGTCCAGGGAAAAAACTTCGCTAATTCTAGCGAAGCTGATCCAACAAACAGTGAAGATTTTCACTAAACCAGTAGGTTTTTAAATTGAATCAAACAATAAAAACAGTTTCTGGATGGATACAAACGCATCGACTTCATAAACAACACCCATTCATAAATATGAAAAATGAAGATCCCGCCTTCAACTTTTTAAAGATTTCTTGACTTCAACTCCAGGTCCTTTAAAGCCACACAATTTTCGCTCTCGCAAAAAAAAACACACACACACATTTTTTAATGATCGATAACAATACTCTCTACTTTTGGCGAACAGTAAATTGGTTCCACTTTGACAGTTCAAAATTGAGGCCGTTTTGCGGACCACTATTCAGCACCCAGGTGAAAAACATAAAAATATTACGATAGTCAAACACTTAAAGAGTGTCAAAATGTGAATCTTTAAATTTACTTTTCCTTCCATAAGTTGAATTTTATATAAATAAATATAAATTTTATAAAAAATTTCATAATCGAAGTTAATTGTCAAATATTCGAAAAGTATTGTTTTTAGAGATTTTCCCTTCTAAAACTTGAATTTAAAAATAAAAGAAGGGAAAATTTCATAATTCTTTTGTCACATATTTAAAGAAAGAAAAAATGTACATCCCTTGTTAAGAATGAATATTAAAGAAGAAAAAAATGCATAAAAACAATAATTGCCAAATTTTGAAAAAAGAAAACAAACTGCACATTTTTTGAGAGATTTTACTTTATTTTAGCTTTAAAATAAAAGAAGAGCAAATTGCTTTAAAAAAATTAAATGCATTTCGTTAAAGAAGAGCAAAATGTACTTACATTCTTAGGTTGAATTTGAAAAAGGAGGGAAAAGGGTAAACAGTATAAAATCTTTATTGCTAAATATTCAAAGACTGGCAAAACTTACATCACTTTGTAAGGTTGAATTTAAAATAAAAGAAGGAATAATTGAAAAAATAATTGAAAAAAATAGCTGCAAAATATTTCAAAAGAAGACAAATCTCAATATTATATATTTATGAAAAAAAAAAATCATTTTATATTTATGAAAAATAGCATTTTAAAGCTTTATTAAGAAAAAAAGGAAAAAAAAAACATCTATTGGGAGAAAATGACAAAGATACTAGATTTCTTGAAAACAAAAATCATTTTTAAAGTAAAGTTATCTGCTAAGAAAAAAGGAAAAAAAAACCTATAAATAATTATTCTTAACAAAAAATAAATACTAATTGAACAAAAAAAAGCTAGCAAAAATTATGCCAAACGTCCATTATGCCAAACGTCCTTGATGGGTTTTGAACGAATTATGCCAAACGTCTATTATGCCAAATGTCCATTATGCCAAACGTCCCTGATGTCTTGGACCAATTATGCCAAACGTCCATTATGCCAAACGTCCATCTTGAAAACCCGTTATGCCAAATGTCCATTATGCCAAATGGGGTACACCCCTTCAAGACTTATCAAAAAGACAAAGGCGACTGTTGACTGTTGACTGAAAATTGTATTAAGACATTTTAGATATCTTCAAGGCTTTGCAGACAGCAACTTTGAAAACATAAAAAGTTAAAGAAAATGTTGATGACTTTGGATATTTTGAAGATTGGAGACATTTTGAATCAATAGAGACCTTGCAGACTTGATACATTGTCTCAAACTAATCTACACGACAAAATCAAATGAAGAACATCAATCAAATCAGTGCTCCACCGGCTGCCACATCTCACACACGGGACAACACATCGTTGTAACTTAATCTTCCGACCATCATTCTTTGACTAATAGACCGGCCCGGCTAATCCACTCCTTCCGGCGGCACCATCATTAGTACCGGTTGGGCTTGGCAGGCCTGTAAGAGAAAAAAAACTCAACTTCTCTCAGCAATTTGTCATCATTCGATGGCCATCTAGTCGCCTTATCGAAGCTTCATGGCGTCATCTGGCCCGCCTCTAGGAGTGTGTGGTGATTTGTGAAATTGTGAATTCATCATTAGAACCTTTTGCGATAACTCCATTATACACCTCAAGGGGAGCAGGATGTTGATTCTTCATTCGATGAAAACATCTCGGGCGAGCCAATTTGGCTGGAATAAATCTGTGCGGTTTGCTCCGATTTCCCTCCAGGATAAGAACACGGAGATCTTTGATGTAGGAGATGCATCCGATACTCCGAAAGGTGAAAAGTGCATCAAAACTTTTGCCGATCCGATAATAGACTTTGCTTTCCCCTCGAGAGGGAAAGAGCACGAAAGTGTGGATGTGTTTTCATTAGATTATCAGTGGGGCATGTCGGACAGCTGCTGCTGTCAGTGCAACTCGGCTTAAGGCTTATCTCCGGATAAAAGCGGCCAGAATCTTTCACCCTGGTGTAGTGCACGTCCCCGATGTCCCTGGACACGGAAAAAATCCAGTGTTAAAACAACGTTCTTTTGGTTTAAACGGTTATTTGCATTTTTAGCAACACTTGGCAACTTTTGCAACACTTGGCGACTTGAGCAACAATTGGCAACATTGGTGAAACTTGGCAACTTGATACTTCTACAACTTAGAATACTTCTGTAATTCTTGATGAGGCACACTTGGTGAATCCAGCAACACTTGGCAACTTTTGCAACACTTGGCATCAACCAATTTTTTTCCGTGCATGACAAAAGAGGCCTGCTTGTTCTGCCCGGCAGGCAAAAGTGCAATCCGGTGCACGTGTTTTCTCTCATGCATGATTGCACCTCTGGAAAAGGAGCCTCCGGATCCTGCCGAGCTTCAGCTCTGCACGGGAATGAAAAATGTTTTCCCACCCAAACTTTCCAGGGGATTACTCGATGTCGGTACAAGTGTGGTACTCTCCCGACTCCTGATCGATTGGCTCAATCCGATTGAATTCAACATTATTTTGCGGTTTGCCGTGCGTACAACAATCAATTTAGCAGGTGTCATAATCCCGTTCTTGGAATACCTCCCCCCCTTCCAAACGATGCCCTTCTTAAATTCTCGTCAAACATTCGCAAAACAAACATCCAACTCGGTCGATGATTGTAATTGACTCCACCGTGAAACAACTCTCTCTGAGTCTGCTCAACAACTGGCAGTCAATCAACACACGCACCGCATAATTCCGGCGTCTGAACGTGGGGGAACGTGCGTGGGTACGGCGCAACCAAGTCTCCGCCAGTAATCAAATTTAGGCTTGCGATTTGCCGGCGCCCGCAATCAACCTCGGGGAATCAATCGCTTCGCTACCGCGGGAGGAGCAGGAGCCGTCGTTCTTCTCTGATGATTGTGAGTTTGGTCAGGGACGTTGCGAAGGTTCGGGTGCTTTTGTAACACTTGGTTTTGAGATTTGGCAACTTTTGTTGCGCTCGTCGGTGTTTGCAACACTTTACAAGTTGTGCAACATAAATATGTGACAATTTGGCAACACTTGGCGGAATTTGCAACACGACTTTGAAACATATGAAGATTTGTTTAAAGTTTGCGTACTTGTTCAATATTTGGCAACACTTGGTATCTCTAACAACACTTGGCAACATTAGCAACACTTGACTACCGCTAACGGAGGAAATGCCGTCGTTTTTCTGGCGGTTGCTAGCTCGGCCAGGGACGTTGCAACGGTTTGAATGCTTTTGCAACACTTGGTTTTGAGATTTAACAACTTTTGTAGCGCACTTTGATGTTTGCAACACTTTGCAAAAGAGCAACATAATGATTAGACAATTTTGCAACACTTGCCAAAATTTTGGAATACTTGGCAAAATTTGCAACGCTTGGCAAAATTGGCAACACTTGGTGAAATTTGCAACACTTGGATGACTTAGCAACACTTGGCAACTTTGGAACATTTGAAGATTTATTCAAAGTTTGCGTACTTGTGCAACATTTGGCAACACTTGGCATCTCTAACATCGCTTGGCAACATTAACAACACTTGGCTACCTCTACCGGAGGAAGTTCTTCTGACGATTGCAACACAAAGATGTGACAATTTGGCAACACTTGGCGATATTTGCAACACTTGGCTATCTTGTCAACACTTGGCAACTTTGAAACATTTGAAGATTTGTTCAAAGTTTACATAATTGAGCAACATTTGGCAACACTTGGCATCTCTAACAACACTTGGCAACATTAGCAACACTCGGCTACCGCTAACGGAGGAAGAGCCGTCGTTCTTCTGGCGATTGCTAGCTCGGTCAGGGACGTTGCTAAGGTTTGAGAGCTTTTGCAACACTTGGTTTTGAGATTTGACAACTTTTGTAGCGCACTTTGATGGTTGCAACACTTTGCAATAGTGCAACATAATGATTAGACAACTTTGCAACACTTGTCAAAATTTAGGAATACTTGGTAAAATTTGCAACTCTTGGCAAAATTGGCAACACTTGGTGAAATTTGCAACACTTGGATGACTTAGCAACACTTGGCAACTTTGAAACACTTGGCAACTTTGAAACATATTCAAAGTTTGCGTACTTGTGCAACATTTGGCAACACTTGGCATCTCTAACATCGCTTGGCAACATTAACAACACTTGGCTACCTCTACCGGAGGAAGTTCTTCTGACGATTGCAACACTTTTCAAATTGTTTTACATAAAGATGTGACAATTTGGCAACACTTGGCGAAATTTGCAACACTTGGCGATATTTGCAACACTTGACTATCCTATCAACACTTAACAACTTTGAAACATTTGAAGATTTATTCAAAGTTTGCGTACTTGTGCAACATTTGGCAACACTTGCCATCTCTAACAACACTTGGCAACATTAACAACACTTGGCAACAACAAGTTCAACTTTTAAAGGTTCTAGAACTTAAAGCGCCCACCTTGCCGACGCCCCTGGACTAAAATTTCGCGCCTCGTACGCCACAAGGACGCGTTCCGCAAAACGTGGCGAAAGCACAAGTGCTTCTATTTGTTCATCAAATCACGTCATACCGCGCCGTCTCCAAGCCAAGCTTCCCGGTCCAAAAAGCGTACGCACTCCGTGCTCGAACTGAGCTCTTAATTCGATTAAATTAATTAACCAAATATGCTGGAAACGTTGCCAGGGAAGGAGCGCGTTGCGTGGCGTTGCGCCCGGAGTTAAGTTATTAGGTAAATATTTTCCAACAGTCTCTCTCGCTCGAGGTAGGACTCGGGCGTATTTGAACAATGTACAACTATCGGAGCAATGTTGTCATCACTATTCCGGGCAAGCTCGCACCAAATTAAGCTCCATTGACGTGGCATTCGAAATTACAGCGGGAAAATTAGTGCAGACTCTGAATCTGATTACGGTTAACAACTTCTCGGGAGCAGCGCCTGATTCTTCAAAAAGCTGCGCTTTTTTCCAAGGATTTCTTCGAACAAAGTGAAGCAATTCCGGAAGTTGCCGGATGGAGCAGGAAAAAAGATAGAAGTGCTTGGTTTGCCACCTGTGAGACCGACAACCCTTTAGGCAGCATCTACGGAAGTGTACACTTTTTTTTATCTCTCGCACTTTTGTACACCTTGAAAAAAGAGGCGGTAGAAGAAGGAGCAGGATGCCCTTTTCGGTGTTGTCGCGCTCTGTTTACACCGGAATGCAATT